>NC_056731.1:410247629-410557629 GCF_019279795.1 Protopterus annectens | reverse complement strand
TTCTGCAAATAACACAATGGAGCCTTGTCAGCTCCAAATAAAGGTTGCAAATGTCCCAGGCAGCATGCCAATGGCCAAATATGTGGCCACTGGCAACGTACCCCGATGCAAAAATAAAATAAAAATGTTTAAACGTAGCGCAGCGCCGTGCAAGTGGGCTGCGCTATAAAAAAACAGAAAAATAAAAATTTCAAACCCTTTATGCAAAGCATGAATTTACAATGTAAGGGAATAGCAGGCTGAAAACAACATGGCCACCGAGTAGGGGTTGCTAAGGGGGGAAGCTGAGTGTAAGACATGTAACTAAGCATTAGTAGCCAATCCCATGTAAATGAGTGGTAGGATAGTGAATCGTACTGTCACATAGGAAATGAGCACATTCCGTGCAGTGTAGGAGTAGGATAAGGGGGAGTAACAGAGTAGGAGATAGATGACATCACAGGGGGGAATGTATGAAAGAAATGCAGCTCATTGGAGCACAGTGGCATGTGAAAGATGTCAGTCACACATCATGGAAAGAGGAGTGTCAACAAGTAGGCATGGGAAAGCCAAGAAATGGAAGGTGTACACTATGGATAACACCAAAGTTTCTTGCAGGCGTGCATGCGTGCGTGTGCTCGCTGGTAGGCACGAATAAGATAGAGTGCACGCGTGTAAGCGTGAGTGCACGCGTTTAAGGCAGAATAAGCATGTAGGAGCCTGTTTAAACACCTGTAAGCTTGTTTGCACTGGTGTGCGAGTGTTTTAACCCGAATAAGCAGATTCTAGTCCGTCTAAGCATGTGTGAGTGCGTATTAGCTGCTGTGAGCGTGTTTTCACTGGTATGCGCGTCGCTCCCCCCTGAGGAAACAGAAGGAAAAAAGGAAGCATGAGAAATAGTAGGAAGCTAGCAGGGATTACTGGCAGAGCTAGCAGGTGAAAACAGTCAGAAGCAGGCAATTACACAGGCAGAACAGTAGCCCAGCCCAGCACTTAAAACTCTGCAAACAACAGTGCAGAATGTTTCTCTCAAGAGACACTGCAACAGAGGAGTAAGCTATTAGAAGTGAAAACTGAAAAAACTTCACTCAGACCAAAAATGCTAGGGGCTGCCATAGCTGTTATAAGGAGACATATGCAACTTGCTGAGGGTGGTGACTATGCAAATGCTGCCGGACAACCCACAGTGAGGAGATGGAGAAGAGTGTACAGGCCCAGGGTCACCTACCAGGGGTTACATGAGCTGGAGATAGTGGAGCGCTATAGAGTGGACAGAGACCTCCTACAGCAAATTGTTGAGCTGTGCAGGCCACGCCTCACACACAGAACCAACAGAGGGCAACCCATCCCAGTAGAAACCAAGGTATGTGTTGGCCTAAGAATACTAGCAACAGGTACCTTCCAGAGACCAACTGGTGATATGATGGGGATATCACAGGCATCAGCATCCAGGGTACTGCACCAGTTCCTGGATGCCATGTCAGCACATGTCGGTGATCATGTATATTTCCCCAATTCCCGAGAGGTATTGGCCAGCAATATGCGTCTCTTCCAGCAAATAGCAGAATACCCTGAGGTAGGGGGTGCAATAGACTGCACGCATATACGCATCAAAGCACCAGCTGGTGAGCGGGGTAGGGCCTACATTAACTGCAAGGGCTTCCTCTCCATCAACTGCTAGGTCATGTGTGATGCCCAGGGCATAATAATGAATGTGTGTGCTGGCTGCCCTGGAAGCTACCATGATTCCCATATCTGGCATTTGACGCAGCTGTACCAGACATTTGACAATGGGGACATCCCACATGGTCACTTAGTTGGGGATGCTGGCTACGCACTGGAGCCGTGGCTGATGACACCCATCAGAAATGCACACACACCTGAACAAGAACGCCATAATGAGGCACATGCACAAACATGAAATGTAATCGAGCGTGTGTTTGGGCTGCTCAAGTCACGGTTCCGGTGCCTGGACACATCTGTCGGAGCCTTGCAGTACTCACCAACTACATGTACCCAAATTGTCATGGTATGTGCTATGCTACATAATATGATTCTGCGAAAACAGCTGCAGCAGGACCAGCATAGGGCTGGGCCAAACAGCCCCCCACCATTGCCAAGCCAATCACAGGCAGAGCGTGACTCGGAGGAGGAACAACCTGAGCCTGCCCCAGTAGGCAGAAGGAGGCGTGCCCAGTATGCCTTGGCCTTGGCAAAGAGGCAACGCATAGCACATACACTGGCTCAGTAGGAACCCTGGAAATGATACCTCTCTCTGACTCACACATATAGTAAAAGGGATGCCTAAGTTGACACAACCTGCTTTCAAACATGTACAGGGAGTGTAGTACGTGCATCCAACATAGACAGCCCTGCAGCACCACCTGAGGCATGATTGCCATGTGTTAAGCAATGTAACACCATGTAGTATATGCAAACTTGATGACCCTGACTAACATCCTACCCTCACCAAGCATGATGCCACAAAATGAAGACAAGATGATCAATTACAATAATTTGCTTAAGTATTGCTGTTAGTCAAAGGTGATCCAATGTGTGCCAGCCTGGGATGACATGCTGAGCAAGACACGATGCTCCACCTGCTAGTGATGGTGTGCACCTATCACTCCTGGCCTTTTGGATACTGGCAAAGGCTGTCGTCACCCCCACCGTGCCTTGAATAGGTAAGGCTCAAAACACAAACCCACCTCCATAGGTATCACAAGGGATAAGAACCTAGACGTAATGCTACCCAATGCCAGAAGTCTAAACTGCAAGATGCATGCAGTCTAAACTCTCCTCAGCATGGAGAATGTTGATATCTGTTCTGTAACAGAAACCTGGGTCAAGGCTCACAAGAGCACCCTAACACTACCAGGTTACACCTCATACCATGCTCTACAGCCCCAAAACATGGAACAAACTACAAAAGGAGGGTGACTAGCAATAATTGTCAAGGATAACCACACCCCCAGGTTGGTACCACAACAAGAAGCAGCATGGACTATCCATGGGCAAGTAACAGTGGCTAAAACTGCCTCCCAGTTTGTAGCCTGTTACAGACTACCCTCCTAACGCCAGGAACCACACTTGGCCTACGTCAGAACACATGAAAATATCAAGCTCTCCAAACAACATTATATTGGGTGACTGAAAATACTCAAACATAGACTGGGAGCATTATTCTAGCTCCAACACCCTAGGCCAAAGGTTCCTAGAATTCATAAACCAAAATGCTCAGGAACAACTTACCACTCCCACAAGAGGGGTAAGCATACTGGATGTGATAATCAGCAACATGAGTACTCTATGCCCAGATGAGAAGTGTATCCCTCACTGGTAAGATCAGACCATAGAGTAATCACACTGGATATTCACATCCTGACCCCAGTCCCTGGGCAGAAAACCACAGTGAAAAACATGTGTAAAGCAAATGCTGCACTCCTCCAAACTGATGTGGAATCCATTAAAGGCCCTGTGCCTGTGGAAAATATGGGCCACCTCTCAGAACCCTTTATAAATGCATTCTATGAACACTTTCAGGAATGCATGGATTATGCAATCCCAAATAAAACCAAGACCCAATTCCATACACGCAGGCATCTGGCCTGGTGGACCCCAGCCATTACCAAACCTTGCACGAGAAGGAGGAAGCTACTACATGATAGAGCAAATCACAAAAAGGGAAGTAATCTCTGATCAGTATTATGGCAAAAAACTATGGCCACACATAAAATCCACTATGGCCAGCTACAACATGTTGAATCTGTGAATCTTGAGGCAATGTTACACCTGCCCCATGTACACAGACAACCCTCTCCTCCCCCCAAGAAATACAAATATATGTGAGAGATGCAACCATTTATCCAAACTGGAGGCCAAGCTCTCTCAACTCAGTACTGGCAAAACTAGTCAGGAGGAGAAGGTAACCACACACGCCACAAACCCCGTCTCACATAGACCTATCACAACTGCAAACCAAAGACATGAACAAACAAAAACATTCCCGGAGGCTCTAATTAAAAATCAACCAAATCAACAGAGGCCTCCAAAGCAGACACCCAAGCAACCACTACCTCAAAACATAGCACATGCAACACATAGTTCACAAAGTCAGTGTGCCAAACAGTCACAGCCCTTAAGGACAAACAACATGCCTGATACACTTGTAATAGGTGACTCCATAGTCAGACACACTGATGTCCCACTCACCAGACTGAACAAGGAAAAGGTTACAGTAAGCTGCCTGTAGGCCGCTACAATCTGCCACATAACACAAGCATGCAGGTCACTCCAAAGCAAGTACAAATATGACTCAGTCATTGTCCATGCTGGTGTGAATGACCTGAAATGTACCTCCCTGGACTACATGAAAAGAGACATAGAGGAGCTCTCTGATTATGTAGCCCAGGCCGGTATGACCCTGACCCTGAGCAGCATCCTACACTCACCAAGAATGATGCCACAGTACAAACACAGAATTATCAGCTTTAACAATTGGCTCAATTACTGGTGTCATTCCAAGGGGATCCAATGTCTGTCTGCTTGGAATGACATGCTTGACAAACCACGCTGCTTTGCCAGGGATGGCTTGCACCTGTCACCCCTGGGCTTCTGGATATTGGCTATGGCTCTTGCCACCTCCATAGTGCCTTTTTTAGGCAAGCCTCAAAAGACAAACCCATCACCCTAGAAAACATAAGTGGAAAAAACTAAGGGTAATGCTGCTCAATGCCAGAAGTCTAAACCTCAAGATGCACGATCTCGAGGCCCTCCCCAGTATGGAGAACATTGATGTCTGTGCAGTGACGGAAACCTGCTTCAAGGCTCCTGAGAGCACCCCAGCACTACCAGGTTATACCTCATATCATGCTTTTCGGCCCCAAAACCTGGACCAAACCACAAAAGGAGGGGGAGTATCCATATTCGTCAAAGATACCCACACCTCTAGGTTACTGACAACGCACGAAGCATCGGAGACCATCCATCTGCAACTAACCGTAGGTAAAACTGCTGTACAGTTTGTAGCATGCTACAGACCACCCTCTCAAACCCAGGAACCCCACTCAGCCTTCCTGAAGACACTGGAGAGTATGAATGTCTCTCCAAATACCAAACAAGGTACTCACATATTACCACATAGGTGGTAATCCATTACATATGGAAGAAGTAATCAGGGACCTAGGGACACAAGTGGACAGTAACCTCTCATGCGACACTCACATTGTCAAGGTGGCTAGGAAGACCTTCTATATTGGCCACCTTATCATGAAAGGATTCACATCTACATCAAGAGAGGTCATTGTGCCCCTATACTCTTCTCTTATCAGGCCCATAATTGAGTACAATGCCCCATTTGGGATGTACCTTACCCGACACCTGCAGCAGTTAGAAAGACCCCAAAAGTACCTCACCAAGAGGATAAAGGGTCTCAAACATTTGTCATATGCTGCCCGGCTGAAGAAACCCCAGCTGTATTCAGTCAAATACTGCCTACTCAGAGGCAATGTATGCCCGATGTACAAGGCCATGTCCAATCCAGAATGAATGGACATGCTCCACCTCAGAAAATCCAAATCCATCAGAGCCGCGAGAGCGAGAGATTTCAACCTCAACACATAAATAAATAGGATGTGCTGGAGGGACAGATTCATAACCCAGATGCTCCCTACACTCTGGAACAGAATCACAGTCCATGTTAGGCAGAGCCTCTCACTGACTCTCTTCAAGAGGAATCTTGACGAGTGGATGGGAGATCATAGATTTACACTGGGGGTCATCACTGTGTCACGTCTAGACAGAGGCACAGTAAAGTAAACCCTAAATGGGCATAATATTCACATAGCAAGGGGTGGCGAAAGCCACACACACTCTGGCTAGGCTTAAAAATGCCCTAGGGCAGATAGCCCAACCATCCAACCTGACAGGTTCAGTGCAACCCCCCCCCCCCCACCAAAATGCCAAATGTCTATCCCAGCAGAGTGCTGGCCCCCTAACATTGCAGATGCTGATGTAACAGCCAGCATCTTCAAAGCGAAACATACAGCATCAATGGTACGAGATGGTGTCCTGGGCTGCGTCCAACATGAACTCCAAGAAGAATGGAACGCCAAATAACACTACTGCTCAATCTCAGCCTTACCACAGGATATGTACCCAAAGAGCAGTGTACAGCAACAGTGGTCCCTCTCCACAAAGGTGGTGCCTGAATGGATACTGCAAACTATCACCCCAGAATCCTGACAAGCTTGGTCTGCAAAGCTATGGAAAAGATCATCATGGACCTCAGAAATAAAGATATTGGGGACCTACAGACACTGGACCCTACCCAGTGTGGCTTTCTTAAGGGCAGATCCTGCCCCTTAAACATGTTTGACTCATTTGAAACAGTCATCAAGGCCATTGATGAGGGGAATGTGGTCCACACAGCCTATCTGGACATTGCAAAAGCCTTCCATACAATACCCCACGTGTTCATTATAGATAAGCTCACCAGCTTGAATATAAACCCCTATGTCAGTAGATAGGTTGCAAACCAGCTCAAGGACAGAACTGACATGGTCAGAAATGCTGCAGCCATGTCAGACTACAAATCAGCTACAACTGGCATCCCACAAGGCTCGGTCCTGGGACCTCCCTTGTTTGGTATATAGGCAAGGCTCAAAAGACAAACCCACCTCCCTAGAAAACTTAGAGAGCTGATCTATAATGCCCGAGTGGGGTATTGTATCAAAGGCTTTTGCGAGGTCCAGGTAGGCTGTGTGGACCACCTTCCCCTCGTCAATGGCCTTGGTGACTGTTTCAAAGAAATCGACCAGGTTTAAGAGGCAGGATCTGCCCTCAACAAAGCCAAACTGGGTAGGATCCAGTGTCTGTAGGTCCCCAATATCTTTATGTATGAGGTCCATGATGATCCTTTCCATAGCTTTGCAGACCAAGCTAGTCAGGCTTATGGGACGATAGTTTCCAGGATCCACTTGAGGCACCACCTTTGTGTAGAGGGACCACTGTTGCAGTCGTCTGTGAACTTGGTCAGCCACAGTCCTTCCATGTTGGCCTGTACCTCCGATAAATATATACCGAACAGGAGAGGTCCCAGGACTGAGCCTTATGGGACGCCACTTGTAACTGGTTTGGAGTTTGACATGGCTCCAGCAATTCTAACCATGTGGGTTCTGTCCTTGAGCCAGTTTGCAACCCATCTAGTGACATAGGGGTTTATATTTAAGCTGGTGAGCTTATCTATAATGCCCGAGTGGGGTATTGTATCGAAGGCTTTTGCGAGGTCCAGGTAGGCTGTGTGGACCACCTTCCCCTCGTCAATGGCCTTGGTGACTGTTTCAAAGAAATCGACCAGGTTTAAGAGGCAGGATCTGCCCTCAACAAAGCCAAACTGGGTAGGATCCAGTGTCTGTAGGTCCCCAATATCTTTATTTATGAGGTCCATGATTATTCTTTCCATAGCTTTGCAGACCAAGCTAGTCAGGCTAATGGGGCGATAGTTTCCAGGATCCGTTGAGGCACCACCTTTGTGTAGAGGGACCACTGTTGCTGTACGCCACTCTTTGGGTACATATCCTGTGGTAAGGCTGAGATTGAACAGTAGTTTTATGTTTGGGTTTAGCTCATCTTGGAGTTCATGTAGGACGCAGCCCGGGACACCATCTGGTCCCATTGATGCTGTGTTTTTTGCTTTGGAGAGGGCGGCTCTTACCTGAGCATCTGAGATGTCAGGGGGACAGCACTCTGCTGGGATAGATATTTGCCCTTCTGGTGGGGAGGGGGGGGAGTTTGCGCTGAACCTGTCAGCTAGGATGTTGGCAATGTCTGTGGGTTTGGTGTAGTTTTTTGTCATTTTGGACTAATTCTGAGCATATCTGGGAATTCCCACCCAGGTTCCTAACATAACTAAAGAAAGCCTTGTGATTATCCTTAGTGTCCTGTGCAATTCTTCTCTCAAAGCTGGCCTTAGATGATTTTATGAGTGCCCGTAGTATTTTGCTAACACTGATCAGAGATGCCTTCCCTTTTTGGGATTTTGCTCTATCATGTAGTAGCTTCCTCCTTCTGTTGTATAGTTTGTTTATGGCTGTGGTCCACCAGACAGTGCATCTGCCTTTGGAGGATTGGGTCTTGTTTTTATTTGGGATTGTATGATCCATGCATTTCTGAAGGTGTTCATAGAATGTGTTTATAAAGGATTCTGCGGTCTGGGCCGTATTTTCTACAGGCCCAGGGGCTTTGAAGGATTCCACCTCGGTTTTGAGGGGTGTGGAATTTGCTGTAGAGAAGATTTACACTGTGGTTTTCTGGGCAGGGGGTGGGGTCGGGATGTTAATATCCAGTGAGATTAGTTTATGGTCTGATCTTACCAGTGAAGGATACACTTCTGGTCTGGAGCATAGAGTCCCCATGTTGGTGATGATCAGGTCCAGTATGTTTCCCCCTCTTGTGGGAGTGGTAACAAGTTGTTCCATAGCATTTGAGTGTATAAATGCTAGGAACTTTTGAGCTAGGGTATTGGAGCTAGAGTAATGCTCCCAGTCTATGTTTGGGTAGTTGAAGTCCACCAATATAATGGTGTTTGGAGAGACCTTCATATTTCCAGTGTTCTCAGGAAGGCCAAGTGGGGTCCCTGGGTTTGGGAGGGTGGTGTGTGGCAGGCTATAAACTGGAAGGCAGTTTTACCCACTGTTAGTTGCACATGGATAGTCTCTGATGCTTTGTGCTGTGCCACCAAACTGGAGGTGTGTGTATCTTTGACGAATATTGATACTCCCCCTCCTGTTCTGGTTCGGTGCAAGTTTTGGGGCCGACAAGCATGGTATGAGGTATAACCTGGCAGTGCTGGGGTGCTCTCGGAAGCCTTGAACCAGGATTCTGTTACTGCACAGATATTGATGTTCTCCATGCTAAGGACAGTTTCCAGTGCATGCATCTTGAGGTTTACACTGCTGGCATTGAGTAGCATTACTATTAGTTTCTTATCCCTTGTGATACCTATGGAGGTGGTTTTGTCTTTTGAGCCTTGCCTAAAAAAGGCACTATGGGGGTAGCAAGAGCCTTTGCCAATATCCGAAAGCCCAGGGGTGACAGGTGCAAGCCATCCCTAGCAAAGCATCGTGGCTTGTCGAGCATGTCATCCCAGGCTGACAGGCATTGGATCCCCTTTGAATGACACCGATACTTAAGCCAATTGTTGAAATTGATCATCTTGTCTTCATATTGTGGCATCATTCTTGGTGAGGGTAAGATGCTACTCGAGGTCAGGATCATACCAGCCTGGGCCACATGCTCAGAGAGCTCCTCTATGTCTCTTATCATGTAGTCCAGAGAGGTACGTCTCAGGTCATTCACACTGGCATGGACAATGACTGAGTCATATTTGTACTTGCCTTGGAGTGACCTGAGGGCTTGTGTTATGTGGCGGATCATAGCACCCAACAAGCAGCTCACCGTGACCTTCTCCTTGTTCAGCCTGATGAGCGGGACGTCAGTGTGCCTGACGATAGAGTCACCTATTACAAGTGTATCAGGTGTGTTGTTTAGCCTTAAGGACTGTGACTGTTCGGCACACTGGCTTTGTGAGCTATGTGTTGCACGTGTTCTGTTCTGGGGTAGCGGTTGCTTGGGTGTCTGCTTTGGAGGTCTCTGCTGCTTAGGCAGATTTTTATTTAGAGCCTCTGAGTATGTTTTTGTGTGTTTATGTGTTTGGTTTGCTGTCGTGGTAGGTCTATGTGAGACTGGAATTATAGTGACTGTGGTTTCCTTCTCCTCCTGACAGGTTTCACCAGTACTGAGTTGAGAGAGCTTAGCCTCCAGTTTGGCTATATGGTTGCATCTCTCACATGTGTTGGAATTTGTTGGGAGGAGGAGAGGGTAGTCTGTGTACATGAGGTAGTTGTAACATTGCCTCAAGATTCCCAGATTCACCAGCTGGACCAGAGAGGAGATTGACAACTGACCTTTGGACATGCTAGAATAGTATTGGGAATTCCTTTATAACTGACAACAAAAAGGGCCAATGGGGAACAAGGTACTCAAGGGGAGTTTGTGAGGGTGTAGTGCTTTTAATTTGTTAGTGCTGATGTATATAATTGCTTTAGTGAGCAAGTGCCAGGTAATTTAAATGCAATGTGTTACAGGTAACTTAAATGCAAAAATGACAAACAGTAACTTTCTTTCAAGTGAAACAAGGAAATAAGTACAGTAAGCAATGCAGATGTCACTAGGGATCCACAGAAGCGCTGAAAAGCCGCGTTTTAGGTGGAATTAGCATTTCAGGGAAATAACAAGCAAACAAGCATACAAACAAAGCTACATTCAGCAGGCCTGGATCTAGTCTATGCTACAGCAAACAAGGTGTACCAATTTCAGTAAGAAACAGTTCAAATATGCAGGCACTATAAGCCTTTAGCCAGAAATTCCCAGCTCAGACAGGCAGAGTCCAGCCTCTCCTCCCACAAGAGTGCAGACCATGAACCTTCTTAATGTAAAATAACTGGCCTAAAGCCCAAGTGCTTAAACCGGAAGTAATACACTTTTAGAATAACAGACAATGAGCCCTCAATCAGCAGTTCCCAACTTAGAAGGATGTAAGCTACCTGTCCTGCCACCACAGTATCCTTGACATTTAATGAGACTCACCCTCCTGTCATAGTTAGTTCCATGTTTTGGGGCTGTTAAGCATGGTATGAGGTGCAACCTGGTAGTGCTAGGGTGCTCTTGTGAGTCTTGAACCTGTTGTCTATTACTGCACAGATATCAACATTCTCCATGCAGAGTAGAGTTTGGACTGCATGCATCTTGCGGTTTACATGTCCGGCATTGAGTATCATTACTTCCATTTTCTTATCCCCTGTGCTACCTATGTAGGTGGCCTTGTGTTTTCAGCCTTACCACCAGAATGCAAAGATGTGCAGACATTACACTATGGTAATTAATAGTGGTGTACAAAACAATACAATGACAATCATACTGTTAATGCATCAGGCATGCTGGGATATACCCACAATGATATCATTACACTGTACTGTTGACAACATGATAATATTACTACACTTCTATGTAGTCACCCTGTGCATCAGCACCATGTTAACCTGTTCCTGCATCAATGTTACAGATTGCAGGAGGTGGCACAGTTTCATCATATGCACAGGGTGTGTACTTGGTATGCCTGAGTCTGCCACTGATACAACCAATCGACATGTATGTGTGTGTGTGTGTTAGTGAGGGACAACAGTACAAGATGGGGCAATGTTGATGCGGTGTGTGAATGTATGTGTTAGCCCTAGGTGTTAGCATTATGCATGTGTGTATGCATGCACACAGTTCCACCTCGTGGCTGCCATATACGGGTGTTTGTGGACAGCCACAGACTGTACCTGCCAGGTCATACAGATCACTGTCTCTGGCCATGGACATGGTACCTGTGCCTGGCAGGAGTGCTACGGACAGTATTAGTTACTAAGCCAGACTGGGTACTGTCATCAGAAGCAGTTGGTTGATGACTGGAGACATGTCCCTGCTGGGACTGTCCAGAGCCATGTGCACATGGTCTCCTAGGGCGGTCTGATGACAGCACAGACCCAGCATTGCTGGGGCTGGTACTGGCACTATGGGAGCGGCTGCGGGTTTGTTGTCGTCCGGGATGACTGCCAGCTGCTGATGTTGCTGGCATACGTCCACGTCGATGCCTCAACCGCCCTGCATTGCCCTGGCTCATGGACATGTAGTTGTGGAACAGATCTAATGTGTCCCCCCAACGTCTGTCAATGACCTCGGTGAAATTACGGATGGCAGCCGCAATGTCACGCATAGTGTCATTCATAGAAGTGCGATGTGCTCTCAGCTCCCTCAGACCCTGTCTGGTGTACCGTTCCATACGTGCCTGTGCCTGCATTACAGCCCAGAACATAGCTGAGGTTGAAAGACCTCTGTGGGCACGTCTGACAGGGGCAGTATGACCATGGATGCTCCCACGAGAACCCCTGGACATCTGCCTGTGTGGTACCATGTCAGGACTCTGGCCATGGCTGCTGTGAGGGGATGCATGTGCCACTGATACCACATTACCCTGGTCAATGCCCACTGTATGCTGTCCCTCACCTAAAGACATTGGTGACAATGGATGTATTGGCAGGATGACTGTGCGCATTGATGGGGTTGATTGCTGTGTACTGTCGATTGGCTGACCAACAACAGACCCTGTCACACCTCCCTGTGCCATTACACATGTATCATCATTATCACTATCCCCAGCAGTGGATTCAGGTTCCCTGCTGCACACCACCAGAGCAACACCAAAACCCGTGAGAGGAAGACAGGAAACACAGTTTACAATGTGTACACAATGTTACCACAGATGCACACGGGCACATGCGCACATGCACTAATGCACGCATGCACATATGCACACATGCACACATGGGCACATGCACACATGCACACATGCGCACATGCACACATGCACACATGGGCACATGGGCACATGCACACATGGGCGCATGCACACATGCACACATGGGCACATGCACACATGCACACAAGCACACATGCGCACATGCACACATGCACACATGCGCACATGCACATGCGCACATGCACACATGTGCACATGCACACATGCACACATGCACACATGCACACATGCGCACATGGGCACATGCACACATGCACACATGGGCACATGCACACATGGGCACATGCACACATGTACACATGCACACATGGGCACATGCACACATGCACACATGCACACATGGGCACATGGGCACATGCACACATGGGCACATGCACACATGTACACATGGGCACATGCACACATGGGCACATGCACACATGCACACATGCACACATGCTCACATGCACACATGGGCACATGCACACTCCTCAGTACATGACATACAAACACACAGACACAAACACACCTGCAATCCAACACATAGTAATACTGTTTGAGGGTATTATTACTATTATTACTATTATTATCATTAGTATTAAAAGTATTGTTATTACACACTCACCAGCATGGATTGGCTGCCTTGCTGTTACACCAGAGGGACCTGCACAAATAAGACATTTATTGTCAGTGGGCACAACTGTGCCATTGATACTGTGAGTATGATACAGTTCAGTAGTACAACAGTTGGCTTTCACAGGTCTAATGCTTATATTGAGAATATCAATCTTGCACAATAATTTCCAGGATAACAGCTACAAACACAGTACACATCTCACACATGCATAAACTACCAGTGTAGAGAACAGTCAACTATAGATAAGGCATGTTACCTGCATGCTCCATGTCCACATGCTGGGTGGCTCCAGCCTCCATCATTACACATGTCTGCAGATGTTGTTGTTGTTGGGCTGGAGCCACAACACTTAGGAGTAGCCCCTCCAGTCTGGTGAGGGGGGGTGTATAGCTGCCCCACCACCTGTGGTAAGCTGTTGCCTGTGGATATCAGATGCACGCTGACGGACATTTCTAATTAAATCACTGCAGTGATGGCGTACCTGCTCATATGTCCGGTTATGCATGCCAATGTCATTTACCCGACGGACAAGGTCTTGCCACAGTGCAGCCCTCTCCTGCTGGTTCTGGCTGGTGTGGGAAAAGAGTGTGGCAAAATCCCGCACCAGGCTCTGGTGTATCTCCTCTTCCTCTGCAGCAGAGTATGAGGGGTTGCGCTGGTGCACCATCGCCCTGGAAGGAAAAGAAAAATATGTGAGCAAGTGATATGGCACACATAATACTCTACTGTAGTGATATCACTGAACTGCCATATATAGCATCTGTCTGTCTATTGGGGGATACACATGTAAATGACCACATATCAGTGCTCAGCCAACAACTGTGTGACAGTGCCTGGCACACTCCATACAACATACTAGTATACACCAGCAGTCGGCACACTGTTTGAGGTCCAATGCACAACCTCACACTGGGGGTTTGTATCAAGGTAATGGATGGGGAACATTGTCAACCCATGCAATGCACGCAATGCACAGTTAAAATTTCAATGGTAATGCACCCTAGTCTTTGTGGCCATACCCCTACCTACACCACAGTCACATACAGGAAACCACAGCACAACATATGGCAATGTAGTATGTTTGTATCCCAATACCTGACACATCTTTCTCAGGCCTCACACCAAGGACGCACACTACCATGACAGACACAAAGTCATGCTGAGCAATCACACCATTACAGACCTTGCACACAGTCAGTGGCACACTCATTCCACCTCACATAGTTGGTATTGCAATGAGTACATGTGTGTGTGCATTGTGTCATAGGTAGGTAGTATGCTATTGGCCCTGGGCCTAAAGCAGCATACTGTTATGCTACCCTGCCCCTTGAGACACATGTAATGTGATTGTACTTGCTCCTGTCAAACAGTTACACAGGGTGACTCATATGGCATATTACCTATCTGCATAACATTCAACAGGGGTATGTCTGGCATCTACTAATGAGGAGCCTTGCTTCTTAATGCTGGGTGGTTTACTCCAGGGTATGGCTTATTTGTGGGTAGGAACCTGTACCTCCACCATGTGCTCTTTACTGTGGTGCCAAGGATGACAGACATAGGTCATTTAGGCTGGGGATATTGCGAGGTGTTACCATAGTTGTTGGACAACTGTTATGGGTGTGACCTAACTATGTATATCCAGCAGTGGTAACCTCTATGTAGGTAGTATGAAAAGGCACTCTATCTGTGGTTTTGTCAGTCACTCTGCATAGGTAATGTGTTTGAGGGCATTATCACTGTATGTTAAGGATGACTGTGTCCTTCTCCCTTTCTGTAGTTGTCATGGGAGGTACATATCGTGTAGGACATTGTGAGGTGTAGAGGGGTACAGTGACCTACATTTCCCTAGCTGACACACCATTTGTGCTGACACGTACCATGTACAGGGATTACAAGACTAGTGTGCCACTGTGAATATCAAAGGGGAGGCTATTGTACACTTGTTTCGACATGTTCCCTCCTGACACATCCAGTAGTAGGCAGGCAACCACCTATGTGGTGGTTAGTGGTGTAAGTGTTTTGGAATGGGGTATGGTACTCCAGTATCCACACTGGTGTTCAGTCCATGCCTTTGTCACTAGGCACCTGTTGCAATACATCTGCACACATGATATTCATATACATACATATCTCTAGACATTAATATCTGTCTGTATATGTGTATGTATCTATATATATCTAGATATGTATGTGTCTATTACATATATATGTATATACATATTCTATCTATCTATATATGTCTATCTATTTATACATCCCTCTCTATTTATGTACACATATATGCACATTATATATATATACATATATAAATATACATATAAATATACATATATATATATATATATTTTTTTTTTTATTTACACATACGAATACACACACTAACATACTGCTAAACATCCATTACTGTACAACCTACATTGTACGTTGCACTACAACCTACATTGATATGTGCACATAGCAACCTTCAAATACATATGTATGTCCAGCCTTCACTCACAGTTGCAGTATGTCCCCTGCCCTATGCACATCTTCATATATATATATATATATATATATATATATATATATATATATATATATATAGACTGCTAACACATATGGAGGGTTCACAGTATGTAGATTATTAGATTATGTAGTTTACATTACCTTTGTTTCTCACTGCTGTTTGTGATGGCTTGCTGCTTGGTGGCCTGCTGATGGTTAGCTTGATGTTTTTTTTTTTTTTTTTGGTGTCTCTCTCTGTGTCTCTGTGTGTCTCTCTCTCTCCCTCTCTCTCTCTCTGTCTCTCCCTTTGGTTGTTGCAATGAAAGTATTGCATGTGTGGACTGGGAGTACAGGCTGCTTTTTTAGGTATCTGCACATGTGCATGTGATGGCCTCTGCACCAATTGTTAGCCAGCATTTACTAATTGCATGCAGCCTGTTGTGTGGTAATTGCAGTTCTCACTGTGATTTTAGGACAGTGCTATAAAATGTTAGGTTAGGTAGGTGTAGCCCTTTCAGATTTTCAAGGTGGGGACCATGCTGATATGCTGTGGACACTGTTCTGTGAGTGTAAAGGTTGGTATGTCTCTCATATTTAAGACTGTGTTGTAGGCACTGAAATGCATGTTGTACTGAAACCTGACTGTTGCTTCCTCCAGTTCATTCTTCTCAGTGTGTATGTTAACTGACACCTAACAATACTAATACTGTTTAAATGGGAGTATGTACTTTCCTGTGGGACTTGTGGATTAACTGGTATACAGCAGTGGCTCTTGCAATTTGTTGCTATGGCTTCACTATTTAACCTTTACATTCACTCCTTGAAAGACTGCTAGGTGTCTTTACTGGAATGTGTTGCTATGGCTTTCCTATTTTCCATTTACATTCACTCCTTGTAATGCTTGCTATATTTCTTTCAGCAGCAATTCCTTATATGTTTGGTGTGGTTTGGTGGTACTGCATGCAGTCTGGTCTGGCCAAGGTGTGGGGCTTGACACCTACAAGGGTATTTTATTTTGCTGCTGAGCAGTAGTGGGGCCTTGTACTTTGTACTAACAGTTATGAATAGCAGGCACATGCAGTGCTTGTAAACTGCTATACTATCCTTATTTTATTAGTTGGCTACATCCTTTGATATTTCTGGGTTGTACTCCTACATGACGGTGTGCTTGTGGAAGCTATTCTACAGCTATTCACAGAGTGTGTGACAGCAGACAGAATGATATGCCTGTGAGTTTGTGACACTTGCAGGCCTCAGATACTCTCAGGTGTGTCTTTTATCAGCCTCAGGGAATGGTACATATCAGTGGGATACACCCGTGATATATTTCAGATATTCTGCAGTTGTGACTGTGGGGTATTTTGAGCATATGTATTACTACACCATTTCTGACATGCAAGTAGTGCATACTTTAAGTAATTGACAGTTACCATTACGTGGGATTCCACACCTTTCTACCTACTGTTAGTACATTTCACAGGGAGTCAGTGGGGCACAGTTAACATTTGTTTTCAAATCAGGGACATCCCTGTAAATCAGTCACAGTTGTGAGGTCTGGCCTCTTACCCATTCAAATATGGCAGTGTTTATCCTGCTCTGATAGTGTGTGTGGTTTGCAAGGTGCTACTGTCACATTATTACCTACTAGCTACCTACTAGCATGGCTGTTTCTCTTCTCACACTAATGTTATGCAAATCCACAAGAATTGCCAGTAAAGATACAAGAAATGCTTTGTGTAATAGCCTTCCTATATTCCCTTTACATTCAGTCCTACTATTTCATGATATATTGCTTTCAGCACAAAGTTCTTGTATATCAGTTATGGTTTAGTGGTAAATCATGCAGACTAGTGTTTCCAAGCTCCTGGGTTTGAGACTGACAGAGGAATTTTATTTTGCTGCTGAGCAGACTACAGGCCTTGTCATTCAGAGTGACTAAGGCACTTTTAAGCAGTTGTAAGCGGGTTAGTGCTGGTTTGCATGGTGCTCACTCATGTGCACTGTCGCTTAGCTTCGCGGACACATGCTTAGCTAAGCGCACACAAGCGCACACCCGCTTACAACTGCTTAAAAGTGCTTACACTCGCGCACACCCACGCTAATTTCTTTGAAAGAAAAGAAAATGGGGAGATAGGAAAGTGGTGAAAAAGGGGGCACAAAGAGGGTAGGACAGTAGGAAAACAAGCTCGGGATTTGCAGGAAGGATGTAGGAAAGGCCCATAGCTGCCCATTTCTTTATCAGCAACAGCTGTGCATATGTGTGTAATTTGGTGTGAAATTTGAAACCTTCCACCCCTGAGAGAGGGGTGAGGACAACAAAATATGTTGTACAGCCAATTGTAATTACCACTTCACATGTCCAGCAGACATGTCTGCAAAATGGGCAGCTATGTATGGGGCGTAATTTTTTTGCGGGAACAGAGTGCCCTTTTTTATTTTTTTTCAGGTGAGAGTGGAATGTGAGGTACAGGAAGTAGGTATATTTGGGGAGGTAGGTAGGGGAGGTTAACAGACAAGACAAACAAGACGCATACAGGGGTGGAGTATGACACATGTGGGGGGGAAACACAATTGACGGGGACGGATGTTTGGATATCGCGAGCCCATGAGCCCACAGATGGCAACAGTGGAACTGAGATCCCCACCCATGGTCAGTTGCCACTGCACCTTCACTGCCCAGGACGGGGCTGTGCTGGGGGCTGTGTAGGACAGGCAGCAGGCACACCCGTGAGTTGCGCCACCTGTGCCTCAAGCTGGCGTAGGGGTTCAAGCACAGAATGCCTGATCTCGCTACGCACCACAGACCGAACACTTTAAAGGGAGAGTGGATGGTCTCCTCCGGCCATGCTTGCAGAGGGGGGATGAACCCCATCCCCAGCAGCGCTTCCACCCGAAGGTGGCACAGGGCCACCGGAGGAGGTTCCAGCCTGGGCACTAGTGCCAGGTGCACTCGCCAGCTGAGGTGGGAGAGGTGGGTCCACTGGAACCTGCCTTCCCTGTTGTCCTATGTTTAGCAATATTTTATGACATTTTGGGTTAGTAACACACAATACCATTCCAAATTAGTTGTAACAGCATGCATCAGTATTCCCATTAACCAAACACCCATGAATTCCAAACATTGAACAGCAAGCATAACACATGCATATTTTGAACAACAGTACACAATCCAACAGCATGCAGGGTTGATTGATGGCAACAGGCCATCAGGTTTGGATATGTGAACAGGGTACATGCATCAACGTATGTGCAAATATGTTTGAACCAACAGGACAAATATCCATAGGAATTAATTGTGAATACACATACCCAGTTTGTTGTGGAATGGCATTATTTGTGAATATAGGGTAGGGTGAAGAAATATTTCATTAACAACTTCAACTACCTATACATATGCTGTACATCTCTAGTAGCTGCAGATATATATACCCTACAGGTCTTAGTACAGTTTCCTATATGTAACCTTAGGAATGTTGGTGATGGGACTGTTACATATACATTAATATACATTGCATTTTTATTCATACACATTCATATCTGGCTGTGTTCAGGTACAGCATCCTGCTACATTTGATTTATATGGCTCTAGACAACTGTGGATGTTCATTATTTCATACAACCATACTATCTCCATATTGCAAGGGTACAGCAACATATCCAAATTGTGGGACAGACACATTCCAGCTTCAGTACTTTATTACAAACATTTCACTGTTTGGTTGTGGCTGTCTCATTCATTTCATTATGTACTGACTGCAGTATACTTTATTCAGAAGTTATAACAGCTTTCTTGGTCAATTTATACCTCTTTCTTACACTCTCACTTGTTTTATTTTTACAATTCAGGATGGTACTTAATTCTAGGCATTATTAACATGTCTTACTTGGTTACAACAATCCTTTCCAACAGACTCACTTGTTTCATATGGCAGATTTTAAAAGGGGATGTATTTGACACATGTCTATTGTCTTTAGCTTGTTTACCACTAATTTTCAGGCTGCAGCAGGTTATCTGATATTACAATACAGGTGGAAAATCTCTATTTCAGACTTGTTTAATTTTTATTTCTGGATTACAGGCTGCATCACTTATCTAATCATACAGTACTAGCAGAATCTTTCTTCTAGTGTTATTTGAACTTTATTAATATGTAACTACACTGAACTCTTTTACAAGCTGTCTCACTTTTATTGTATAACAATTACAGGAAAATAATTACTAACCTGCCTGGTGGCGCAACCGCTCCAGCCTATCACCATAGGCTCGCCGATTCATGAACGCACACCTGCAGCTGTAATATAAATGAAGTAATATTGGAACATACATCTCCATAATATCAGCTAGGATAAATTCTTACATAAGTAATTACATGGATACTTACTCAGTAGTGGGGCGTTGGACATTTGCCGGGCCTCCTGGATCCAACGGTTCAGTTGGTCCTGCTTTCATCTCTTCAGGTCTGCATGGTGGTGACGGGCCTGTTCACCAGTCCTTGGTATGCCTGTGGCACTGGTGAGATCATGTGCCAACCGGTTCCATGCCTCTGCCTTGTACGCTCCCCACAGAACCTGACCCTGCATGAGTTGAGCCTCATGATCGTGGACTAGGAGCCAAACCATATATATGGACTCCTCAACACCCCACCTCTGTGCTCGGAAGCGACTGCCCTCTCCTACACCTGCCATTTTGACTGCAAATAGGTTCCACAATCAGTTATGCTGTGTATTCCTGCCTATGGGGCTTATATATGCCATTTTTCCCGCACTTATCTGTGATTGGCCATTTTGGAAATGTATCAGCTTAAAAAAACCTGCTTTGTCATGCTTCTATTTCCATTCATTCATATATATATATATATATGCTAATACTGCATTTTTCAGTACAGCTGTCATGGCTTAGTGGTTCAATACTTTGACTATGATGCACAGTATCCTGGGTTCGAGCCTGGGCATTGCTTTTTTTTATTTTACTACTGTCTAGACAGGCTAGGAGGTGTGTCTGTGTAAAGGCAGCTTTGATACAGCTTGCTCAACATTGCCCGCCGGTAAGCCAGTTTCACTGCGCAGCTCCGCGCAAATGGATTACGTTGGTTAACGCGTTATTTGGCTATGAGCACACATATTACGCTATGAGAAATGTTGCTCAACTACGGGCACACAGTTTCAGTGTGTTAAAGCGCTGCTCAACTCCGGGCACTCATATTGCACCTGTTAAACCATTGCTCACCTGCGGGCAATCATACTCAGCTTGTTAGAGCACTGCTCAGCTATGGGCACTTCTAAAATTTTTTTTTTTTATTGTGTCAGATTTCTTCAAAAATACATGGCCCATTTCATTACATTTTACTTAAATTATAGTTATTTATATATATATATATATATATATATATATATATATATATATATATATATGTCAGGGGATTGTTTCGTGCTTATTTCACTATAAATAGAAAATGATGTTGTTGGGGCTCGAACCGTGACTACCTCCTCTTTGGCCGACGTCTCTACTGCTACGCTATTGCTACTTGGCTTAATTTACATATTTAGATCTTATATGCTTTTCCAATGAGTGCTAACTGTGGCTGAGCGAAGGGCACACCTGCGCAAACGAGCGCAATTACGGGCAAACATTTTTGAAATTATAAAAAAAAAAATTAAACTGTTGAATTTTACTTTTTACATTACAGTTGGGTTTATAGTCTGTGGCGGCATGTGTGCTGTTGTGCTTTTTGACATTTTACGCGGACTCGCTTGTGGGTGTTTCCTTTCGGGACTGTGTTTCTTCTGGGGGCGTGTCCCTTTGCAGGACTCGCTGTGCGGACACACCCCCTACTTTCCTACACAGACCGTGTTAGCCTAGGGTGTGATTCAGCATGCCCTCATGAATATGCATGGCATGCTGACATCACACCGTTTAACTGCAGCCTCCGTGTAAGACTTGCTAACTCTTACACGGAGGTTTCCTGAATCCTGCCCAATGTTTTATCTGTTTTTGTTTTGTTTTTTCATGTTCCAAGGCTGTTTTTCCGCACATGCATTGTTGCCTGTTGACATAAATAGATTTGATGTAAACACGTCAATATTTAGTGAGTTGACTATGGGTGTATTCGATGTACTGAAATGCACCCAACACGCACATACACACACACACACACACACACACACACACACACACACACACACACACACACACACACACACACATGCACACCAAATCCATAATCCTAACTTCTTCAAATCACAGCTTATGCTAAACCTCAATGATTCCTGGCTCTGCTCCTGCACTACTCCTAGCAATCACCCTTCAAATGTCGCTAGTAAACATGGTATAGTATTCCTTGCTTTCTCCACTGCTTGCACAGTTTCTTTGAAATTCTTTTGTGTTTGTAACAATGAGCATATTGCATGTATATTCCAAATGTATTGAGCATTGCAACTACAAACTTTCGAACTCTTGAGTGTACAGCTTCCATGAACAGAGGTACAGAAGGTAAAAACCCTAGCAAATGCATGTTTTATTTCTAACATGAAATAAATTAACTTGTAATATTTTATTTGAATTGCTGTTAGGTTACTTCAATAATTTTTGTTCAAAATCTGCATCCTATATAATTGTAACATGTGACAAATATTAGGCTGACTCTTAGTTTTTCACATCATTAGCTAGCAAGTAAAATCTGTTATCAATGAAGTAACTAATTTCTACCTGAAGCTGTAGTATTCTGTATATTGTCTTAAAATCTGAGAAAATTGCTACACCACTTGCTTTGACTGAATGATATGAATGCAATTATTGCAGTAAGTGAAAAGCAGCACTGCAGAAACTGAAAAGCAATACTGCATGAAAAGTGAAGAACGTCCTTGAACTGTAGCATTAAAGGAAACGTTTGGCTGTGAGCGATTAAGCTCTTTGACTTGTGACATACTTTCATACATGAAAAGCAATTTACATGCTTCAGTTCACATTTTGCAAAGCATTCATTTTCTAGTGTCGCAATACAAATATGAGGATTAAAATCACAAATAATATAGACAAACATTTTGCCAGTAATATCTGACCAACTACTGAGTTTAAGTAACCCATATGAAACAAATGTAGTACTTAATTTTACTATCTGTATAAAAGCTTACCTAACACAGTGCTGAACAAAATAAAATGCAGTTTGGAAAAGTTTATTTAAATGTTTTATTATCATAACCTCTGAATGCATATAGCCCCATACAACGTGTCTGGCAGTTACTGTGTAATATTTATTGTGAAAAATAAGTCCATCACAGTCCAGTCCATTAAGCATCTCAGTCTGTTGACAGTGATAGTGGCCAAGGTAGCCAATGGCAGTGTTCAGGCACACAGACGGGTTTCCCAATGGGACTGGATGTGCATCATGGTTCAGCGCTGAGCCCACTGCTCTTCATAATGGTGATGGATTACATTATCAAACAGGTTGGATAGGACACATCAACAAAGCTGCTGTTTGCAGATGTTGTGGTATTACAAGCAGATTCTGAGCAGAAACTTCAGTAAAGGACAGGGGAATAAAGTGCAAACCTGAAGGCACAAAGGATGAAACTGAATAGAGACGAGGGAGTTGTTACAGCAGCAATTTGGGGAAATCAGAATGAGTTGAAATTAAGATAGAACAGAAGCAAGTGGAAAAGGTTAATGACTTCAATTATCTGGGAGGGGTGGTTGAGGAGAAGGGAAGTCTGAATAAAGAGGTCAAAGACAGAATCAGAGGGGCTGCAGCCAACTGGTACAGAGCGTCATGTGTAGTGTATGGCAGAAGAATGCCAAAGAAGCTGAAAAGTAAGGTGTACAAAACAGTGATGCAACCAATGCTACTGTATGGTATGGAAACCTAGGCAGTAAAAGAGCAGAAGTCAAAGTAGCTCCAGTTACAAAAAAGGTCAGGGGAAAACAAATTAAGTGGATTGGTCACATGCAGGAATGCAGAAGACAATTTGGTGAAAGAGACCTGGGAGAGACAGGAAGTGACAACATGCAGCCAAGAGATGGATGGATTGTGCAAGAGAAGACCTCCACAGTGTGGCATGACATTCAAAGAAGGTAGGAGAGTAGCAATTAATCTAGAGAGATGATGACATCTGATGCAACACCTGGACCAATGCAGAAAATGGGAAAAGGGGGAGGATGATGACAATTATCTTATTATCAGAATCAGGCGGACAAGCATGAAGCTACCAGACACAAACCTATTTCTATTTTTACTTGTGTTACCAGTTTACCAGCTAGAACTATGTCTGACCCTATACTATTTCTGTAGTCAGTATTACAAGGGGACTCCTCTATTAAATAATCCCTTCAGTCATGTATGTGATTCAAATTCAGGTTCACAGTCAGTGATCTCCAGTGTTATGGATGCTTATTCTTGACTCCTCAGCCTGAGCCTTCCCACTTAATTGTTGGGAAACAGTAACCATTTAAAAAGATAAGGTCCTATAAATTTGTCATTTTCTAGAAACATAATGGCTACACTGAGATGGTGAATAAAATGTCATGACATATGAGTGGTGAAAAGCACAAATTAGCAAAGCCTTATATTTTTGCAGGACTGTGAGGTATCAGAATTAAATTTTTCAAAAGAGCCATTATCATACTTTGATAGTGTCAACAGTCTAGCCATTATCATTTAAATGGAAAACAGATAATTTTTAAAAATGATAGTTGTTTTTAAAACAATTTTCAGCTTGCTAAAAAAGAATATGTTCTTCTAGACCTGAAAGATGGCATAAACTCATTGACTCAAAAGAGTTACCAGTCTGAGTGAAGCCTGTAATAATGAAAAACATGAAAGAATCTGTATCTTGTCCAATTTGGTAGATGGGTCAACAGGCAAAAATACTGCAGAAAAAAACTATAGCTACATGTTCTTATTTCATAAAATGGCATACCCAGAAATAAAGTTATCCCTCTTAATTGCAAACGTAACAAATGCTTCATTAATATTAATTATTAGCATTTATATCACTTTATCGAAAGATGAAAATAGTGAATGCTATTTCATCGGCCCCAAAACATCTAAACATGAAAATATCGAACATTCAGAACAGCGAATTTTTTCCCATGGAAAAAATTTGCTGCTTCGAAACGCGTACACACAACACAAGCACATCAAACAAACAGCAACCACACACATACACTTAAATTCCTACATCTAATGCTACACTAAACTAAACATACACTACTATCTACCCACTTACCTTAACCCAAACCCTAACCATAAGGTCCGTCACTATCGCACACTCACCCAACCTGCGCCCTAACTCACTTAAACGACCCCTAACCCTAAAGTCTGTCACTATCGCACACATGCCTAACCTGCGCCCTAACCCTAACTCATTTAAAACCGCCCCTAACCTTAAAGTCTGTCACTATCGCACACACGCCTAACCCACACCCTAACCCTAACTCACTTAACCCGCCTCTGACCCTAACGTATAAACAATCGCACACTTACCTGAACCCAACCCGTAACTTTCCACCACACTGCTAAGAATAGCTAAGCCACAGAAATGGCCAACCAAATTCTTTCCCAAGGAAAGAATTCGCTGTTCTGCAGCTTTGCTATTCTTAGCGTTCACTGAATAGTGTTCGATATCAGAACATTTGAAGTTTTAATGCTTCAATGTTTTGATATAGACCCAATTATTACAAATGGAAAATGATCTGAAAATCCCAGATGTGGGAAAAATTCGTTGTTTGTGGTTTTAATGACCATCAGTCATTTTAGTCAGCAAACTAGGGATAGTCTCAAGAGTAAAAAACATTAGACATAAAAGTGGTACAGTATGTATACAATTACTTGAGTTACTCATTATGCCTATAATTAAGTAAACAGCAATGCATTCTACTGTGAAAGACAAGCATTTCAAATTGTAGGAACCCTATAAACCCTTTCTTTAAACTGTGACCTGTAAATACAGGAGGAGCAAAGTAGTTACCACACCTTAAGGATGCTGAAAAAGCACTCCTACAATCTATGAGGTCATTACAAGGCAACTGAAAGATGTGCCAGCAAAAGCCATATGGGGATAAAAAGGTAAGACAAGTACAATTCTATGAAGGTGCATGGGGATAAAAAGGTAAGACAAGTACAATTCTGTGAAGGTACATGGGGATAAAAAGGGAAGACAAGTACAATTCTGTGAAGGTACTTGGGGATAAAAAGGTAAGATAAGTACAATTCTGTGAAGGTACATGGGGATAAAAAGGGAAGACAATTCTGTGAAGTTACATGTGGATAAAAAGGTAAGACAAGCAATGAAGCAAAATTCTGTGAATGTACGTACATTGGGATAAAAAGGTAAGACAATTCTGTGGAGGTACGTGGAGATAAAAAGGTAAGACAAGTACAATTCTGTGAAGGTACATGGGGATAAAAACATTTGACAGTTACAGGTCTGTAACAGGAAAAATCACCAAATGCTATATTTGTTAACATTTTTTTAATTCTGCCTAGACATGATAAGGCCTTGCTGTCTCTAATTATCGTGGTTACCAAGAAAGCAATTACTAGAATATGGAAATCAAAATCTAAACCAACCATATTAGAATTAGTGAATAGTATAACAGAGATAAAACAACTGAAATTGAGATCTTTAGAAAAAGGTAGGAGCAAACTACATAAGAAAAAAATGGGAATTATGGGAACAATACATACAGGGAAGGAATGAGGTTTAAAAGAAGGCAGGACTTAAATGACCTATGTAATGTTTGACTGAAATCGATTGGGTAGATTTTAAGTGATGTATAAAGGTTGCAAGTGGGAGTATTTCAGAATGGTCTGTGATGTAAAATGCTTGCAACTAGGATTGTGTCAGTGCTGTTTGTTTTAATTTATATACTAATATATATATATATATATATATATATATATATACTAAACTTAGTATAACAACTCTATACAAACATCCCATACTTGAAAGAAAACTAATAATCACAAACCTACGTCTCAATAAAGTAAAACTTCCCCTATGCGGGGACATCCACCCCAACTCCAGACCAACCCCAAATCCCACAATCCAACAAATCAATAAATCTCTCACCATAGCAACCATTAACCTGCAAAGTATCAGGAATAAAATTCCAGACTTCCATGCCAGGATTTCACACAGTAAGTCAGATATAATAGCAACCGCAGAAGCCTGGCTTAAACCATATATAAAAACTTAGAATTTCTACCAGGTGGAGGTGTTGCGTTAATTTACCCATGTCATTTCACATTAGTACCATATACCAACCCCACCCCACAATTCGCATCTGACGAAATTGTTGTAGCTTTCCTACAACTGAATACCAGCAAAAAGCTCTGCATCATTGGAATCTATATCCCACCAGGCAATAATATACCCATGCTAGAACAAATCCTTGCCTGGACTTCAAAAACCTTTACCAGTGAGACAATTATCCTTGGAGATGTCAACATAGATTGGACAGAAGTCACAAAAAAATCAACCCTCAATAAATATAAATCTATTCAATTATACCAAGCTTATCTATAAAGTAACTAGACCCAACAAAACAACAACTAGTGGTTCCATCATAGACTGGATACTAGTCTCACACCCAAACAAAGTAGCTTCAGCAGGGAATCTACCTCAAACCTTAAGTGATCACCTCCCAGCATACATAAAACATAAATCCACCCTAGCCTCCAGCCAACACCAGTACAGACTAACTAGAGATATCTCCAGTTTTGACCAAACAATTCTATATGACACCCTGGCACAAGTAAACTCGAGTATTCTCAAAGCCCTCTCACTAGATGAAGCAGTTGAATTATTTAATTCAACCTTCTTAGATATCCTAAACAATCTAGCCCTCATATGTCAAAAAAGAATTAAAAACAACAATGCTACCTGGCTTACTCATCCCACAAAAGAACTGATGTCTAAAAGAGACAATTGTTGGAAGCTTTGGCCAAAAACAAAGACCCCCAATACCTCCTACAGTTCAAACAACTTTGTAATCAAGCAAACCCTGCTGTTTTAAAAGACAACAAATATTTCTATCTAACCAAAAATGCCATAAACAAAACCCTAACAAATTCTGGAATACAATCTCAACCCTACTTAACCCAGGATCCAGTAACAATCCCTGTCCTGACCCAGACAAATCCCCCACAGAAATTGCCACAATATTCAAGACACAATTTATAGACTCCATTTCTAAAATTACAGGAAACTTCCCTCAAATAAATATCACAGCACACTCACCAAATATAAACTCCATGACAGACTTCACCTTCTCCCCTATCCCTACCTCAACTATCTTGAAACTACTCCTTAAACTCAAATTATGTTCTAATGCACCTGATACTCTACCCCCATCCTACCTACAGATGTCAGCAAAGTTTATAGCTTATCCAGTTACATACTTATCAATAGATCTCTCCAAGAACACCAAGTACCCATTATCTGGAAAAAGCTTATATTCTCCCACTACATAAAGATAGCCAAAACATAGATTTCACCAATTTCCGACCCATAGCAATCCTTTCCCCTCTATCCAAAATTCCATAAAAATTGACAATAAAATCTTGTCCCACTCCCAACACAGTTTCAGACCTGGGCACAGTACCACCACTGTCCTTATATCATTCTTGGACACTGTAAACCGTGCAAGTGACACAGGGAAAATTGTGTCCTCTTTTTTCCTCGACCTATCAAAGGCATTTGATACCATCTCACATCCCCTACTACTCACTAAACTATCTAACCTCAGAATCTCACCCCCAGCCTTAGATTGGTTCTCTAACTACCTTGCAAATAGACAAGCAACAAAATGGGACCAGTACTTCTCACCTTATCTCCCAATATCAACAGGAGTTCCTCAAGGCTCTATATTTGGTCCCCTCCTTTTCAGCATATTTGTTAATGACCTCCACTCTTCCCTGTCCCAAACCTCACTAATTCAATACGCAGATGATTCCACCATCATCTGCTCTGCCTACTCCACCAGTGAACTACAAAAACTAACTCTACTCGACACTCATTAGACTCATTATAGAGTACAACTCCCCTTTTGGAATGTACCTCACAAGACATCTGCAGCAGCTGGAAAGACCACAAAAGTACCTCACAAAGAGGATTACTGGCCTCAAACAGATGCCCTACACTGACCACCTCAAAAAACTCCAGCTTTACTCCATAGCATATTGCCTACTCTGAGGTGATCTCTGCCTAACATATAAAGCTATGTCAAACCCAGAGCTGTTGGACATGCTACACCTAAAGAAATCCCAATCCCTCCAAGCTACATGCTCTAGGGACCTAAACCTTGTCACCACAATAAACAGGACATGCTGGAGGGATAGATTCCTGTCCCAGAGGCTTCCCATAATCTGGAACAGGCTATCCATCTATGTCAAGCAAAGTTCTTCATTAGCACTCTTTAAGAAAAATCTTGATGAGTGGATGGGAAATAGGAAATACACCCCTGGGATCACTTCTGTGTCTCTACTCGACAGTGGCACAGGAAAATAACTTTCTTGGGTGGCGTAAGCCAGGGAACCTTGTTGGCTAGGCTTATTTAGGCCCTTGGGCCGATAGCCTAGTACCTACCTATGAAGCTATGAACCTATGAACTCAAATCGCCTTCTCATCCACAGAAACATGGATGAACAACAATCACCAACCCCTAAATGCTAACAAAACCAAACTCCTTCTATTCATCCCTAAAAGATCCACCCCCATAAACAGGTCAGAATTTACTATTCAGTCTCAGAACAGCACTGTCATCAAAGTAGTGCCCCACACTAAACTTCTTGGAGTTACTATCAATGAAAATCATTTGACCTTCATATCCTAAACAACATCAGAAAGAACCACCAAAAGTTAGGTCGGCTTTACAGACACATAACTTACCTCATCCACTCAGCCAAAAAAAAAAAAAAACATAGCATCCTCTTTTCTTTTACCATCTCTACTATGTGGTACCCCCCCCCCCCCAGGTATTCAACTCTTTCTAAAAAAAACAAACTCGAAACTTGTTCACCTTGAGTGGGAAGGGGAAAAGGAAGAAAGCAAGTAGGTGCATTTTATGGATATCCCTGCAGATCTCCTGATAGGGAATGATTTTGATAATGCAGTACCTTGTGTGCATACAGTTACACATAGACAGGCTTGGAGACAGTCGTGTGGGTCTGATAGCCTGGGGGGGACCCAGAAACGCTGCACACTTGAAGCCAGGAAAGGTGAGGTGGCTACTTCAGGGAGGGAGCTACCCTGTAGCAGTGAGACTAAGGTGAGCAACATCTGATGGTGGCTACTGATGTTCCTTTGGACAGAGTGACTGCAAGGGCAGAGGTGAGTAGTAGTACTCAGGCTGACAGTGAGGCATTCCTGTGCAAGGGGATCTGGGAAGGGTTACAAAGAGAGAGTTTAGACAGGCTCAACTCTCAGACCCTACGTTACAAGGCTTGAAGGAGGTAGCTAGGGAGACACCTGATTCTCAAGGAAAAGTGGATTCTGTATACTGTAACAAAGGGTTACTGTACAAAGAATGGACTCCTGAGTGAGGGCTAGAAGGTGAGAGAATACAGAAGTTAGTAGTGGCCACAACTTACCATCTGGCACTTCTAGCCATAGCCCATGACATTCACTTTTCAGGTCACTTGGGCAGGAAGCATACCAAGAGACATATAGTGCAGAACTTTTATTGGCCTGGGATTGCAAGGGATGTAACAGGGTACTGCAGGGCCTGTGAGCAGTGCCAAAAAGTTGGCAAGGCAGGAGACAAGATCAAAGGTCCTTTGATGCCTTTGCCTGTGATTCAGGAGATGTTTCAGAGGGTAGCTATGGATATTGTGGGGCCTCTGAGTAGTCCAAGTTCCACAGGGAAGAATTATATCTTAGTGGTATTAGATAATGCTACCAGATACCCTGAAGCAGCGGCTCTGTCCTCTACTAAGGCAAAAAAGGTGGCAAATACTTTGAGATTTTCAGCAGGGTAGATTTCCCAAAAGAAATACTGACTGACAGAGGTGCCAATTTCATGTCAGAGTTGCTGGCTTATCTGTGGAAGCACTGTGGGATGAAGCACCTAAAGACCATTCCCCTACCACTCCCAGATTAATGGTCTGGTGGAGAGGTTAAACACACTATAGACCATGCTACAGGCATTTATAGACCAGTTTAAGAGGAAGTGGGACAGATATTTGCCCCATATGTTGTTTGCTTACAGAGATGTGCCCCAGGAATCCACAGGTTTCTCACCTTTTGAGTTTCTGTATGGGCATAGAGTGAGAGGACCTTTAGATTTGATTTGCAATGAGTGGGAATGTGAGTGTGAATCCTACAAGGAGTCTGTTGTGGCATATGCCCTAAACCTCAGGACAAGGGTCAGGGAACTCATGGGCTTGTCCCATGAGAATCTGGCAGGAGCCCAATAGCAGAAAAAGGTCTGGTATGACAGGAATGCTCGAGCCAGATAGTATGCTATGGGACAGCAGGTTATGGTTATCATTCCTGTCAGACACAATAAGCTGCAGGCAGCTTGGGAGGGACCCTTCAAAGTGGTGAGGAAGGTCAGTGATGTTAACTACATGGTAGAACTGCTAGGCAGGAGGCAGAGGCCCAAATTGTACCATGTTAACATGATGAAACCTTACCATGATAGAGAGGCCCTTGTGCTACGTATTTGCAGTAGAAGGCAGGGGGAGTCTGAGGGGGATCCATGGCTACAGGGAGCCAGCCAGCAAAATGCCAAGCTACTAAGGTGGAGCCTAGGGTTGCAAGCATACGATATGACAGTGCAGCACCATGGTGGGGTTAGCAATTCCAATGCAGATGGGCTCTCAAGGCAGGGTATGGAGTAATGTACTCAAAGATAGGCTCATCCCTCTCAAGCAATGTATCTCAAGGAGGACTTGAACAATTAGCTTGAGTCTTTGAAGGGGGAGGTGGAGTGTGATGAAAGCAAGTACTGCCAGCACAGCTAGCTGGAATTTTGTAAATAATTATATGTCATTTGTGAATATAAAACTGATTCATACAAGATTCTGGTGTTACAAATGTATTAGAACTGTATGCCATGTGTATATCCAAATGATTGTTCTGATATTTGTGTTGAAAAGGTATTTGTAAAGTGCTTGTGTTTGAAATATATGCACAGTGTGTCTTACTGTAGAGAACAGAAATGTACATGCACTATTGTAACTGTTTGAATGTATATATTTTAAAAGAGGAAACTAGAGGGTTAACCTCAGTCCAGCAAACTTTAGAAAAATATCTGAAATTAAATTGCTTTATATGCTTGGCCATAAAGATGCTATCTCACAGGTTCCAATGCAGCTAGAGACACAAAGTCTTTACTAGAAAGCTTTCTGCATTGCCTTTGAGGTGAACTAATTGCTGCTTTGAAAGTGTGGAGGAATGCAATTATTTTATGACTTCCTGCACCTACCAAAATTCTGAGCAAAAGCCCTTGTGTGTGTATTTTTACAGGTAGGTGCTAACTCCTGCCATCTTCCAGCAATGGGAGTTTGCATGAGAACTAGAAGTCAGACAAACTGAAATGATGTAATTCTGCAAGCTATCCCAGCAGTGATATTTTAGATTTTATTTTGTAGAGGTCTCTTAGAGAAACAGAGCATTATGTATAGTGTCTTGGGCCTGACAAAAACATGAAGGAACAATCACCACATCATCTGCCTTGCTCTCTTAAGTAAGATTCATACATCTCAACCTCTTAATGCAAGAAATCTGGACAAAGCCATTAATAAAAGTTGGACAAATGCCCAAAATAGGGACAATTTTTAAATATTCCTCTTATAAACTTAGAATGTTGATAGAATAACAGGTTTTCCATTAGCATGTATTTTCTGAAGGTAATGAAGTCTGAAACGCAAATGTCTGTCATTATTTTCTAACTTCAATCTTTAACAATTTACCACTAATTTGCCATAAAACCACAATTTTATGAAAAGCAGACCAAAAATATGAGGCAAACGTCTGTGCACCTGAGAGGTATGCTTAGATTCAGTCAGGAATATAGTGAAGCTTATTGCAATGTTATTTTAAAAGTTTCCAGTGAACTGAACTCTGATGTCACTCTGAATGTATATTTAGTATTGTCCTGTTCTTTTATTATTTATTATTAAATATAGTTAAACCTTTTGTTGTGTCTGATATTTGAGTTTTGAGAGTACTTGCATATTTACTTGGTGACACTGTGTGGGCCACTCCTAATAGCATTGCTCTTGGTTAAACTACCATTTGTATTAGTATTAATATTACACAGTACAACTGAACGCCATTTGTTATGGGCCTTAAAGTAGTTGGCAAGGGTTTCTGGTGGCAGTGGTAACTACCTTATAGTCTAGGCAGAAGGGGGCATAGCTAGTAAACTTGTGCCAGCCTTTCCCAGGTGTGTGTGTGTGTGTGTGTGTGTGTGTGTGTGTGTGTGTGTGTGTGTGTGTGTGTGTGTGTGTGTGTGTGTGTGTGTGTGTGTGTGTGTGTGTGTGTGTGTGTGTGTAAAGGAAATTTCCAAGAGTGTATGTGTCAGCTACTTGGGCAGGGACACAAAGCACTGGTTGGACAGAGAGAATGTTGGAGGACTTGGCTTGGAACCCTGGCTAAGGACTCAACTCTATAGCTGTGCCAGTGGGGAGTCTTACTGGGGATCTGGAGAAAGAGGGAGAAATCAGCCCTGGACTAACTGTGGTCTCTGTGTCCTCTTGAAAATGCATGATGCAGAGAGATGCATCTGGAAATACTGTGTGTGTACCTGTTACCCTTCCAGTTAACGTCTCCCCACAGGTACCAGTGGTGAGGACTGAGGCTTCTTGATTACTGCTTCATTGGTGGGTTATCACATTACTTATGGAAAAATAACGTCCATAACTATTCCATTATCTTTGAACCAGATTTTCAAGTTGTTTCTTTTCTCACATAGAGCTCAAATGGCCAGACCTAATACTATGTTAGTCTACCAATCTCTTCCCATTAAATCACCTAATTTTCAGTTTCTTCATTTTTCAAGTTCAAATCAATCTAGCATGCCAGATAATAAACACTGATCAAACTTTTTTGGATTTTTTCTACTTTAAAAATAAAAATATCACCATATTAGAAAATTAGCTAACGGAGTAACTGGGAGAGACAGCCCATTTCTTGAAGTACCATGTCTCTTTAAGCACATATTTTGTTATTTAATCCTTAGCTGAAAATCTCACTGAAGTGCATTTGAAGGACAGCTGCCATTACAATGTATAATGCATTTCTCAGTTTAAAGTTCAGGTCTGTGGATAACAAAAGGTATTCAGTTAAAATACCAATAAAATAGATAGGTTGAGTATTTACGTATTTGATAATAGTGGAAGAATCATGTGTGTCTGAGTGTGGTGGACATCACTGGTAGATGACAGGCATTTCTCTTTTTAAAATTTTCTATCATATCACAATTCTTTTTTGTGTTAAAAAGGTAGAGAGTTTTCTTTGTTAAAGTAATCTTACTTAAATTCTTTACCAGAACCCCCCATTCATGTCAGATCCCCTAAATACAACTTCATCTACTAGTCCATTTATTCTTGTCACATTTAGCATCATATACTCCAGATACTACAATTTCTAGATATAAATTTACCTAATTGATATCCAAAACCTAGGGAACTGGTATTACACTGGTAAGCCAGGGAGCCAGAATTTATGTCTTCATTTTAATAATGCTATATTTGTTTTCATTAAGTTCTTATACTGGACTAACCTATGCACAAAGTAGGAAAGCCAATACCCTTCAGGTACCATACAAAATTAGGCAAATCCATATGCACAGTGCCCCCTTTCTGCATTCTGCTGAACTATGCAACTGGTTTATAAATAAAAGACATCCCTGCTGCAGAGTATGGGTAAACCATCCTCATCAGGTGGGAAACCTGGCTACTAAACTACATTCTTATCTCCTGTATCCAGCCCTGAAGGACTCGGGATACACTATTGCTGAGCAATGTATCTGAATGTCTTGCCCACAAGCCTTCAGGCCACTTAGATGTAGGTGCTACATATTGAGAGGATAATCCATGAAATGTGTGTGTGTGTGTGTGTGTGTGTGTGTGTGTGTGTGTGTGTGTGTGTGTGTGTGTGTGTGTGTTTATGCTAGCATCTTTGCGTGTGCATGTATGCATGTGTTTGATGGCATTTGTACATAAGTGTGTTTGTGTGTGTGTGAGACAGCGTCTGCGTGTGCATGTATGTGTGTAATATTGGTTTACAATCAAACTGTCGAGTTGGGTTACCGGAACGGCAGAGAGGCAAAACTGCGAACACAATTCCTGTTGACTTTGAAATGTTGATACGGAGACTGTGTTCATAGTTGGGAGCATTGGTGTTTTAAAGTATATCGCACTACAGTGGGAATCGGGAAATTTACCCTTTCCCTCACTGTATTGTGATCTTGGAGTTAAAATATATAAGTAGCAGAAGGTGTGAGGTTTGTGAGGGGTGCAGCCCCCCCACATGGAGGATGCAGGGGGACTTGCCCCCTGCAAAATGTTAGGAAATTTTCCATCTCATAGCAAATGTTTTTTTCTGGATGGTGAGCAGTCAAATGTGGATTCTTTCCTCTGAAAGAATCGACATTCTAAGCAATCTGAGTGATGCTTTTTCATTGTTCTGGGTCAGGGATGTGAATAGTCGAGGTAAGTCACCTCGAAATTTTGATAGTAAAGCTTGTAATACCATCTGTGCACATTTGTGTGCATGTGTTTGTAGGTTTGTGTCTGTGCATGTGTATGATGGTGTGTGTTTGTGTGTGTGCATAACTATGTAAATGATAGCATCTTTGTGTGTATGTATATGCAAATGATGGTATCTTTGTGTGTGTATGTGTATGTAAACGATGGCATCTTTGTGTGTGTGTGTGTGTGTGTGTGTGTGTGTGTGTGTGTGTATACGTAAACAATGGCATCTTTGTGTGTGCATTTGCATGTATGTGATGGCATCTGTTTATAAATGTTAATGTGTGTTTGCATGTGTATCTCTGCAAGTTTCTGATGGCATTTCTGCATGTGTGTGTGTGCTTGCATGTGTATGATGGCATCTGTGTGTGTGTGTGCACATGCATGTGTGTGTGTGTGCACGTGAGTGTGAGTGTGTTTGCATGTATGTTTGTGTGCCTATGCATGTGTATGATGGCATATATATTTGTGTGTGTGTGTGTGTGTGTGTGTGTGTGTGTGTGTGTGTGTGTGTGTGTGTGTGTGTGTGTGTGTGTGTGTTTGTATGTTTGTGTACCTATGCATGTGTATGATGGCATATGTGCGCACGTGTGTGTGTGTGTGTGTGTGTGTGTGTGTGTGTGTGTGTGTGTGTGTGTGTGTGTGTGTGTGTGTGTGTGTGTGTGTGTGTTTGCATTGTGTGTGTATTGTGTCTATAAGTATTTCCACAGCTTTAAACCTAAAGTAGTGTGTTGGGTTGTGTGAAATCATCTCAAAGGAGATGATTGACTTTCTGGATGTTAGGATATACTTACATCCAGACACTGGCTTAAGTACCAGTGTATTCAGGAAAACTACATGCAGAAGCCATTATTTACATCGTCAGAGCATGCACCCTGGCCATATTTTTAACAACATTATTGAAAATCAGACACTAAGAATTTCCAGACTTTGCACTAATGATGATGATTTTAACATTGAATACACAAGGCTTTGTAATAACCTCAAGGAATGGGCCTATAAAGATGAAAATCCTATAATGAGAACCAATCACAAGGGGATCAGAAATGAGAAAGGACACCCCTATTTCTCCCAACAGAGAATTCCATCACATCCCATTAACAGTGTAACTAGGAAGAGTGAAGCTCGAGTGAACTGCACGCTTACATATAGTATGGGCAATAAGCAAATCTGTAACATCATCAGAAGGTTTTGACCTATTTTAACAGCAGATGATAAACTAAGGAACATAGTAGGAAAACACCCCCCAGATTCACTTTTAACAACAGGAGGAATATTAAAAGGTTATTATGCAACAAAAGATGGATTTGGTCAGCATGTACCCTCAGTAAGGAAAGGCACTTTTATGTGTCACAGATGTAAAGCCTGCACTTCAATCGATAGTAACAACAACTTCGTTCATCCTTGCACCAATAGGAGCTATAACTTCAATGTGTTTGCTGACTGCAATACTCAACATTTGATTTACTTAGCATGCTGCTGCCTATGCAGTGCATTTTACATCGGTAAGATGGATCAACGATTTAAAGACTGTATATTATGCCATCTCAGGGATATCAAAAATGCAGACCCAAACAATATACTTGCTACACATATTTCGCACAACCCAACACACTACTTTAGGTTTAAAGCTGTGGAAGTTGTTCTTCAAACAACTAGAAGAGGGGGATGTAAATAACAGAACAGAAATCCGTGAGATCAGTTGGATAGTAAATATGAGAGCTAATCACTTCCCTGGATTGAATAGCATGGCTCCGCTTAAACCTATACTGAAAGCCAGAAGACATACAATTGGCTTTGGACAGGAGGCTTGACTTTTAGTCAAGCTTTGAATGGAAGATATCTTCATTGGTTATCGAAAGGGGTGTGAGTTGGATTAGAACAGTGATTGGCTATTCAGTGTTTTAAATTTAAATTAGAGCTCTAAATATTACATGATCTGAAGTATGCTAACATTAGCCGAAAGTGCTTATCAGGAGTGAATTTATATGCTCTCTTTTATTCATCCTTCTTTTTAACTTGAAATATTAAAGTTTTGTTTTATTTTCAGCTGTGCTGGCATACCGAGGACGTACATTTAATATTGAATCTCCTTTCCGTCGGCGCCTTCAGCAGTGTAATAGTGTATCTTTTTGGTGTACAATCTGTACTAGTTTTTTATGTTGGAAAAAACTATTTGCCCCTTAAAAATTTGGATTTTTAAACATCTTAGTGACATCAGATTAAAGAACAAAGATAATTATTTATTCCAGCATAGTATGATAAATCCCAGTCCTAACTTCAATTTTTCAGTTTTGGAAGCAATGACAATGTTTTCATGAAGGGGAGATATAAATAATCATGTTGAAATAACTGAGAGTCGCTGGATTGCCGATTTATCAGCTGACAAGCCACCAGGTCTAAATGGTGGTTTACCATTAAAACCTATACTTATAGGAAGGAGGCGTAACATTAAGACTAAAAGATGATGTCATTATCAAATTAAGTTTGATTGGCTTTAGGCACTTTTAAAAAAGACATCTTTGACTAGAATGTAATATGATCTGAGGAAGGCATAGGCCGAAAGTACTTATCATTTTTATTCTCTGTGTTAATGATAGATCTACTTTAATAAAATTGGTTTTATTATTTCCTTGTGATTATATACTTCTTCCTGTGGTGGGTCTGCTATGTTTATCTCGTCTGATACAGTTTTTGACTAAGTGAGCCTTTGGCAAAAACCTGGTGTGTTTTGTTTGTAATGTGTGTGCAAGTGTGTGTATAATAGCATCTGTGCATATGTGTGTGTATGTGTGATAGCATCTGTGCATGTTTGTGCTTGTATGTGTGTGTGTGTGTGTGTGAGTGTGTGTGTGTGTGTGTGTGTGTGTGTGTGTGTGTGTGTGTGTGTGTGTGTGTGTGTGTGTGTGTGTGTTTCTATGTAGGTGTGTGATGGTATCTGTGCATGTGTGTGTGTATGTGTGCGTGTCTGTGTTTGCATGTGTGTGTGTCTTTGCATGTGTATGATGGTATGTGTGTGTGTCTGTGTATGCATGCAAATTATGCCATCTTTGTGTGAGTGTGTATGTATGTGCTTGATGGCATTTGTGCATATGTATTTGAGGGTTTGCATGTGTGTGTATGTGTGTCTGTGCTTGTATATGATAGCACATATTTGTCTCTGTGTGTGTATGCAAATGATGGCATGTGTGTGTGTGTGTGTGTGTGTGTGTGTGTGTGTGTGTGTGTGTGTGTGTGTGTGTGTGTGTGTGCATGTGTGTGTGTGTGCATATGTGTGTGTGTGTGTGTGTGTGTGTGTGTGTGTGTGTGTGTGTGTGTTTGTGTGTGATGGGATCTGTACTTTAAGTGTTGATGTGTGTTTGCATGTGTATCTCTGCAGGATTATGATGGCATCTGTACATATCTGTGTGTGTATGCACTTGTGTGATGACATCTGTACATAAGTGTTTATGTAGGTGAGTTTGTGTATGTGCATGCATGTGTATGATGGCATCTGTGTGTGTGTGTCTATGCAGTTGTGTGATGGTATCTGTGCATGTGCGTGTGTGCATTTGTATGTTTGTGTGCTTGTGCATGTGTATGATGGGACATGTGTGTGTGTGTGTGTGTGTGTGTGTGTGTGTCATATGGCATTTGTACATAATTATTTCTGTGTGTGTGTGTGATAGCATCTGTGCATGTGTGTTTGTATGTTTGGGTGTTGTGCTAATGTATTTGTGTAAATTATGTCATCTTTATGTATGTATGGTGTGTGTGTGTGTGTGTGTGTGTGTGTGTGTGTGTGTGTGTGTGTGTGTGTGTGTGTGTGTGTGTGTGTGTGTGTGTGTGTGTGTGTGTGTGTGTGTGTGTGTGTGTGTGTAAATGATGGCATCTTTTTGTGCATGAGTATGCATGTGTTTGATGACATTTGTGCATTAGTATTCGTGGGTGTGAGTGTGTGTGTGTGTGTGTGTGTGTGTGTGTGTGTGTGTGTGTGTGTGTGTGTGTGTGTGTGTGTGTGCGTGTGTGTGCGTGTGTAAATGATGGCATCTTTTTGTGCATGAGTATGCATGTGTTTGATGACATTTGTGCGTTAGTATTCGTGGGTGTGAGTGTGTGTGTGTGTGTGTGTGTGTGTGTGTGTGTGTGTGTGTGTGTGTGTGTGTGTGTGTGCGTGTGTGTGCGTGTGTGTGTGTGTGTGTGTGTGAGTGTGTGTGTGTGTGTGAGATGGCTTCAATACCATAATGTTTGTGTGATGGCTTCAATACCATAATGTTTGTACAATCTCCAATGCAATAGTCTTACCACATTATTGTGCCTTTCAGTATGCAGTCATTCTGCCATTAGTTTATCACAACCAGCAACAAGATGTGCAACTGTTTCCAATTCTGTTTTACAAAACTTACCCTTGTCTGTTTCTCCCACATGTTCAATGGACTTTGTAAACCAACATGTACATAGTCCACTATCTTGGGCAACCAATATTAACCTTTCATCTTTTGGTTTAAAGTCACCTCTCCTTAACCATTCCTGCATTTGATCCTGGTCGACATGAGGTTGTTCCAAGAGTTTTCTATACTTACAACTATATTTATGCATTTTCCACATTTATTGCCTTCTCGTCTGATCCTTCACCTTATATTCTTTTTTTGTTTTTGTGGCACATTTGTGTGCTGCCTGATTTTTATCTACTTCTGGTTTGATTTCCATTTACACTTGATGTGATATGGTTCTGCTAAACTAAGCAGAGAAGGTTGGGTGTCGGGCTGGCACCTTGTCACCGTAAAAATCAACTGCCAATCATTAGGGGACCGGAGTTCCACTGTGGTGACCCCTAACCGGGAAAAGCCAAAAGAAGATTCTCCTCATGTTTCAAAACTTTCACTACATCGGGGTCTTATGAGGTCAGCAGATATGTATACAGTCCCACGATTGTGGATTCATACATATACCTCCTTTAAAACAGGGAATATATAATCTTAGTATGCACTGATTTTTATAAATCATTTGATGAGCATGAAGCAGCCTTCTTGTTTTCCTGTCAAACCTATCTAACACTTTTTGGAGCCAGTCAGTCACTCCAAAACTGTAAGTTAGTTCAGGAAGAGCAAATTTAATTTATAGCTTGGACGTTCTTCCTAGATGTCAGCGCTGTTTTCAGTATTAATTTAAGTCCTTACTAAGTTTTATTTGCATTTCTTCATTTTATTGTTGATCCTTCATCAATTCCCAAATATTTATACACTCCCTCTTGCTCAAGTTCTTTTATATCACATTCTTGTCCCAAAGTGATGTTTTCTTGGTGCTGCAGCTCTCCTGCTTTAAAGGTTGCTTTTGCAAATTTATCAAGACCAAATTACATTCTTATATCATCTGAAAAGGTTTTGACCACTTGCAGTTGTGCTTTCAGTTCCTCATCTGATGAAAATCACAACTTTAAAACAAACTGAAGTAGGTGGCTTCACCCACACACTCCCCAATGTGGGGGGGGGGGGCTGTGCCCCCCACACACCCCTACTTAAATATAGCAATTCCGAGATCACACTACAGTGGAGGAAAAAGCAAAACCCCGAAGATGGCCCATGTTCTGTAACTTCGCGGTTTAGGGCTTTCAACTTTTCAGTTCGAACAAAGGGAGTTCAAACTTATCACCATTTGGTGTGGTGATATAGACCTGTTTAAATCATCTACAAAAATAAGATGAGAAGTCTTTACACTTTGCTGTTTTCTGGGAGCCAAACTGTAGCCATGACCTAACCTGTTAAGTAGACAACTTAATGGGTTAAGAGCAATGGAAGCAGAGAGTCATCCTGGAATATCCCTCTTTGAATTTTTATCCCTGTAATAATAATTTGCCCTTTATCATGGCTTAACTGTAAAGTGGTTTATCACTGATTCATAGTCACTGTAATGTAACTGATCAGTGTAGGGTGTATCTTACACAGTTTTAAGCACTCTTTTATCCATGAATGCGGGATACTGTCAAATGCTTTTTTGTAGTCTGTCCATGTCAGACTTAGATTCTTTACAGTTTTCTATTATGACTTTATTTAACAACAAATGATCCTTTGTTCCATACGACTTTCTTTTAGTACTCTTTTGTTCTATTGCCATGATTGAGTTTTTTTATAAATGGCTATAAACTCTGTCGGCAGCAGTTCTAGTTTATAGTTTATATGTCATCGGAAGGCAAGTTATTGTACTGTGTTCCTGTTTACCAGGCTGTTGTCTGTTCAGGGTGCACATATAAATAGTTCTTACCCATGGCTAAATCTTCATGCAGAGATGTTAATACTTTAGCCAAAAGGTAGGTACTGCATCTGGACCTGGGGTTTTCTGATTAGGAGCTTTTCTTAACTTTGATTTAATCTCTCTGGCTGTTACTTCATCCCATTTCATATCCTGTATATTTGAACTTCTTATTATTTATTTTACTTCCATCCACTTAGTATCTTTGTTATGTTCCACATGTATATTTCTGCAAAATGTATCTATTTCTTATTTTTTGGTGGTGTTTCAATTCCTTTTGCCTTGTTCCCAATTCTCTATAAAACTTTTTTGGGTCATCAATAAATTGCTTATTTTGTTCTTTTCCTTTATATTTATCTACATATCTTTTACGTTTTAATGCCTGTGCTGATATTTTTAGTTTATTATTTCCAATAGTGCACGATAGATCCTAATCTGTTATAATACTATGTGTTGCTTTTATCATGTCTATCTTTCTGAGCATTTTTTTTATCTGTTCCCTCTTCTATACTCTTTTAACAGTAACACTTCTTGTCTTAATTGTTTTACAGTTCTCCATATTCAATACTTCCATGATGGCATTCAATTTCTCCCCTTCCTTTCTCTTACTGTTCTGTGTTCTTGTGGTAAGACTTTATCGGTTATTAATTTAGCTACACAATTATATATCTTATTTACTTCTGTTGTATAGTATGACTCTCTATGGATAGTCTTAATTACTGGGCTTATTTGTTTTATCAAACATCTAACTTGTTGGGTTTTATTGACCTTCTGTAGCCTACTTCCTTCATTGGTCTTAATATGTCTGTCCATCTCTATTAAATCAAGCTACTCTTCTCTTAGATTATTTTCTTCTAAACTGAGGGCATATTCTTTGTTCTCCATTTCTAGCAGGCATTCTATAGTGATGCATCTTCCTGTGCCATGTTCTCTTCAGTTTCATCCTGTGTCATTCATTGCTCTTTCGTATGGGAACTCACTGGCCTATCACTCCACAACATTGATTGCGTCACAGTTGCCTCGGTTTCCTGTTCCTTCCCTTGCTGTCCAACTCCAACTGAATGTTTGTACTTGTTTCCTATAGAAGGCTCCAAAGTCTCTTCATATGGCAACTGATTAGATGCTTCCTGCTCCACTGGTTTCTCCTTAATTTAGGTGTCCATTGCTGTATCCTGCTGTGATGTTATCGGAGTTACATTTTCTACACTATATCCTTCACTTCGTAGGTACTCCATAACCTCAGTTTCTATTTCTTTAACTTCTCCATTACTAATCTTCTTTTCCTCTTTGTTTTCTTATTTTTGCATTGTAAAATGTTCCACGTCTGGATGCCTTTGCCTGTATTTCTCTTCAAATATCTTTGGCACTGCTGTTTTTGTATTGATTAGTTTTGCTTTCATAGTTTCATAGTTTCATAGTTTGGTACTAGGCTATCTGCCCTGGGGCATTTATAAGCCTAGCCATAGTGATGTGGCTTTCGCCACCCCATGTAATGGTACAAAAGTGTATAGTATAGATTTAGAATACTGTGCCTCTGTCTAGTAGTGAGACAGTGAAGACCCCCTTATATAATAGAATTAGTTTACTGTGCCTCTGTCTAGTAGTGTCACAGAGATGACTCCTGGGGTAAACCTATGATCTCCCATCCACTCGTCAAGATTTCTCTTGAAGAGAGTCAGTGAGGGGCTCTGCCTAACATGAACTGGGATTCTGTTCCAGAGTATGGGAAGCCTCTGAGTTATGAATCTGTCCCTCCAGCATGTCCTATTCATATTTGTGCTGAGGTTTAAATCTTTAGCTCTCGTGGTTTTGATGGATTTGGATTTTTTGAGGTGGAGCATGTCCATCAATTCCTGATTGGACATGGCCTTGTACGTCAGGCACAGATCACCTCTGAGCAGGCGGTATGCTACTGAATAGAGCTGGAGTTTCTTTAGTCTGGCAGCATATTACATATGTTGGAGACCCTTGATCCTCTTGGTGAGGTACCTTTGGGGTATCTCTAGCTGTTGCAAGTGCTGGGTGAGGTACATACCAAATGGGGCATTGTACTCAATCATGGGCCTGATAAGGGAGGAGTATAGGGGTACAATGACCTCCTTTGATCTGGATGTGAATCCCTTCATGATAAGGTGGGCAAGGTAGAAAGTCTTTCTAACCACTTTGGCAATGTGGGTGTCAAATGAGAGGTCACTATCGACTTCGGTACCCAGGTCTCTGATTACTTTTTCCGTACTCAGAGGGTTACTGTCTATGTGATAATTTGTGGGTACTTCATTTTTCCCAAAGGGGATGACTATACATTTTTTGGCATTTAGTTTAAGGCCATGACTCCGGCACCAGTTGTCCATTTCAGTGAGGCCTTTCTGTAGGATATATGTGTCAGCTGGTGTATCGACTATGGCGCCTAGTTTGCAGTCATCTGCGAACTTTGTCAGCCACAACCCTCCCATGTTTGCTTTCACATCTGAGAAATAAATGCCGAACAAGAGGGGTCCCAGGACAGAGCCCTGTGGGACACCACTTGTGACTGGCTTTGAGTCTGACATGGCTCCAGCGATTTTGACTTTATGGGTTCTATCCTTTAGCCAGTTTGCCACCCATCTTGTGACATATGGATTTACATTTAAGCTGTTGAGCTTGTCTATGATGCCAAAGTGGGGTATTGTGTCGAAAGCTTTAGCCAAGTCCAGGTAGGCTGTATGGACTGCTTTGCCCTCGTCAATGGCTCTAGTAACTGTTTCGAAAAAGTCAACCAGGTTCAAAAAGCAGGATCTGCCCTTTACAAAGCCGAACTGGGTGGGATCAAGTGTCTGTAAGTCCCCAATGTCTCTGTTTATGAGTTCCATAATGATTCTTTCCATAGCTTTGCAGACCAGGCTGGTTAAGCTTATGGGGCAGTAGTTACCAGGGTCTGTAGAGGTGCCTCCTTTGTGGAGTGGGACTACTGTTGCTGTACGCCAGTGTTCAGGTACATATCCTGTAGTAAGGCTAAGGTTAAATAGCATTTTACGTGCGGGTTTAGCTCCTCTTGCAGTTCACGTAGCACGCAACCCGGGATACCGTCAGGTCTCATTGATGCTGTGTTTTTAGCTTTGCTGAGGGCGGTTCTCACCTGGACATCTGAGATGACAGGGAGGTTACATTCAGCTGGGATAAGTATTTCTTCTTTTGGGGGTGAGGGAGGGGAGAAATTTGCACTGAACCTGTCTGCCAGAATGTTGGCAATATCTGTGGGTTCAGTGTATTTTTTGTCATTGTGAACTAACTCTGAACATATCTGAGGGTTTCTGCCCAGGTTTCTAACATAGCTGAAGAAGGCCTTGTGGTTATCTTTAGTGTCCATAGCGATTTTTCTCTCAAAGTTGGCCTTGGATTTTTTTATGAGAGAACGTAGCTTTCTACTAGTGCTGATCAGAGATGCCTTCTCTTTATGGGATTTTGCTCTGTCATGCAGTAGCTTCCTTCTTTTGTTATACAATTTGTTTATGGCTGGGGTCCAGCAGACAGGATGCCTGCCCTTGGTGGAGAGGGTCTTGATTTTATTTGGGATTGCATGATCCATGCATTCTTGGAGATGTCCGTAGAAAGCATTTGTGAAGAATTCTGCATTGTGGGATGTGGTTTCCACTGACCCAGTGGGCTTAAAGGATACCATCTCAGTTTTAAGAAGTGTAAAGTCAGCTTTTGAGAAGTTTTTCACTGTAGTCTTTTGCGCTGGGGGTGGAGGTGGGATATGTATATCCAGGGTGATTAGTTTGTGGTCATATCTCACTAGTGAGCTGTATACTTCCGGTGTGGAGCCCTTTGTCCCCATGTTTGTGATGATCAGGTCTAGTATATTATCTCCCCTTGTGGGAGAGGTGACTAGCTGTTCCATTGTATTTGAATTTATGAATTCCAGGAACCTTTGGGCTAGGGTGTTTGGGCTAGAATAATGCACCCAGTCTATGTTAGGGTAGTTGAAGTCTCCCAATATGATGGTGTTTGGTGAGACATTCATATCCTCCAATGTTTTCAGGAAGGCTGAGTGGGGTTCCTGAGATTGGGAGGGTGGTCTGTAACATGCTACCAGTTGTATAGCAGTTTTGCCTACGGTTAGTTGCACCTGGATGGTCTCTGATGCTTCATGTGTTGCCACTAACCTGGAGGTGTGGGTGTCCTTGATGAAAATGGACACTCCCCCTCCCTTATTGGTTTGGCCCGAGTTTTGGGGCCGAAAAGCATGATACGAGGTATAGCCTGGTAGCGCTGGGGTGCTCTCAGGAGCCTTGAACCAGGTTTCATTTACTGCACAGACATCGATGTTCTCCATACTGAGGAGTGCTTCGAGAGCCTGCATCTTGAGATTTAGACTTCTGGCATTGAGCAGCATTACCCTTAATTTTTTTCCATTATTGTTTTCTAAGGAGGTGGGTTTGTCTTTTGAGCCTTGCCTAAAAAAGGCACTATGGGGGAGGCAAGAGCCTTAGCCAATATCCGGAAGCCCAGTGGTGACAGATGCAAGCCGTCCCTTGCGAAGCAGCGTGGCTTGTCCATCATGTCGTCCCAAGCAGACAGACATTGGATCCCCCTAGAATGACACCAGTATTTCTCCTTTCCACAAATATTGCACCATATTAAATCTCTTTTTCTTTCCCATGTCCATATTTCTTCTACAGATATCTCTTGCTCCTCCTGTTTCTCCTTACTTTGGGGACTCGTTCCATCATGCTGTGATGTAACCTGTGTTAGACTTTCTACACTAAATTCTTCACTTTGCAAGTATTCCATAACTTCAGCTTCTATCTTTTAACTTCTACTTGACTAATCTTCTGTTCTACGCTCTGTCTTTGTGATCTTATTTTTTTTTTTTTATTATGAAATTTTCTTTATCTGGATGCCTTTGCCTGTATTTCTCTTTGAATATCTTTGGGGCTGCCTTTTTTGTTATGATTAATTTGGCTTTCTATTTTGCATACATATTGCACCATATCAGATCTCTCCTTCTTTCCCTTGCCCATATTTTTTATAATACCTTTTAAAAGTCTCTTGATTTTGTTCTTTATATTTTTGCACTTCCTAAGATGCTTTTTTTTCCAAATGGCCCAAGGTTTCTTGGTCTATATATTGTTTTTCATGGATCTGTTTTATTAATGATTAAACCAAACGGACCAGCACAGGGTTTGGCATGGATGACAGTGTGGATGAACATTTGTAATATTTGTAGAGCATATGTTTTTTTCCAAGTGTTTTTTTCTATTTTTTCTATTTTTTCTATTTTTGTGGAATGGTGCCCTTAAATCATATTTGATGGATTAACCAATGGTTGGACTATACCAATTTTGAAAAAGGTATTTAAGTGGTCTCAAAATGGGAAGCTGGTTAACATATTTATATAAAGGGAAGAAATATTGACATTGATAAAGGCTTTTTATGCCGAAACCGGTCTGTATGTCACAGTTTATTTAGGTAGTTTTTTGGCTACCTAATAAAAAGTTATTTATATTATCTCTCCTGCCTGGAGTGCTGGTCCGTTTGGTTTAATCGTTCATTTACTCAGGACCATGCACAACAGTCTCACGCGCATGTCTTGGTACGTTGGTCTGTTTGCTTTTCACGCTGGGGACGCTTGGCAGGAGGAATCAGCGACCATTTGGGACTAACAATTTGAAAAAGACGGTTATTTGTCCAATCCACGGGTATTAGCAGGTTGGCGTTTTGGTCCAGTCTCAGGAATTACCATTGAAGTGGTTCGGGAATATTGTTATCGTAGAGGAACTTTTGGTTCAACGAACTTGTTTTGGGCCTACCACAGTTTACGCATCATCCGAGGTTTGGTTTTTATAAATTGGAACTTGAACAGTTTAACTATTGGAGCATTACGGAGCCATTTTAAATGGTAGTGTGTTCGATTACATCAGGAATCAACGGCTATTTGGGGCTAATTGTTTGGAACTGATGTTCATTTAACCATTTATAATTGTCGGTAGATTGGCGTTTTTCCAGTCCCAGGGTCCACATCATAAATGGTTTTGGATATATAGTGACTGTTTAAGAACTTTTGGTACAACTAACTCAGTTTGGGCGTATATGTATCAGTCGTGTTTTTGAGTGGTACTAACGCTCTCTATAAAGCGGAATTTGAAAGCATATTTTTCAAGCAATTACGGTGCCAATTCATGAGACAATGTGGTTGAACAATCGGGCAAGCAACATTTTTGGTGACTGGTGAGATGACAACCAATTATTCGGATACAAATGTATGAAGCTGGGGTTTAGTTTGACATCAATACATGTATGAAAGGCTTGCTAAATGACTTTATCGGGTATTTAAGACTTAGAAATAATGCTTTTGGCATGATTTATTGGATTGGGAGCAATACCAGTTACATTTGGTTGCTTAAATATTCAATAAGCAAAGTTTAAAAGGGACATTATGAACAATAAGAACTTTGGACTATGTTGTGAATGATATATAAGTCCTTACTGGCTGGTATTACACATTTTGGACTATTATTTGGGACTAAATGTTCTTTCATATCAGGCTGGTTTAATGAAAAAGTTAAGTCTGATCTAAACACAGGTGTTTTGTAAACAAGGGGGTAAAAAGTGTATGTTTAACAATTCAGATGTTCATTGATTTCGTATTTTTGGTAAAATCAATATATGTTGAATGTAGTTCATTTGTTTTGAATGTATGAAGGTTGGACTTACATTTACATTTGGACCTTACATTTTCTTGGGTTAAAGAATTTATGTAGTTCAATTCTATCTACATCCTTTGTAGCTGTAGTTTGGCCTTATAAATTTGAGGTCAAAACATTTTTGGGGAATTAATCTAAGGCCTAAGAATAAATTCTTTCGTAGGGTTGTCAAATAATATGGATTTAGTTTAGGGGAAATTTTCAAAATAATCTTCAGAAGCATAACATAGTTAAATCATTAAAAGGTTTTGTGGACTTAACATTGGTGACTGTTAATCTTAGGCCTGTGGTATCAACAGGAGCTGGGGGTTATTGACATTAAGAGGTTTAGAACACACTTTGGTTAACAATTCATATTGGAAAGTTTTTCATTTACCAATAGGTGTATACAAAGAAAAATATACATTTTTTTGAGGTCCTTTAAGTATTTTAACTTTAAGGACAAACCCACAATGGGTATTAATATTTTTTTGAGCCTTACGGTGGCCTGAATATATGTGATTTTGGTTATACATCAGTTGGCTCAATAAGTATATAAGTGCACTTATGGTAAGGGTATGGAAGTTATTTATCATCTAAATCCCCTTACGGTGACTCAATTATATCATTGAAGCAAGGGAACAAACAAATAGACATTTATTGTTTGACATTCAGGTCCACTTATTGTAAAGGTTCTTATTCATATCCACAATACACCTTTGGAGTGATCTTTCCAAACAAAGTGTGATGTTTTGAGAAGGTTGGTGGTTAAAAATTGGTTTCCTCAGTTGGTGTTGATGGACACAGGCTTGACTGGACCAGGTTTTGAAAAGTCTTAATAATTGGCTTATAACAATTGGCTTAAGGATAAGAGTTTTATTTTTGTTTAAACAAACTTTCTTAAAATAATAGGGTCAATATAGGGTTCTTCTAATATTTTTCTACTTTAATATTGGAATATCTCAATTGGTTGGAGGTTTAATTTTGGAAGGTATAAATATGGATCTAAATGATATTTTAAAGGGATTATCAGCTGATATGGATAATTTAGAGGCATTTGGGCTTAATAATGGTCAGGTTCCCATGTCGGACGATGCTGATATCAATACTCATGATAGATGTGGGTCAGTTTTCACTAGGTTAAATAGACAAATGAAAATACTTAGGAGCAATATTTGGCATTTAAAGTTGCTAAAAGCATATAACGTTAAAGACATCACCCCCAGGGGGCTCAGGATTAGGTTACAGCCACTTGTGGCCAATATTGACAGCCAACTAACACAGGAATGGGCTACAGCCCAACATCAAGCGTCCATGTTGTTTGTGGACTGTCTTTCCAAGTATTATACAAGAAATATTGAAACGATGATCATAGACATACAAAACATTTGTTTGGAAGCGGAAACTTTTTCTAATGAAGATTTTTATCAATCTTATTTGTTGGATCTAGCCAAGGTTTTAAATATCACGGAAGAGCAACTAAAGAAGAAGAAAATGAATAAGTTTCAAAGGGATGTAACCGATTATGGGAAGGGTAGGCCATTTGTAACCCAAAAAAAATGTTAGGTTCAATGAAGGTGCCAACAAAATACCAAAGAGTAGAAAGAGACCAAGATCTATATTAAAGAGAAATGAACCTATACATAGTGGTACAATGGATGATGATTATTCATCCACAACAGATTTTGAAACTTCCTCTTGCCAAGTGTCCCCGGTGGCTAAAAAGAAACAGTCCATCCCTTTAGGCCCCATAAACGTAGGGCAGGAAGAAAACATAAGACCAAATACAGGCCCGACCAACCTTCAGGTGCTTTTGAAACAAATGATAGCACAGTAAACAATGTTTTGAACATTTCTTCATATGCACTTACGGAGGCACAATTTAAAGTGTTAAATAAAGGGCTTAATTTTATACCCACATCCTCTGTACCTGAGCATTTATTAATAGAGGATATTAACAACTTTTGCAGAACACTTAACTTAAAAGCCTTTTTTTTCAGATACAACAGATTCTCAAAGATCTATTGGTTTCCGTTTTGGTAAATCTAATTTTGTACCTCCTATGGATAAACATGTGGCGATTTTTAAGAAATGTGTTATGAAAGATTTACACTTTTCTAATCAGGTTATAACAACTAGTAGCAACCTTAACCAACAGGAAAGAATTGCCCTTTCACAACTGAAATCCAATAAGGACATTGTTATTAGTGCGGCGGATAAGGATGGTGGCATTGTTGTGGTGGATTATTTGAAATATAGGGAAGAAGCATGTAAACAACTGTCCCAATCAGAGTTCTATATACACATGGCCATTGACCCAACCACTAAATTTAAAACAGAAATTGATGCTTTTTTGGATCAGGTGGTGGAGGGGGGCATAATTTCATTACAAATTGCCAGGCAATTGAAGGTTAAGGAGCCCATGCCACAATATCTATATTTGATCCCTAAAATACATAAGGATTTAAATAATCCTCCAGGTCGCCCAATTGTTTCGGGCCGGGGGTCTTTAACGGAACCAATATCAGCCTTTCTTACGGAATATCTCAAGCCCTTACTTAGTCAGGTGAGATCACGGCTTAAGGATACTACCGAGTTTCTAAATATCGTTAATGACTCACAATTGGAGGAAGGTTGGTTATTATGTACCATGGATGTTTCAGCCCTATACACCAGCATACCCCACAAAGCAGGGGTTAAGGCAGTCTCTTATTGGTTGGACAAGGCCAATTTATATACTCCTGAGTTCAATGGTTTTCTGACCAGATTAACTGAAATGGTCCTACAAAAAAACATCTTTTATTTTGAGGGGATCCCATACTGGCAAATCAAAGATACAGCTATGGGGGCATCTTTTGCCCCCATATATGCAGATTTGTTTATGGGTTTTTTTGAATTACAATTTATATATGATGTAGGCAATAATATCTATATGGAGAATCTGGATATTTGGCGCAGATTTCTTGACGACTGCTGGTTGGTGTGGCGGGGGGAGAAGGATGAGTTATCTAATTTTGTGGAATACCTTAATAACAATCCTTATAACATACATTTTACAGTTAATATTGGTTATCAGGAAATGGTGTTTTTGGATGTAGTGGTGCAAAGATTACCTGATCATACTTTGGGTACAACCATCCATAGGAAATTTCCTCAATATAACACTTTATTGCATGCTCAAAGCTCTCATCCCCGCCACATTATTAGAAATATTCCAAAATCACAATTTTGGCGCCTTAAAAGGATTTGTTCAACAGAAAGTGAATATTTTATACACAAGGAGGACTTGAAATCTAGATTCAGGGCCAGGGGATATAATATGCAACATCTAAATAAGACTGTTGAATTAGCGGGACAGAAAACCAGAACTGAATTATTGGAGTATAACCATCAATTGGCAAATGATAGTAACAAGGATCAACAACCTATCAGACTGGTAACCACCTATGGGAGCAATACATCTCATTTTAGGGACATTATTAGCACACACTGGGATATTTTAAAATCTAACCCCATTTTTGACAGGGTTCTCCCAGATAAATGTGCTTTTTCGTATAAGAGGGGGAGGTCTATTCAATCACAGCTGACACATTATAAGAGATTTAATCCACCCTCGGTTATACAGACAACACTTTCTGGAGAGCCCCTAGTGGGTTGTTATCTGTGTGGACATTGTGGGGCTTGTCAGCATATTTACAAGACTAAAGAATTTAGTAGTAAAAATACCCCCAAGGTCTACGACATTAACATCTTTGGTAATTGTGGGTCAGACTGGGTCATTTATTTAGCTTTTTGTCATTGTTCGGCATTTTATGTTGGACAGACTTCTCGACCCTTAAGAATCAGAATTAGTGAACACCTAAGTGCCATTAGAAACAGACGAGTCACAAGTGCCCTATATAAACACACTAAACAGCATAAGGAAGCATGTTTTAAGTTTGTCATCATTGACAAAATTCAATTACCAAGAAAATTTAAAATGGGATGGCACACAAAATTGAACAATATGGAGAGCAAATGGATTACCAAACTGGGGGCATTTTTCAAACCTGGGTTAAATGAATATGAGGTACATGATGACATTTTTAGTCTATAGTTTTATAATGGTGTGTCAACACACATATGTATCACAAATAATTTGTATTTAATCATAAAAGAATTAATATGTATGAGCCTTAAAAAATCAAATCAGCATAGGGTTTGGCATGGATGACAGTGTGGATGAAACATTTGTAATATTTGTAGAGCATATGTTTTTTCCAAGTGTTTTTTCTATTTTTTCTATTTTTGTGGAATGGTGCCCTTAAATCATATTTGATGGATTAACCAATGGTTGGACTATACCAATTTTGAAAAAGGTATTTAAGTGGTCTCAAAATGGGAAGCTGGTTAACATATTTATATAAAGGGAAGAAATATTGACATTGATAAAGGCTTTTTATGCCGAAACCGGTCTGTATGTCACAGTTTATTTAGGTAGTTTTTTGGCTACCTAATAAAAAGTTATTTATATTATCTCTCCTGCCTGGAGTGCTGGTCCGTTTGGTTTAATCATTCATTTACTCAGGACCGTGCACCACAGTCTCACGCGCGTGTCTTGGTACGTTGGTCTGTTTTATTAATGAACACAAATTTGAATTTGAAGCTTCTGACAATTTTTCTTCTGAAAAAATGTTCCTTTCCTCCAATTTCTGTTTTAATATTTTTGTATAACTTCTGTCTGGAAATTCTGGGCTTCTTGCATAATAGTAACAATACATATTTTTTTTCTTATCCTCATTAGTCCACTCTATCATTTGTATGGCACTTTTTTGGCCTATCAGTTTTTGTGATTTTTTTTTTTTTTGTTGACTGCTACTTTCTTCTACAACAGGGGAGCCATCCTCCCCCTGGCCCTGGCCTAGCCCCATTGTAGGAATGTTTCCGTGTCTTGAGGATTCTACCCTGACATTTTTTCCAGTCCTGTTACCAGTGCACCTACCAGGATTGGGCACTTTTTTATCCTTGATCTTGTGAATCCACATATCTTTTTTATTTTTTAACCCTTTTCTGTCGATGATATATGCTATATAAAATACAGACTATATATCAGTGTCACCTTGGTGAGATTTGTTGAAAAAACAGCGTCCACCTCATGAAGGTGCTCACCAAGACTTGAGGATGAATTCAGTTCCAGCAGTACTACTCTCATTTGCTTGCTGATTCATCATATCTCCATTCAGACCCCAAGAGACTTACTCTCAGTGTAAGGCCTAAACAGGCTTACTACAGGGACCAAATTCCAAAACACTTGCTCTCAGCCTCCTATCAATGTAAGTGTTCACTTACACTGAAACAAGTCTTTTGGAATTGGGCCGTATAACGTTTTGCAAATGATAATGTTGAGGTCACTTCTTATGAATACATGATTAGTCTGAAAAGGGACTATTGATGGACATACTTGATCACTTACTGTAAAAAAAAAAAAAAAAAAACAAAGAACTTTTCATGAAGGCAGGAGAAATGTATGCATGTTGTAGGAAAATAAATCACTGGTCAGAAAAGTTTAAACTGGACACCAGAGAAGAATGTAATATTTTGAATGGCATTTATTTTAAAGCTTTAGGCGTGAAGGGCAAAGCAGTGTAATTCATTGTAAATTTCCTATATTGCTGTATTCAGGCCATAGTCTCATCTCTAAGGGATAAATGATACTCTGTGTACAATAACAAATCAAACTGGGTATTGATTCAAGAAGTAGCATTGTGGTAGGCCAATATCTTGGGAAAAGCAGCTTTCAAAAAGTTTGGAAAGGTTAAGATGAATTCATAGTGTCCAGCAAAAGTGCATGTTTGTAATACAGGTAAGATGTTTGAAAGTGAACCCCCAGTAGTATGCAAGATGCTAAGTTGAGTAATCTGTAGAGCACCTCTGAGTTTTAAGGAGGCCCATGAAGAAGAGAAAGTATTGTGTACCTTGTCCCAGGAATTCATCCCCCCCCAAAAAAAATTGACAACTCATCCTGCAAACCAGCCTAAACAGCAGATTCAGCTCCTGCTTAGAGGTCAGAATTTGCCAGTGTGGTTAGGCCACCCAGGAGGTGTTTCTCCTCCTAGGTAGGAGGTATTCAGCATACTGAACTCCAGAGTGAGAAAAAATATGTTAGTGCTTGTTTAGTAATTCCACTAATAGAAGTGTTTCCTTCTAGCAATTATATTTACTGATATAGTACCCAAAGACTGTTTTCATCAAAAGCTTTAACTGTCAATGCATTTGAGTATGATCTTCCAAGTTAGAATAGGGATCATTATCATATTGTGGGAATACTTCTTTCCTAGGAGGAGAGACATAATGTATACAAACTAAGCACATGTGTCTTTAAGAAACTCATAAATGAAGTCAGTTGCATACATATCAGCTTGTCTTGACCTCTTTATTTATTTAGTTATAGTTATAAATGCATTTACTGTTTAGTAGATACTACAGGGACATCTGCTCCTTACTGGAATTTTGTAAAGACTCTCAAACAGAGATGCAGAGGTGTCTTGGAGGCACTTTATTATAAATAAATACATAAATAAACAAAGTGTTCCTGGTATCTAAAATCTAAAGTTGCTGAGAAATAGATCCATCACCATCCAGGAAATGGCCTAGTATTCATCTTTTCAATGTATTATAAGCAGCAAAGTACTCCTGCATGCCAAAGAAGTTGTTTAAGAGTGGGGAAGCTTAATCCAGGCTGAGAAAAATGCCTGTGTGCTTGATGGGACACAGTTATCTTTGCTGATAAGAATTGACTAAAACCACTTTTAAAAGTACGTGCTTGCCAGTTACCGTAACTATTCTGAAGCATGTGGTTGTCTTGTCTATAATGAGAGAACAAGTGCTGTGCAGAGATGGTTGCCATGGAGACAGGTGGTCATATGTCTAACATCCGTCTTGCCTTTCAGTTGATCTAAAGTGTCTGTGATATCCCTAGTAAATCATAACATTTATAGAGACAGAGTCCTTTTTTCTTTCTTTCTTATTTCTAATGAACATTGGCACTTCATACATGACACTGAATGGGGCTTAAAAATAGTGGGCAGTGCACAAAACAGATGAATATTTGAAAGTGCTGCATTATGAATAAACTAGTTCATATTCATATCCTACTACACTCATATGCTGTTTAACTCCATACAGTTATTTTGCCTGTTTTACAACTAACAGCAAAATGAATTGACTGTAGAACAGATAGCCCACATTTTCCTGTCAAAGCCAGCAAAAAAGGTAATGCAACCATTAATTTACACCTTCATTCAAGGAGTAAGCTACTTAAGGAATATTATGCAAACATAACTTCCAAATATATATTTCTTATTAGTAGCCAACATGTTTTTGCAGTGATAGGACACACTGTGTGTTGGCTTTGGTTTTCTTTTTCCATTTATATTAGCTTACCTAGTCAATATGGGCCAAGGTGTGAACGTCATCTTCATACAAGTGTATATAATATCACTGTAACTATTTACACCATCTCTATTCTACAAAGCATGGAAAACCAGAAAAGAACTTTCTGGAAGAATTTAAACACAATTTTTTCATAAAATAACAGCTGCACACAGCGCAGCACTATATAAGACAAAGTTAGTGCATGCATTTGTTAAACTTTGCACACAAATGTACTGTGGAGGAAAGAATACTGACACCTCAACTTAAGTGTAAATACAGTTATCAGGCACAACAAGATTTCAGCAATGGAATCTGTACTGTAGAGTTTTACATCTTGATTGATGTGTCCTGTTATTCATTGTTCTGTACTCTCCTGGGCTGCTGCTGTAAGAAGGCAGTTACTCCCTAAAGGGTTCACCCAGGTCACCAAAATAAATGAAAAAGTACTTGCAATGGAGGCCCTTAGGATATGTATGTATAAACTTTATAAATAATATAAAACAAGAAAACCAAGCACATATGTCACAAGCAGTTGAACAAGAGGTTATGCTGACAAACAAATAAATACTGATTGCAAGCAAGAGGATGCATTTTTTTTAACCTTCAGATAAGCAACTCCTCCTCTTGTAACATATGAAGAAGCAAAATGTTCAGAAACATTTTATATGGTTCATTCTGTTTAGGGAAATAATTTTGTCACTAACCAGCTAAGGTCTTTCCAAGAGTAACATGGAGAGACAATTCAGGGTATACTCAATAAAAAGCCACACGTAGCTGAAGGAAATGAGTGTTATATGTTTGTTCATCAAATTACATGACTGGTTATAGAAATAAGAACTGTATGCAGCAGTTATGCATTGTACGGTACAAAAAGTAAATAATTCCTATCCATTCATGCTAAAGTATGAGTCGTCTTACCATCATGAATAGGTCTGCTTTTAATACTGTAGAGTAACTATAATCTAGTTTCCATCTCCTGAGGATTCCACAGCATGCAGGCCTGATCCTCCTCATAAAAAAAAAAAAAAAAAAAAAAAAAATCACTCAATTTTGCTGACCCAGCACACAAAAAATATCTATCATACCTGCTCAGTCATTAGTGTGCCTTCCATTCTAACTGGAGAATGTAAGAGTCCCAAAAATTCCGTGTCGGATAAAAACAAGCAACTTCTTTTCAACATTGTCAGGACTGTCTTTCAATCAGCATGTACCTCACCTGATAATCTTTCTTACCTTTATAGGGTAGATTTAAGTGAATCATGGCTGCTACTATCAAGGAAGAACAGCTGGTACTTTACTCTAGATTAATATATGTGTATCTTATTTTTCACTATGTTCTCTTCCTGGGAATCTACCAGTGCCCATATCTCATTCTCTAAACTTTAAACCCTGCTCTTGTTGAAGTCTACCTTCTCAATTTATCTTCCTGGTCCTTTCCAAAAGATATTTTCTAATTGAAGATGATACATTTCAGTCAATGCCACAGATAATCTTTCTTACCATTGAATGGTTTAGTAGGTTCAAGAAAGGACTGTGTCATGCTCCAGTCTCCATTTCCTCAATTCGTACCACACTCATTAATAAAAGACAGCAATAAATGAAAAAAAATAACTGTAAGTATAAGTTTATTCACAAGTTATTTTGAATGACAAAGGAGCTCACAGTTGTGAGCAGAATGGTGACAGGTATGACAGTTATGACAGGTATGACAGGTATGGCACATATGGCAGGTATGGCAGATATGACAGGTACTAAAGCTTGATGCCCAATACTATATTCCATAAAAGCATCTAACAGATCAGCCAACAGCAGAGCAATAATGTAAATAAAAACACAGTTTTATTAGGTGAGCTTTTTCGTAGTGTAGACACACCACTTCATCAGACCCAGAACACATCTAAAACATGCATTAATAAATACTGATGCATAATAAAATCAATCACAGAAAAGTATCAATTATCCAATAAAATCCGCAAAAAGCAGTACGAGTAAATGCTAATGAGCTCATAAAGACATACTAAAAAAATAATATAGAAAATGCAATGTTGAACACATATAGAAAACATAAAATACATATGAATAAAAATAAAAAATAAAAAAATTGTGCATATAATCCAGTCTATGACATAATTGAGCCGCAAATCATTTAAACAGAGGTCAATTCTTCAAAAAGGGCTTAAAGGGTACTCTATAATTTAACCCTTTCCCTTTATCTGCCCTCAACCTAATAATATGCCTACTTTCAGATGTTTCAGTGGAATTCACAATATCACCTCCTGTCTCACTTTCAGTCACCCTCTCAATAACAAAAAACCTAAAAGAATGTGAAATATTGGTATTGCATACATGTTTGGCCAAAGCATTTGTATGGACACCATTCCTAATTTTCCAAAGATGTTCTCTAATCCTAAATCTAAGCGTCCTGTTCTTCTTACCAACATAGAAAGACAAACAGGAATTGCAAATGGCCAAATAAACTACATTGACACTATTGCAGTCAGCCCTAACGTTAAAAACAAATTCTGAGGCTAAATCAGGATGACTAAACCTATTGCTAGAGTGAATAAATTTGCAATGATTGCAGATGTAACATGGAATGTGGCTTTCTTGCCATTAACAGTGCTCATCCCTCTCCTGGATAACACAAAAATAATTTCAAAGAATTTTTGATTTTTGAAGAGAAAATTGGCTCTGTCCCCAACAATATTACGAATCTCAGGGTTCTGTGTGAGAATAGGCCAATACTTCTTAAGTATATCTATGACAAGTTTCATTTTACTAGAGTAGTGAGTAGGTACCCGTACAAAATTATGAACATTGGCTTTCTTACACACATTATTATTCAACTGGGAGGCTGCATAATTTGAGAAATAAGGTTTACCTACATCACTCCTCATATTAGCATCAATCAAAATATCTTGAGTAGCAGAGTCTATGTAGCCTCTCTCTGAAAACCTTTCCTTCAGGTTTCCCAACTCATTCTCAAACACATCATCTTCAGCTGTCAATTTAGAAACCCTCAAAGTTTGGCCTTTCACTACATTTCTAAAAATGTGTCTGGGATGCATACTACTTCTATATAAGAGATGATTCCTGTGACAATCCTTCCTATGCATCCTAGTAGAAAGGTTCCCTTCACCATTCTTATATACACAAATATCCAAAAACTTGATTTCTTTACATGAGTAACTCACATCAAACCTAAGAAAAGTGGAAGTGTTATTAACCTCTTCACAAAGGCTTCCAGATCAGTAAGGTTGCCTTTCCATAGTAAAAACAGATCAACAAAATGTCTGTAAAACACAATTTGTCTCCATCTATCAGGAGGTAAAACGTGCTCTTACTTTCCCAGGTAGCCATAACTAGATTAGCATAACTATTGGCACTTGAAGTTGCCTATGGCTACCCCCTCCTTCTGTAAATATAAATTATGATCAAACATCATAACATAATCAGTGACAAACGAATAGGAAGACACAGAAACAGCTGCTATATCCAGTTCAAATCTTTTACTCCAGTGCAACAAAACACAAGCGCTTTCGCCAAACAGGTATCATCAGGTGTATTACAAAAGCATTAACATACACACACCCCTATTTATACATCAGAAGTCACATGATGCAAATTCAAATTTAAAACCACAGATTTAAAAACACAAAACATAAAAAAGACATACAAATTTAATATAAAAAACAACATCAGACATAAATAATACATATTAAAACTATCCCCCAGATTCATGAAGCTTGCGCCAGGCGCAGGCGTAGCATAGGCGGCATAATGCCAAATATGTCCACCAAGCGATTCAGGTACGAACCAATCCCACGTGCACTACCGGCATACGCCAGAGCTACGCAGCCCTCAGCATAGGTATGCAAATCACCCCATGTGTAGTGTCGCACCATGCTAATGAAGGCATACAGCGATTCACGAAGTGGTGCAGGCATAGTGCAAGCCCATGGAAATGTAAACCAAAAAACACGGTTTACATTTTCCCAAACAGAACATCGGAGTTATGGAAGCAGACCACACGCATGTATTACAAAGTTAACATATGCCAATGGACAAATACACAGCCAATGGCACAAGAAAAGATGCACAACACCTAAAAAACAACATGTAATGTCATATCCACAGTAACGTACAGTACAACCGCAGGGCATGTGTGTGCAAACAGGAATACAAAGGAAATATATAAAAATGGCAGAAAATCACAATGAAAGACAAATTAGGATTGCACCCTAATATGCAATGGTAGGCATGGCACACCACAAGGAAGGCCCAAGGGTTGCCAGGGGCCCGCGACAGTGTTCGGCGCTGTAACTATGAATTAGTAGTCAATGCCATGCAAATGAGGCTGGTAATACTGAATCGCAAACTCCCGCCGGATTAAGGATGTACCTGACGGCTCAGCGCTATAACACCAAGGAGTGTATCAAAGGTGATACATGACATCAGCAGAGGGGTGTGCCACCGTATCAGCAAGCACATTGGAGCAAGGCAAATCTGGCCTGGCCATTGCTAAGCAAAGCTGAAGGACAGGGGTGGGGAGGAGGGTATAGAACCATTTAGCTGAGAGCACACATGGTGCCCGAAAACGCATGTGTACGGGGATGAACTCGTGCCCGAAACCCGGTAAGCGGATGCACACGCCGCGAACAATAGCACAAACAGGAAGGTCAGGGGAAGAAAAGAAGGAAATGCTGAAGCAGGGTAATTGGCATACTAATGAGCAATTAACACCAATCAACACACGGAGGCCAATCGACAGCAGTAGACAAGCCTGCATGCTGAAACCTGCAAAACAGGATAGGGGAGGCATAGGATTGCAAAGAAAGGTTTGGAGGACCTGGAATGCAAAGATAGGAGAACTGTCATAGCAGAGCAAAGCAAACCCACAGTAGATCGGCAATAGCACATATTATGCAAGATAAGCCAGGTCTAGGAAAGTACAAATGAAAGCAGTCAGCTGGATGCATGCCAGCAAATGGTAGGTGTAACATGCACAAATGTAAATGGAAGGGCAGGAGGTAATTCACGGCATCCACGTGTAATGCAACACCAAAGGCAGCACAATAGCGGTTTCATAAATAAAACACAGAAGATACCCTGTAGCCACGATCGTACATACACACCCTATGACATCATCAGTGTTCACAGCAAAACAGTATAAAGTGTGAAAGCACCCAACACACACCTGTGTATTCCCAAACACCGCACCATAGGTGTAAAAAGATGGGGAACTTTTAAAATGTACATGTTGGGAGCTGCCATAGCTGTGATTCATCAGCATGTGTTACAGACCGACGGTGTTGTGGAGGATGATGCCGACAACCACCGTAGGCCTCGGAGGAGGAGAAGAGTGTTCAGACCAAGGGTAACCTACCAGTGGCTACATGATCTGGAAATAGTAGAGCATTACAGGGTGGACAGGGACATCTTACAGCAAATAGTAGAGCTGTGCCGGCCATGCCTGAGAACCAGAAACAACAGAGGGGAACCCATCCCAGTGGACAGGAAGGTATGTGTAAGCTTGCGAATACTAGCCACAGGTACCTTTCAAAGGCCAACTGGAGATATAATGGGGATCTCACAGGCATCGGCATCCAGGGTACTACACCAGTTCCTGGATGCCATGTTACCACATGCCAATGAGCATATACACTTCCCCCGAACTCAGGAGGAGTTGGCCAGCAATATGCGTCACTTCCACCGTGTGGCAAACTACCCAGAGGTACTGGGTGCGATAGACTGCACGCACATACAAAGTAAGTCACCACCCGGTGAGTATGGTAGGCGCTACATAAACCGCAAGGGATTCCACTTCATCAACTGCCAGGTCATGTGCAATGCCCAGGGCATTATCATGGATGTGTGTGCTGGCAGCCCTGGAAGCTACCACGACTCCCATATCTGGCATGCCTCACAGCTGTATCAGGTATTTGTCAGGGGGGACATCCCACAAGGTCACCTTGTGGGGGATGCTGGCTATGCACTGGAGCTGTGGATGATGACCCCCATCAGAAATGCACACACACCAATGCAAGAACGCCATAATGAGGCACACGCACAAACCAGAATCATCATAGAGCGTGTGTTTGGGATGCTGAAATCACAGTTCCGGTGCTTGGACACATTTGGTGGAGCCTTGCAGTACTCTCCAGGCACGTGTGCCCACATCTTCATAGTATGTGCCATGCTACATAATACGATCCTGCGGAAACAGCTGCAGCAGGGTCATAATGGGGGAGGGCCTCACAGCCCACTGCAAGTGCCAAGGCCAACACAGGCACAGAGGGATCCAGACCACGGACACACTGTGCCAGCCCCAGTAGGCAGATGGAGGCATGCCCAATATGCCTATGCCTTGGCAAAGAGGGAACGTATAGCACATACCTTGACAGTGTAGGCTCCCACGGACTGACACCCCTCCCCACCTGCACACAGTAACATGGATGGCACACAAACATGACTACCTGTAAATTGTGATGTATAGGTGGCCCACTGTGGAATCCTACATAGGCAGCCCTCAAACATTGTACACACAATAGCCATGAGAACACGGAACTGTCAACACCTGAACAGTAGATGCGCCCATCAGCATCTGTCGGTGCTGTGTGTATAGGTTCCCAGGTACAACGGTAAGTACACGCCCAATTATCAGAGGCAAAACACCAAATGGGGCAAACAGTGACACCCATTGCCACAACATTGAGTAAGCAACTGTCGCGTACTGGAGCAGAGGCAATCACGGGAGCACATGTGTGTAAGCACTGTCCTACACACAGTCATCACGGATTACCCGCTGCGTTACTGAGGGGCTCCACAAAATGTAATCATGGATGTAGTGTCAAGGCAGGGGATGTACCCATGACAGGCATTAGTCACCCCGGCATGCTGCATCCATGGTCGTATGAAGGTGTAATAAATTATCGGGTGTACCTAGTTGTGATATACATACCCAGTGCTGGAGTACAGCCAGTAAACATCACATGGACATACCATTAACTGGACCCATCAAGTTGTAAACTAACGGAGTCATCCATGTGAGTGTAGTGTGGAGTAACTGCTGTAGTGTACTGCACATACAAATTGACATAATTCGTGTACAACCCCCAGATGTCCAAGTGGTACATGCAGTGACTGTCGTGCATGTTCCCGGTCCCACGTCCCACAAGGGATGTCACATAATCCCGACGGCATGGGTAATGCATTCCGAATGCAGGTCATCAGAATATGTGTAGCACACGTTAGCGGGAATAAGCATTGCCCACAGCTGGTAAGCGATGTTTAAATTCTACTATACGGATATGCATAAAACAGGGCTAAGTGTCACCGACCACTGTGCAGATCACGGTCAATGATGTACAGAACAGGTGACACCAGCATTAGTCATCCCTGAATAAATAGCACCTGCTCTGAAGGGTAAAACGACCACTGCCAGGAGTGGAACAGGCAGTCATGTACACAATCACCCTACACTATTGCTAGGCAAGATGTACGTATGGTAGGGTTGCCACAGTTCAAATGACCAATGTGGGACATACGCCAGATGTCAGCAGGATGACACACACCTGGCCAGGCTGAAAACCAGAATGACAGTGTTTTGCATAGATAAAAAGCTTATAGTCTAGTAATGGTCGCATGTACATGTTCCGTGTTCTGTAACATGTAGGTGGGTCAGATACAGAATAAGTGTGTCATGCAACTATGACATAAACTATAGGGAATATATTTGTCCCAAAGTCGCAGGACATTTGCTATGTTCACAAACATTTCGCAGGACACAACTGTACAAAGAGGGATTGTCCCTCGCAAAGTGGGATGGGAGGTAATCTTAACCTATGGCAGGTGTGTAATGTGACAGGTACAGACACAAACGTGCGGAGTCCAGGAAACACAGTATACACTGACAAACACACAATGAAAGGCGTAGCGTGCCTGTTACCACCCCTGTCCGAGATATGTATATATATATATATATATATATATATATATATATATATATATATATATACATATATATATATCTACACATATATAATACAGATAGAAAGGGCGATAGTGTGATATATATCGATATACAAGGGGTCACTGGCATCTGCAAATATATAGATAGGTCGACGACATTCTAAACACCTTTGAGGTACAAATAAACAGGATACTGCCAACTATGGAACGTGTCACACACCGACACACATAACCAGGAGGATGAAAGACAGAAAGAACTCAGTACTGGAACAGTAGAACCGCGTGCAATAGGACGATAGTAAGGACATGTAGTTACCGCTGTCGGCGGTGCGGTCCACGTAGGTACCGTGTACAACTGTGGTTGTGAGTGATGTAGCCTGTGTATGTGTGTGTTGAGGGTGCCATGTGTGTTCCCGTGTGACTAAAGTGTGTGTGTCCGCATAGTGTGTCTGTAGGTAGCAACTCGGAGGTAGATGATTATGGTGGGTGCGGGTATAGCTATCCGTAGGCATGCGGTAAACACCTGTCCCACATTGGGAGGGACGGCCCCCCCCCTGGGCAGGTGTGTCCTGACATGAAACATTAGAAAGGGCAACTGTCCGTGAGTGTAGGACATTAGTATGTCCCACATAATATGCAATAGTTGCAGGAAATACTCATGCCTGTATGTAAGAAACGGAAATGTTACATGCAAACCGATAAGTAGTGAAGGACCAAGAACAATAGGTATGTAATGAGGATAAAAGTATGTGCTATCCTGTGTACTGACCGTGGCTATATGTCAGCCTGTAAACACCACTGTGTGACCCGCAAGTGTTCAACTATGGCCATATGAAAAGGTGGCAAGCCATGTGACAGAGAGTCTGACACCAACACCACTGCAATGACTGCAAATATCTGGGACAGACATACACGGGATAGCATTCATTTACAAATATCCCTGCACATATCGCCATACATCCGGAGGTATGGAAGTATCAACCGCACCTGCATACCATATAGAAACCAATTAACAATGACCCAAAGTAAATTCCCATGCTAGAAGTCTATAAAGTGATAGCACTGTAATTAGGGAAGGGGCCCACACACATATATATGGACTACGTAGAAATGCAAGCCCCACAAAACCATATATGCTACGTACACCCACCTACATCCCCCACACTGTAAACAATAGCAATACAGACCGTAACCACAGCCCAAACATCTAGTTAGTCAATTACATCTGCTGAACCGTTGACATACCTTTTGAGAGACATTTAAAGGCGCCATGCAAAATTGTATCCGTCGTGTAATGGAACAAACGGCAATGTTACAGGTGTTTGCAATAGTCCTTTATCAGACGGGTGGGATGACAGGTACAGTCACAGGTAGAACCACATACTCAAGCCATCACACACAATCCACAGGGGACATGACCCCAAAATAGACTTGGCTCTACACAAAGCAGTTGCAATTACACACAACAAAACACAATACAGGCCGTCTCCCCGAAGGCAGGGCAAATGGCCAACGCCCAGGTGGAGAATTCAGTTATACCCCACTGCTGCCATGTAATTGGCGAATGGAGTAGCTGCACAGCTGAAGTGCATGTAATTAGTCACACCAGACCACCAATTGGCGGCAGTAAACCACATGTTGCAGGTATAGACGTATATAAGGATGACTTGCCAGATATGCAAACTGTATGCTCATACCATATAACAGTTGAAAGAATGATACAGAAGAGCGAGATAGAGACGAAACACCAGAATGATATCAAGGTATGTATAACACTAACTGTATGTACAGTATGTTCTGCATTACGTAATGTCAGTGTATGCATAGCCTGGTTTGCAGTAATTAACAGTGTCCGCCATGCATAAAGTGGGGAATGGTATTTATGTAGTGATGTCTCGCTGATCGTACTAATGCTTGTAGAAGATGTGCGTCCAGCAGTGGGCCACACGGTAAACAGCACAGACACCACAAGGGATGCAACATGACGGCGTTAAACAGAACAATGTTATACGACCCGCTGTCAGTGGCAGGGTATGTCCAATAAGTACGTGCCATAGCAGGGGATAGTATATGTAGATATACTGTAACAGTACGCATGTGTATGGGCATATAACGTCAATGACATGTCTAAGGTGGACCCTCTGTGCAAGTAATGGTTGAATTATGGGATACCATGTAAAACATGTGTAATGTATAGTACAGTAGATTGATACGTCAGATATGTTACACAGGAGGACAGGCATACGATGCATAACAAAGGTATCATATAGTGATGTGAGTAGTATGTAATTAAGATATGTATAAACAGTTATGATGAAATAACTATGTACTCCACTCTGTGCATTTGCAAAGGACGCAAACATTACTCCCATACTAGAATAGCAGAAGAGATGTGACAGACAAACATGAACATGATTGGCGTGTACAATAACAGTATACATATGGCCCATAGTCACGGGACATTGTAATAGCATGACAGCCAATCTAACTGGAAGGGCTATACCAGTAACCATGCACAAAGGACATGTAATAGCTGCACAGGTTCATAGTGGGGTACCATGCAGTCTGGCAAGTCAATGTGTAACAACAACTACAGTGTGCACACCAGTGGCACCTCTCCAGGGTAGTGAACAGAAGAGCCATGTGTAACCTGCATCACTGCATAGTACAGCCACTGCAGTGATCCCTGGCGTACATATGTCCACCATCCAGCAAGTGAGGTATCACAGGAACACTGCTACTGACTGTCCATGTGTGATGTACATAGGAATCATGTCCCAAAGCATGGTGAGTGTCCGGTCTGGGAATGCAACCCCCAAGCACATGCCACACACAGTCGCGTGTGTGCACATATCCATGAGCATCATGGTCATAGTGGCTATTGTGTATGTCGTGTATGCGGAGTAGATCCATAAACATATTTGCAGACATGGGCCCAGTCTTTGCAGCAGACGTCACCCCTGAGTATGTAGTCTGCAAATGTGTACAGTCTGTACATAAGCCGCATACATTAACAGTTGTAGCTCAATAAACATCATGGCGTTTTAATGTTGGGTTATGTAAAGCTGTTGTGTAAGGTACACCCTACGCGGGGTGTTGTACCCATGGATGTGTGTATACGTCCGGTGTTCAGAGGTACAATGGGTGCCTATGTACCAGCTACACACCCAGTACAGACATGTGTGAACACGTAGAAGGATATCCACGTCACAGTGGCAATGTGGTAATCACAGGAGTGTGTGCGACATACATGTGTCTTACAAACATGTACAATGCAACATATATGTAGGGGACTAACACCTATGTGATAACCAGTGGGAGGATGGTGTACTGCAAAGGTGAAGTTCACACCAAGTGTCATGCAGGTAGAGGCCATGATGTTCATATCGGTATCTGTCACAGTGACACCCGTATGGATGGGGTCTGTATCAGCTGGTGGAGCAACAACAGTGCTGGGTATGCAGTGGTCTGTAAAGCTAGGCAGGGAAGTCCCCTCAGTGGTAGCCTGTACCTCAGGGAAGCATATACCGAACATGAGGGCCCCATGACTGAGGACTGTGGTAAGCCAAGTGTAACTGGATTGCAGTATGTGATATGGTATGCCACCCTCAATGTGTGTGTCCCGTCCATTAGCCACATTGCATAACATCCGGAGACATATGTTGTGATGTGCGGGTGGATGTGTATGTAGTCAATACCAGAATGGAGAACGGTGCTGAATGGCAGCGAGAGGACAATGCAGGCTGTGTGTACACCCGTGTCGTCATCAACTACTCTGGCAAATGTAGGAAAGGTGTTCAACAGGTGTAGGAGGCATGCTGTGGCCCCAACAAGACCAACCCAGCTGGCATCAAAGGACTGGAGCACAACAAAGACTCGACGAATGATGTCCATGATGATGTGCCCTATAGCCATGCATAACAGTCCAGTGAGGTGTGTAGGGCAATAGTCCCAGTCATGCAGTGTGGCACCACCTGTGAGGAGTGTTACTGTAGCTGTGTGCCAGTCAGGGGCCACAATGTCTGGTACAAGGCTATTACTGAATATGGTGTCCCAGTGGGGAGACATGCTGTTCAGAGTTCTGTGAACATCACAGCCTGGGATATTGCAGGGTGACAAGGGGCCTGTGTCCTAGGACATATAGAGTGCAGGTCAGTACTGTGTAGGTGTGACTGCAGGTACACCGCAATGTACCTGCAAGGAATGTGGCCCTGCAGGGAGTGAGAGGGTGTAATGTTAGTGATGAAGCCATCAGACAGCATGTTGCCAACATCACCTGTTACTGTCATGTTTCAGAGTGACAGTTGTATGTGTGAGAAGATGTGGGTATTGCATACAACTACTGACATACCACCATAATGCCTTGTGGTACATCTCGGAATGTGTCGCAGTAATGTGTATGTAGCTAGTTATGGTGTATGTGATGTGGGATCCTGTGGCCCTACCGAGGCTGACCAGTGAGTCACCCTGCCCATGGGAATGTACACCACTGTGTAACAGCCACCACCTGTTGTTTTAAAGTATGTCCATGGGACTGCACCCCCAGAGTGTTGTCTGTATTCTGGTGTGTACCAGCATGGCTCTGTGTGGAATAGCATGAACCACATTGTCGTGTACGTGCTATTGAAGTGCATTGGGGTATGGCTCAGCATTTGCATGTGCATTGTCCACCTGCACGTGTGTCACGACAACAACTACCGCTGTCATACGACATCTGTAGTTGGTGTTGTAGTACTCATCTACTGTGTATGCCGTGAAGTGTGTGGTGCCGGTATGTGGCTAACAAGGGTGGGTAGCAGATGTTCGGATTCCACCAATGAGGGGATAACCGCAGGTGTGGAACAGCAGTCACATGTTGGTAGTGTCCATGTCAAGGATACTGTTGGTCTTGGAGGTGGTGCATGGGTCGAACCAGCTGAGCCGAGGTTATGACTCACGCACAGTGTACGCCTAATGTGTCAGTACATGTGCAGCTATCACAGTTAAGTGTGGGTTACTGTCAGTCTCACATTAGTAGCAGCAGTAGTTCTGGACACAGTTATATGCACATGTTGCACCTGTGATGCATTGTGCGAAGTAACCAGCCGGGATGTGTGTACAACATAGTGGAATATGGGGACACCTCAGCTGTGGGTGTGCCAGTCCAGGTACGTGCCTGAAATGTACAGATACCCAGTCATTGCAGGTGTGCTCCACAGAGTCAAGAGGCAGGTCCCAGTCACTGCAGAGATATTGCAGTTGTGCAGTATCAGGTGTGCCTTGCCTGCGTGCGTCACAGAGGATGATGTCAAGCATTGTGTGACATGACCACATGCTTCGCTAGCCTGTTCCCGTTCTGGTGGTGACTGTTATTGGGCACTGTGCAAGACAGGCAGTATAAAAGCAGCAAGAGTCCAACATGTGATCCGTACTCCCAGGGCTGACAGGTGCAGGTCAACTGTGCCACAGCATCATGTCGTTTGGCTGGGCCTGTCAAAGTGGACGTATACTAGATGCCTGTGGAATGACAGCAGAAGCATGGACAACTGTTGGGAGTGACACAGTCGTTCGTAGTACAGTGGTAACAGGTCCAGATGACCACAAAATGCTTCCCAGGGTGTGGACCACACCATCAGGGCGGCAACACTGGTGGGCTATTGCATGTCCCTGCACACGTAGTCTGTGCCCTGAGTGACAACTTCAGTCACACAAACATGGAAGGGGAGTCACATCGTACCTGCTGACTTGTGGCATGTGTGCATAGGTTATGTTGCAGAACCAGTTACTGGACAGCAGGATGTAAGTGACTATCGCCTTGTGTAGCCTGCTGAGTGGAACAGCAGTGTGACTGCCGACAGTCACCTAAGACAGGTGTGTTGTGTATGTTATGACACCCTATTGGCTGTATGTGATGGGCACAGGTGTCTGTGGGCTATAGGTTGGTGTGGTTGTGTTTGGTGATGTGCCCACACAGAGTATGGAGGGGTACTGTACAAGGTGTCTCCGTATGTGTGGCCTGTGGTGAGGATCATGTGGGTCCATGTGATGTGTGGGGTGCATTGCAAATGTTGCACAACCCCACATGACTGTCAGGTGCAGTCAGGGTTGGTGACAGTATAACCCCCAGCAGGGCTGCATATGTGCATCCCCCACAGGCTGTACTGTTGTATGTTGGGAGGTGTGCATTGACTGTGGACATGAGAATAGCTCTATTGCCACATGTACAACATAGTCATCATAGTGACAGGCAATAGCACTGGTACGTGCCAGTTGGACATGCCTGTATATAAGTGGTACGTGGCAGGTGGACAGGCCATAGAAACCACCATGTCTCACGAGGTATGTGAGTGATGTTTGTATGACAGCTGTTGTACAGTTATCAAGCTGGAAATGTATGGTCAGACAGTGTACCTGCGAGGACTGGTGTGAAATGGGTGCTAAACTAAGCAGTAGCTCATAACGTGCCAAGAAGCTCTGAACAAGTGCTGAGCATGCCCATACATTACAGATAGGGTGTTGTATACTATCAACCCACAAGTGTTGACAACAGTCATGATTGGTGGCACCACAGCAGAACACTGCCGGGTATGGTCTGCAGGTCCATGAACCATTATCAATGTAGATGTTAGCAGTACAGATGTACAAGACAGTAGGGATGTTTGGCTACAGATGCCTGTGTATGTCACAGGAGTGTTCTACTAGTGGCCTGTTGACAGACTCACAACTACCAAAGGTACTACAGTGACATGTGCATATCACACAGTGTCAGCTACAGTAAACCAGGGTTAATGTGTTGTACCCCACCCGCATTGTAGCCCATACCCCACAGACAAATGTCAGCCATCCGTGTATGTGATGATGTGAATGGCCATGATCTATGGGCAATTGTTGTCACAGTGTTGTGAACAACATACAGAATGGGCTGTGTGTGTGATGTGTGTGACATATGTGCACATTCTGGTGGATGATATCAGCAATTAATGGATGATATCAGAATACCCCCGTACCCATTAAGAAACACCTAGGCTGTGGTCAACAGTATGGACACTGTGTTAGGGATGGTGTAGTGTAGTACACCTCCCTGAGCTGGAGACATCTCCCTGGCCCTTTAGGTAGTCATCCGAGGTACCCATGACATGACAGAGTGGTATCCATGAGCACAGAGATCATTGGACAGGCATACACAGCACCCGTGTGACCAATATTGGAATACACATCACCCTCCAGGGGTAGGACCCATGCGTGGACACCAGCCTCCACAATACTCACCTCCAGTATGCAGCATGCTATCCACCTTGCATACAGACATATGCCACACTATGCTGTTAGACATGCTACATGTCCATAGCCTGATCTGAAAGACATACGTCATGGACAACCACCGTCCTACAACTAGAATGGCCACATGCAGGACAGATCCCTGTGCCACACCTGTGACATACTCCTGCCATACCATGCAGCCCTGTTCACATAGCTGCACATATCATCCTTGCCATACATGGTGTGATGGCCGTATGGTAGATGTAGTATCATCTATCTGGATCAGTAATGTGTCACTGATGCCCCTCGTGGTGGCGTAATGGGTGTCGGATACAGCTAGGAAATCCAGCCCGTACATGCTATAGCCGATAACCTTACCTGCGAATGACATCCGACTAGCCATTGTCCCATGTCTATCACATGTGCAACACAGGTGATCCGTGGCAGGATGTTGAATAGCTGTGCAGTGTAGATGTCTATGGAAAAACAGATGCATGTACAGGTTTCCATGCATACTTGGTGCATTGTCACTGCCCAAGTCCAGTAAGGCTGTGTCTGTGTTGATATGTGACATATCCACAGCATCTAGGTCAACAGCATTACCGTGGATACGTCAGGCATGGGTAGATAGGTAAGAACACCAGTGCATGCAAACAGACATGTCCACATGGAGACTGACGTCACATGCAGTAGGAACACTAATGAGGTGACACACATATATGGGGATGATATCCAATGCATACTGGGTGTTACATGTGTGGGACACCTACATGCCAGTCGTGTTAGTGTCATGTTGATTTGCAAAGATAATTGTGCGAATGTACTAGAATGTATGTGCAGCAGTATCACTATACATGTCTGTAAATGTGACCTGTCACCTTCATCATGTCTTACAGATAATGCCGCGTACACGAATACCAGCATATAGCCGACAGGAGGATGATGTCGTAATACCATACCTCCATGAGAACTACAAGGTGTTATTTAGCCACGTGCCACAGCATGCACAGCAGCAGGATGACCTGTGGCAGGATCTTTGCAGGAGGGTCAACGAAGTGAGCGGCCATAACCGCACCTACCAGCAGGTGCGCAGACACTGCATGGACCTCATACGTCATGCAAAACAGCATGCCACTGCAATCGCCAGAGAACAAGGTGGTACGGGTGGTGGGTCATCAACCCAGCCTCCACTCACACACACAGAGGAGCTACTGGCCAGTCTGAGGACACCCTCGGAACAGCCCCCACAAACAGTAGCTGCCATCGTGGAGGTGGGTGTCTACCAACCAATGAGCCTAGAGTTGCCTGGTAAGTCAGTACTGAACATATGGCCAGTATATCCCATGTATGTGCATGTGTCAGTGTACATCATGTAATGTAACAACATATGCAAGGTATGTGGACACACATGCTTTATGCTACCCTGTGTATGCACCATACCTCTAAACTGTACGGGTATTTGCAGGATGTCCAGATGTCTGCCTCATATTGTTGGTCTGTTCCCCTTAATATCTGTCCCTTTCTGGCAAATAGCTGAGGAATGGAGTCATTAAATGATGACATACAGTTGTGTTTATGACTGTACATTCCGTTGCAAACCCATGTGCATGCAAACCTATTGGTCTATCAAATATCCAGGTTAGTAAGAGCAATATGTCACAGTTGTCCCTATATGTCCCCCATCATAGTAGGCTTTGTCCACATTTATTGTTCTAAGAGGTTGAGAGGTATGGTATGCACACATGTGCTGACTATATGCTATTGTACAGGTGAATGTGTTAACCTGCACTGTGCACCCTGTGGCTGTCATACAGTCATGGATAATGTTCATACCACTGTGTCACCCTATACAGGTACTTCTGGCGTGCCGCACAGACAAGAGTCCATTGCAGGTGAGTCTATCATCAGTATCAGGCATGTCAAAGCATAGATCTATTCGCCATGTGGCCAGTTAATACATGGATATACAGGTCGCATCACCCATCATCCACACAGGCCACCCATGTGCAATATATACAACTGAAATGATACACAGACGTGAAACTACAGTATTTGTCATTGCTACATTTGTGTCCAGCTGTGCATACAACGGTGGAGGTGTTCTGCAATGGAGGCATATGTACTATACAGTGGAACAAAATGTGTGGTACACAAACCAGTACCGCACAGTGAGCAGTGCTATGGGCAGACCACAGGCATCACCATTCTGTTATATGCCCCTGCAATGGTTTCACACATTGTGATGTTCCATCCGACATGTCTGAGACACGTAGCGTTTTGGTTGCAATATTGTCACAATTTCCCATAACCCATACCCCACATACCACACATACACCTGTTGTCTGTATAGCCCTGTGGATGGTGACATAACCAACATCTATGGGTGTATGTCATATGGGACAACACAGACATGTGTGATAGATGGCCATCACATACATGACCAACACATGTGCACACATGGCCATGGGGGATGGCCAGAGACATGTAGCCACACAGAAGACGGGATGTGGATACACCCTGTCCCACTTTGTCCACACATGGTCCAAGTACAGAAGTACTAGACCGATTGTACAGGTGATGTGGTACTCTGCACATCATAATTGCCTGTGCACAGCTAGTGGAGGTGTCAGTGACATGTACCTCATAAGATGTGTTGAACATGATGTCTGTGTCATAACATGATGGTAGTCACCTTCACAGATTCCACTGACAGTGACACACCAGGCCACAGAAACTGTACTTTTCCCCCCTGCCATAGGACATCACTGTTAGCTGTGCACCATGTGTGCGTGGTACATCAATGTCATGTGTGAAATGGTGACATGACAGGTCCGCTATGTGTGGACATGGTTGCCAGGCAGCTAACACTCTGTAGTCATCATGCAGGGGTGTCATCTGTATGTCCTCCAGTGACCTGTCACATGACACAGCATGGTTGGGTGTGTATACACCTCAGCATCGTAGGTCACAATCCACAGGTATGTCATAGGTATGCATGCAGTTCTGGATATGCAATGTGTACATAACATGCACTGTTTAGCAATATAGATGCCTCATGATGCCATGCAATGGCACAGTGTCTGTACATCACACTGTACAGCAATGTAGATGGCCCAGTCCCCTACCATGCCCATGCACATTTGCTCAACATGCATTCTATCTGTAGGGCATATGGACAACACCGCAATGTGATACCCAGTATGATGCTGTACATGTGTCACAACACCATTGTGTCAGGCATGCATGCATGTTAATGAACATGTCAGCAGATTACATGTCAAGGTCACGTCAGCCATGTGTACTGTTATCCTGTTCTGGTCCACATGATGTATCACAGGGATGCATGCATACTACCATGATCGTGTGAATTGCATGGATAATGATATGACACCTGCCTGCTGTAGTGTGCATTCCAGGGGGTATGCTTACAAACACTATTGATGTCTGAGCTGCATGCTGTCAGCTGTATCACAAGCATGCTGCATGCCATCTGTCATCTCACATGCATGGTGTGTCAGTGTGTGTGTGTGTCAGTGTGTGTGTGTGTGTCAGTGTGTGTGTGTGTGTGTGTGTGTGTGTGTGTCAGTGTGTCAGTGTGTGTGTGTGTGTGTGTGTGTGTCAGTGTGTGTGTGTCAGTGTGTCAGTGTGTGTGTCTCAGTGTGTATGTGTCTATTATAATGTAGAGTATTTCTTTGCATTCACAGGTGCATTACCCTCCTGCGGTCCATCTGATAGTGTCCTCACAGATGCTAGCAGTGATGAACATATGCACGAGGTACAGGCAGGAATGTCAGGGGCAGAATCTGTGCCAACAGTTGCCATCCCAGCTATGTCCCCCTCTTCCCCGCACACAGTTCAGCTGCCAACACATACCGCATCTACAGTGGCCATAGAGGAAGGACAGTCAGCATTTGTTAGCGTTGAACAGGAATGTGTGGTGGCTACAGAAGGTGTATCTCCACACCATGGTGGCAGTATACTGACTGCAGATATGCCACACAGGCATGTGGCTGGTGCTGCTTGTAGGAGGACCTCTGGCAGACATGCACCTGCAGGACATAGCGCAGCAGCTGGGATCACCGGACGCATGCTCCAGACTGTAATGGTGGCACAGGCACATGCCAAATGGCAGAACAGAGAAGGGCAGAGGCTGCAGAGGGCTGCTATCAGTACCCTAAACAACAACATCCAGGCATTGGCAGGTGCTCAACAGCAGCTTGCTGATGTTCTGGACAGGCGATTGGGTGACATGGTCAGAATCCTCGACCATGGCATGGCAATCAGTGAGTGTGAGCTGTCTGTGCTAGAACATCTGGTAGGGGTGAGGCGTAGGACACATGGACGTGGGCCAGCTTCACCACCTAGTGCAGGACAACGTGAGCATGCCACCTCACATGGCCACTCCCATAGAGCCGGTAGTAGTAGCAGTGCAGCTGGTGCTGCGATGTCCACACCAGGTCACAGCAGGCCATGTGGACATGGCCCTGGATGTTCCCAGCTGGGACACGGTTCCAGTGGCCATGTGTCATTGGACAGTAGCCATTCTGTACCTCTGCCTGGTAGTGCCCGTGCAACCCCTGGCAGGCACAGGACACGTGGCTATGTCCGGTCACAGTGAGCTGTACAACCTGGTCTGTACAATCTGGAGCTGTCCATAATACCCTTGTGTAGCCCTCACAAATGACAGAACTGTGTGCACACATACACGCACACAGCAAACACAACTGTAGGGCTCCACAACACCCACATGCATACGGAACAGACATGTCCATTCAAATCACTGGCCCTTACCTGCACATATGATGTCATCCATTGGAGCAGCCTATGCCCCTGGCAAACAGTATCACCCTGTGCATATGATGAAGCCTGTGCCGCATCCCTGTCATCCACACCATCGGTGCAGGGATATGCTCATATGGTCTGATGCACAGGGTGAACAGAATAGTGAGAGGTGTATCTAACATTACATGTGTATGCATATTGCGGGATGTGTATGTTGTATTGGTCGTGTGTGAATACTGAGATGTGAGAGGTGTATCTAACATTACTTGTGTATGCATATTGAGGGATGTGTATGTTGCATTGGACGTGTGTGAATACTGAGAGATGTGTATGTGACATGAGTGGTGTACTGTCAACATGCACCAGTCATACCATGTAGTCCAGGTGCAGCATGCATTGTGATATGTTCACAGTATGTGTCTCGGTTACAACAGTAACAGCATGTTGGTAATGCCCTGGTTCCCTCCTATGGTGTACTGGCATGTGTCTACAGGTAGCAGTGTTTGCAGTCCCCCATGTGTCCCTGTGGAGTACTCACAGGCATGTATGGAAATATCAGCATGCTAAACGTACCCTCAACCTGACTGTTGGACAGTCGAACATGACACAGATGTCTGAACATGACACAGATGTCCGCACATATACTGCACCTGAAGCATGTGGTCAGTTGAACAGGCTACAGCGGACAGAGATGTGACATACATACCGGAAAACATTACGGGTATGGTGACATGGTGCAGAGGTTGTACACAGCGGTCAGGCCAATGATGACATTAGAGGCCACCTGATAGCATGAGGCCACACTGTGTAGCAGTAATACCCTGTCACAGTACAGGAACATGGCCACATTCACGGGGTCTACAGCACTATAACACACCCCATAGTGTTCATGTGTGGACCCTTGCCTATGTGGTCATCACTCTCGCAGTAGTTTGCACCCACACGATGTGGCACAGAGAAGGGACATGCACAGGTAGCCAGTATGGCTGGGACCAATGGCATCAACAGGGTAGTAGATTGCATCACCATGAGGGGTTAGTGATCCTGTTTCCACAGTATGGTAGCATACACCCTCACAACAAGCACCAGACAGCCATACATACATACATACACACACACACATACACTGTGGTGACCAGATATGTGTGTACGGATAGCCGATGTGTGTGATGCACCACACCTGCCGACCTCATACTTTCCACACTGCAGTATGTACAGATCTCTACAATGGTGTACAGGGATGTGTTACATCTGGGACGTAGTCCCCACCTTATGTGGCATGTGTGGTCACACAAGCGGACACACATGGCAGCGCTGGGAATGATACACCTGCCATATGATGATCCGTTTGATAGACATGCAGCGGTACTGTCTGCAGTATGTGTACCAATGCTATGTCTGGCAATTGTGTGGCTATGTCCACATGGGAGGATGTCAGTGATACAGGTGTCACGTGACATACAGTTGGTTACACCTGACTGCTGTGTATGCGTTAAGTCATCACCAACAAGTAACAGTGACATAGCGTACTGTTTGCACATGGCATGGTAGGGTGGCATGTGACACACCTGTGAGCCATCCCCGGCACACATACATCTACACAGGTGGATCACCACTTTATGTACACAGATCCTTCCATAAGTGATGTACAACCAACTGTACTGTCTGTATGTCACCATATACAGGTGTCAATGATGGGGCTGCATTGCGACTGCATGTTGTAGTTAGGCACAGCTGCGTTACAGACATCAGCCACTGCACATGCATGGTTGCTGCATGCACAGTACAGATTGTACATGTGCGTTGGTCCTACATGTGTCTCCTGTAGCCATGTTTGTATGCATTGCTATTGGTGGACATGTGTGTTGACATACATGACACATGGACTGTGGTATGATATCACAGGTGTCATGGGCAACTACTACAGGGGAATGTGTCCTCCGTCAACATTGCTACCTCCTGTACTGTGAGCATTCAACAGACATGGACCCACCTTCCATTTGCGTGGGTATGATTGCTTAGGCCACTGTTCTGCACAGGGAACAGCAAAGGCTTAGCTATGTACATATGTGTTGTGTGTGTGGTCCATGCACACATCCACTACAATCACATGTTTGACATATCCAAACGTGTGTTCGTTGGTGTACAGCAACACTCATCTGTCACAGCTGTGTAAGACCCGGGGCCCCTGGTATGCCTTGAGCTGACCTGGTCATGTATAGTGGTATACTTGCAATGCATAACACCTGTTGGAACCCTGTCAGTACATGTGTACCCTGCACAGTTGCTGTAGACCTCTGTACAGTCCACTGGTCATGTGTCACATGGTGTTGTGGTAATGTATGGCTGTGTACTGCTGCAGCAACGACATGGTGATGACTCGAGGCTACAGTGTAGACTGCAGTGTGTATGTCTGGAATCTGCACCTGTGACAGCTGTGATGGCAGCTGAATGTGTACTGGTCACTGCATGTGTGTGACTGCTCTGTGCGTGGGGACAGTTATACCTTACTGTGCCCTTCCATGTCTAGACTCCGTCTGCATGAAAGACGGCCCTTTGCAACTGCTAAGTGTGTGAACATGCCAAGTACGCTGTTGTGTAGATGGACACACATGACAGTCCCAACTGAGCCCTTGTGAGTTGAGACTCCGTCCGCATGCAAGACAGCCCTTTGCAACTGCTGTGTGAGCATGCCCAGTATGCTGTTGTGTAGATGGACACACATGACAGTCCCAACTGAGCCCTTGCGAGTTGAGATTCCGTCTGCATGCAAGACGGCCCTTTGCAACTGCTAAGTGTGTGAGAATGCCCAGTACGCTGTTGTGTAGATTGACACACATGACAGTCCCAACTGAGCCCTTGTGAGTTGTGTCTCTGTCTGCATGCAAGACGGCCCTTTGCAACTGCTAAGTGTGTGAGCATGCCCAGCACGCCGTTGTGTAGATCGATACACAGTACAGTCCAAACGGATGTGTATTACTAAGTGTGTGGCCATGCCCAGTGACACCTTGTGTTGGTGATGTCCCTCTGTGCATGGCCGTTGGCATCCTGTATAGTCATGGTGGTCATCCAGGCAACGGATGTCCATTTTCAACGTCACGATGGATGCCTACTGAGTACACACTGGTCGACTATCTTGAAGGGTGTACTGTCTTGTGGGGCATCCCGTGACTATGTCATGTTGTCGTGGTGCACCGTAAATCTTACGTTGTCATGATCACACCACTGTTGTGTGTTTGTCTACGTGTACCGTGGGACAGTAATATGTCTGTATGCTTTCAGACTGATCACTCTCTATACAATCCCTGTCGGCGTCCTTGTCAGTGCGGATGATGACACACGCCTAGAGGTATGCCTCTGGGATGGCTATGTTTAGTAATCTCGGTAGCACGTTCTGTAAATGCGTCATGCTGTAGTGTGTTAGGGTAGTTAGGTGTATGTTCGACTCCCAGCCCTGCCAAGTGTGTGTGTGTGTGTGTGTGTGTGTGTGTGTGTGTGTGTGTGTGTGTGTGTGTGTGTGTGTGTGTGTGTGTGTGTGTGTGTGTGTGTGTGTTTCCAGCTGCATGACAACAGTACATCGCTTTTACACTATTCACTCTCCATAACATCCGTCCGGCGTCTTTGCATTTGATGCTGCTGTCTGCAGGCTAGACATGTGCCTGTGTGAATCATGTGATCCACTGATCACGGTAGCGCATTCTGTAACTGCGTAATGCTGTCGTGTGGTACAGTGCTTACGTTTGTGTTCTGCTCCCAAACCTGCCACGTGTGTGTGTGTGTGTGTGTGTGTGTGTGTGTGTGTGTGTGTGTGTGTGTGTGTGTGTATGCATCTATCTACATATATATATATATATATATATATATATATATATATATATATATATGTATACAGCTACATATATATATATATATATATATATATATATATATATATATATATATAATGTATATTGTATATAGATATGTATGTTGGGATTATCACTCTTGAAAGTGCTGCATTATCTGTACGTGAGCACCTTGGATGTATGTACATCTGCTATGGCTCTGTGATAGTGCACATACTGTGTTCTGTAGTGATCGTGGATTATACATGTGTAGTGACCGATTATTGTGTTGCTGGGTATTACACGGGCATTGGAAACAATGTTAGTACAGCACCTTTGAATGGTCGTATGCAGATCTCGGCAACAGTCAGCAGTGGTTATTACATTGGAGTGTGAGTATGGCTCATATCCATCTGTAGTAACAGACAATTCTATGCACCTCAGGTTAACATTACAGACTCACATTTATCCACAGGTTGTGGTACAGATCCCAGGAATGTATGTGTAGACATTGACAGGTGCAGGACTGGGTTGTGTTGGATGCATGGAGGGGTGTCCATGGCCAGTAATGGGGATCTCTACAGCCTGGCAGGTACGGTCTGTGACTGTCCCACAACCTCCTGTATATGGCTGACACATGCTGTACCTGTGTATATGCAGACACACACACTTACCACAAACAGCTATGGCTATCACATACACACACCCATTGCACCACCATTGGGCCATGCAATAACCGTTGTCCCTCACACACACACACACACCTACGTGTACATTGGATGGCTCAATGACAGCTCTGGAAATGTTAACACCACACCCTGTGCATATGATGTCACCTGTGCCACCACCTGTGATGTGTAACATTGATGCAGGATCTGACTAACCTGGTGCTGCTGCACACGGTGGCTTTATTCCACTGTATTGATGTTAGCATGCTGTTAACACACAGTGTGTTACTTCCAGGTGTATATCAGCAGGCATGCTGCATTGCAGCTATGACCATCACTGTAGCATAGTTTACAGCACTGTTACTTTTGATGACGTATTCTCCATCCATGTGCCATTTCACTGATGTGTGTAGTATTGGCAGCATGTGTGTCTGTGTGTGCAGTATGTGTGTGATGTGTGTAGTACACATGTATACATGCTTACAAATGCATACATGACATTACACGGTCTTCACCATTCGTACACTAGCTTACTCGTTCTTCCACACTCCACACGCGCACACAGGCTAACACGCGCGGACACATGCTTACTCGGGCTTACTGGAGCGCACGGGCACAGACACACTGTGGGTAGGTTTGTAGGTCACATCGGTGGTATCCATGGCATACACCGTCAGTCTCCTGACGTTCCCTAGGATAGCTCATGACACACCTCTTCCACTGAGTACTGACAGCACACATGTGACACTGCTCCGGTGAGGTTACAGTGTTTTATACATACACACTCATGTTGTCACCTATCTTCTACTCTAATAGTCCCCTTAACCTACACTACACTGTAGAGGTTTGGCCCATATGGCATGACATGTTGTGATTCACTATCCTCAGCCTCACTTGCCTCACATTGCCTACAAATGCTTCGTTACATCTCTGACAGAGCGCTTCCACACATAAGAACCTGTACGCAGTAGCCATGTTGTCTCCAGCTTGCCATTCATCTGCATGGTGTACTAACATCTAACTAAACCTACATTTTGTATGTATATTATACATATGTCTTGTTTTGAAGTGCAGCGCGTTCTTGTGGCGCTGCGATATGCTTCCACACCAGGGATCGGGGGAGGACAACTACTGGTTTATTGATATCCAATGGACAAAGCCGCCACTGGCCTTGGACTTGGACATTGGCATGCTTCTTCGACTGTATTCATACTGTATTTGCAGCTGTCATTGCTCCATTTAGCAACGTGCAAAACGTTAGTCTCATAACATCCGGGTACATTTCTGCACATAGCTCTGCTCTTGCACGGACAGCTTACTGTTTCATGTATCGTGTAATTACATCATTTGCATAGCTTAAACATACAAATGGGGTATGTTGCAAATCCCAACATTGTCCGTGCAATGTTCGTGTTACGGGCAGTCTTGCATGCCCCTACGGGTGTTTGCTGAATAGCCTGGCAGTCATCTTTCCTTGCTGTACTCTCACTCAATCCATACACACCGGAGGCTTCGTGTATCATGGCCTAGGCTTTGCTATGTGCTATGTCTAGTTGTGGTGTATGCATGGCTGTGGGTATGTCCCACTGTCATCATTGGTAAAGGTGACGCCCTATAGGTACTTCATGTAGACTGCTGTGTCATTTGACATGTCAGCACATACCTGCGGCCAATACTGAACTTCCTACTGCAGAGCTTTTCATACCTTCTGAGTTATCTTTCAGTCGATAATGCTGTTTCCTCAGACATGTATCTGTTTCTGATCATACCTATCAACCTCCTAGAGCAAAACATCTGTACAAACCCTAACATGATGGGGTGACAAATAGGGGAAGATTCTACATATTGCTCTTACAAACGTAGATAGTTGACAGTATTATAGGTTTTGCATTAGTATGACCTTTCTGAGGAATTTGGGGTCTTAAACTCATATGTTTATCATTATTTAATGATGTCAATTCTCAGGTATTTGGCAGACAGGTACAGATTGTAAGAGGAACACACCACACATATGAGGCGTACATCTGCACATTCGTACAGTTGTGAGGTATGTTTCTGATACTGGAAATCAATTTTCTTACACCAATACACACAATACATGGCGCCATCACAGGCCAGTTGCCATTACATTCCTATTGCAGGACACACCCACCCAGAGGGTTATATTCCTCACACAGACCAACAGGTGCTTATCCACACTAATTATTCTATAATGTACCTTATGTGTATGCCGGTATTTGAGCTTTCCGTCAGTGGCAGAGCTCACATACGAGTATAGGGGACTGGACACTGTATCGGTGACACTGCATGACACCCTGAGGGACACATGACTTTTGAGTCTATTAACCTTCCACATTGACTTTCACAGGGCATACATTGTCATTCACATTTGTGGAAATACATGCTTTTGACTTGCACATGTTTTGTCATTTGTCCTGACATCTTTCTTCTCACTTGTCCACCTAGTATCACTAGTTCTGTACATTTAATTAGGACGGGTTACCTTCATACCTCTCACCTGTACACATTATGGGTATACGCCCTGAGGTTTGACCTATGATTCTGTTACATTTGTCATGATAATATGCCTTTCTGGTAGATTGCTGACAAGGCATGACAGACTGTGCGGTTAGGTAATCATGACTGACATTTCTATTTCATGATTACTAACTCTCATAACATTCGTATTCCTGACTACGCAATTATTCTATCGATGTTCTGACTTTGTCTGGGGTATATTTAATATAGTCCCTATTTGTCTTTCGTGTACTATGCCTTAGTCCAGCTGTCTTATTCTGACATTTTGGCAGGTATGGTTACCATCTTGGTCGTACGCATGTCCATCCATGATAATCGCCTACATGACACTGATATAGGTCCCTACGTCTCCCCCCAATGGTTTACACAATATCCAGTAGATGGGTTGCACCTTTATGGAGAATATAGGCATGTGCTATACCCACATAGGTATATTGATCACTCCCATGGGGCGTACCTAATAGATCTGTGCCAACCAACACCTTGACCCATTTCTGCATACCCATGATTCCCATACCTGACACCCATCCACAGTACCCATTAGACATGTTTAAATAAAGTGTGAGGACACTTCCGAGCACTCCCCACTCTGCGGATATCAGGTCGTACGTCATACATTCTATCGTCCCATGTGTTATTACCCTTGCACCTGCTACTGTTGCATGTACACCTATATCGTAGTTGCACTTGTGGCGTCTTTTGCATCAATGACGGTTCGCCCTTCATACAGGATCAATTTTTGGGGTCCTGCAAAGGACACCTATATTCATGTTTAACGTGTAGAACTTGCAGGCCCTGTCACACTGGTACTTTCCGGACAATGGTTTGGAAAGCATCGGTGTATTCTCCTTTCATCCATGTCTGTCTGTCTATCCATAATAGCTATACCGTGACCTATTTATGTACATGTGTTATATGTACAGGGACATATGTTTGTTGTGTATATATCTATTCATGTATCGTGTGTGTATAGATATATATATATGTACATATATACATATGTCTGTACATTCCTCATCTCATAATTTGCTTTGGTTTATGTCTGTGGATATATGTGTATATATATCTCCATATCATACCTTTCAACTGTACAGATTTCCGCTGCATGTACAGCTGTTTGCCTCTTATCTTTGGTCCATTTTTCATAACCTTGTGTCTATCTGGCAAGTTAGTGGCATATCATTAAAGACTGACGTTGGTAAATAATGACAAACATTTCAGGTTACGACTTCATACCCTTCAGAGAATCCATGCTAGTGACACACCTGTTATTCTATCCACTTTCTATGTTTGTTAGGGCAATATCTGGGGATTGCCCCTATTTGTACCAGTTGTTGCCATGGCTTTGTCCGGTTTTGTACTTTACGGGGTTAACAGGTATGAGCCATGTACATAGAACGTGGGGAAAACACCATTCATTTTCTATTCTGTGAGTGGATTACACACGCGCAGGCGCACTTGCATATCCTTATTGTGGGTTACATATGTTTCATAGATAATTGTGCTTACGTGAACTTTCATAATTCTGACTGTAACAGTTACATATCTGTATTCCAGTTTATGGACTGCTGCGAAATACATGTTCACCTTTACATATTTAAATGTGTGTACAGCACGAATGCATTCATTTCACTTTCAAGTTATATGTTATATGTGCAGTGGTCGTAGGTAAACCGGGACTGCATTCACATTGGCCGGATGCCGGAACCACTATTATATTGGTGTTCTCCCTCATTGATATGCATACCCATAGTACTTAGCTACATCAACATATGCCTCACCACTTCACCTACAACACAGGCATCCATTCTCCTGCTGGGAAAAAGGCGGTACTACATATTACACATTCCCTATTGCCTACTGCTGTGGACTCCGGCTGCATTGTTAATCACTCCGAGGATATGCAGAACACCAAGGCATATAGTCCAGCCACATACAGATCTTTGATTGTCAGGGTGTTCATGTAGTGATCTGGTTTTAGGCTTGTCCACCTGGTGAACGGAACTTCCCTGGCCGAGTTCAAATGTCAGCCGAAGCATATGGACAGGGACTATTTTGAAGTTTTACCTGTGTTTATAGACACAGGTGTTTGGGCACCTGTCAACAGCTTATTCTGTTGCCATTACATATCATGGGTGGGGTTGTTACAGTCCATACTCTATGGTGAGGGGTGTTCCCATTCACATTTGACTATTACCTGTATACAGTCATAAGGGGATTATTATTTTGGACATGAAGTGACTACAGGTATGCAGTTGTACATTACACAAGTGTGAAGGGTTCTTACTGTAAATATGTATGGACCATACCTCTCAACATCTTAGAGCACCAAACCTGCGCAAAATCTACATGATGGGGGGACAATTAGGGACACATTTTAACGATTGCTCTTACAAGCTTAGAACATTGATAGAATACTAGGTTTTGCATTAGCATGACTTTTCTGCAGGTTGTGGAGTCTTAAACTCAGGATATTTCTCATTATTTAGTAAAATCAATCCTCAGCTATTTACCACACTGGTGCAGATTGTCGGAGGCACACACCAACACTATGGGGCGAACCTGTGGTCATTCTTAGGGTTGCCAACTTTTCAAATGCCCAAAGTGGGACATGTTCTGTAGAGATGTCAGATTTTCCAGGACAAAACATACCTACAGCCGTGCATAGTACAGAACTTTAACCTTTTTTGTACATATAATAGCTTATTCTAGTAACATTTGAATTGCTTATGCTACTTCACATAACATATAGAAGTTTCATATATAAGATAACTGTTTTATGCGACTATTAAAGAAAATTAGGAAATAACTTTGTCCTAAACTCTCAGGACATTTGCTATGTCTTGATTTTTTTCACAGGACACAACTGCCTACAGAGGGACTGTTATTTGCAAAGTGGGACAGGTGGTGACCCTAGTCATTCTGCGAATATCTGGACAGTTGAGTGGTATGGCATGGACCTCTGTAATACGCTGTTGTGTTCTGGCACAGCAGTAGCTCAGCATTACAGACTGCAGTCGGAACGTGCTGACAAACAGTTGGGTTTCAGACTTCATACTCCAGACATTAATGCCAATGTGCAAACTGTTATTCTATCAAATGTCTATGTTTCTAAAAGCTATCTTTACAGATTGTCCCTGTTTTTGGACCTTTGTCTCACTTATATTCACGGCTCTGTCCAGATATCTTGCTCACACAGGTTGACAGGTATGGTCGGTCACAACTGCACACAGTCAGTGTCCCTCACACTTGATCAGGGTTGACCTGTTTACATCAGTGTCTACCTCACCCTCATGCCGTTTTCCACTTTGCAAATGTGTGCATTATATTCTCCCTTCTATTCGTGTCTGGACATGTGCGTCACAGGAAGGTATTTTATCCTGGCTGGTAGGTAATGCATGCCCACTTAGGGCTGGACAGTGTCATGGACCTCCACTGCACGTTCTGACTTGTGTCCAGATATCTACTGGATTGGACATCATGTCATCATACCCATTCTACTATTTACACAAGTTGGTCATCCCATGAGGGATATCCCAAAAATTGGACTAGACCAAAACAAGTTAGATAACGAAGATTTTTGTGGCTTCACGTAAACGTGCAGGGGGTTTTACATGCAGGGGATACATGGTTTGCAATCCTGACACTGCCTAGGGTGACAATACCTACTACATATGCATAGGGGTCACTGTGTGTAGCTGTTTCTGCAACAAACCAGTGGACCAAGTACGGCTGGATTTGGTGGACGTTCTGGTATGGTGGCAGGTTGTGTGTTGTGGAGGGTATGCTGGGTAGGCCGTTATGCATCCAGGTGTGTTGCGTTTGTTATGGCCAGTTCCATCAGGACCCATCTGTGGGTATGTGACGGTGACGTATCTATACATTTGTCTCGCATATTTCCATATTCATATGTTTGTGGGATTGCGTTCTACACTATGGCCTGTCTGCTTGTCTTGCAGCTGTTTCTACATGTGGTTGTGTTTCTTTCCACTTCACCCGCTGCCCCCTCGTACACCTCTGGTTCACCTTTTCTGCATATGACACAGTATCGCCTTTGAGGAATTTACCATTAAACACCCACCCCTCACACGCAAATTCCTCACACTCCATAGACCACTACTTTGGTTGTTGGCCCATGACATGGCCAGAGTTACACATTGACTACCCTACATGTGTCGGGTACCTTTATGGTTGTGTGGACTACCCTGCCATGTTTGCTTTCCACATGCTATACCTCACGCACATAGGTACACGCCCATACTTCACTTTCACTACTTGGTTGGTGTATCCGGGTACTACCCATTCGACTGTGTCACATACATGTTCGGATTATACAGCTGCCTTCTGGATTTTGCCAGCCTGTTGTACTCATTGGTAGGATGGCACCTTTTCCTATGTCCAAGCTATTCCTTACACATGTCCGACTGTTGTGGACAATGCCTCCCCACAGTCGATGGTTGTGTTTCCACCTTTTCAGTTGGCCACAGTGTGACATAGGGTTACCACCTGCCCCACTTTGTGAGGGACAGTCCCTCTTTGGGCAGTTGTGTCCTGACATGTAATTGTAAACATGGCAAATGTCCTGAGATTTTAGGACAAAATTATTTCTTATATTTTATGTGATAGTTGCATTAAACAGTTATTCTGTATCTGAAATACCTAAATGTTATGAGAAACAGAATAAGCAACTAAAATGCTACAATAATACACTTTTCTGTAGGCAAAACAGTTACATTCTGTCCTTTGTACTGGCCGTGGGTATGTGTCGGCCTGTAAAATCTGATGTCTGTACCAAACATGTCCCACTTTGGCCATTTGAAAAGGTGGCAACCCTACTGTGACATTTGCGGTGAACACAGCATATTTTACAGGCCGACACATACCCACGGTCAGTTCAGCAGATAGAACTTACAATTCTTGCCTATATCTAAGCTTATTCTTGTAGCATTTCGGTATCTTATTCTGTTTGTTATGACATTTATGTAATATACGTTCAGTGAAATATGTTTAATGCAACTATTGCATGACGTCTACGGAAGAATTATGTCCTATATTCTCTGGACATTTGCCAGTTTTACATGTTTGTGTCAGGACACATCTGCCCACAGAGGGACTTTCGCTTGCAAAGTGGGACAGGTGGTAATCTTGGTCGACGGTACAGATCATACTGTTCCTTTCGGCCTACATGTGTCCGTATTGTTATGACTGTTTATATGCTCCTTCTGTTTCGTTTACATGTGTATGCTATTTCCTATCACATTTGGTATGTGAAATACGGGCATACCTTTTGTATGTGACTGTTACATGGCTTGTGGGATATGATTCAGACATACGGTCACTACATATATCTACATTTCTCCTCATGTATTTTGTTATGGACACATCTGCACAGCTATGTTCCCTCCCTCACATTATGGGTCGGCTGGTGACCCTCTCTGTTGGACTGGACGTACCTACTGGCGGCGCGCTAACATATGATATGTTTCACTTCCACATGGTATAACTATCAACACTACGTTGGACTATGGGCACACGGTTTTCATGTCATTTGTTCAAGAGTAGGGACCCGTTATTCCCTACCGTGCATTTGTGTTTGATTCTTCATTTTCTGTTCGCAGGGACTCTGCTTTGCATACGTTTCAGTATCCACGGACACTGATAGGTACGATTACTATTGCTGGCGGAATATAATATTCAGCAGTTTAGGTTGCTCCTCGACAGCCGACATTGACACGCCTCCCTGTGCAACTTCGAGACGCCCCTTGCACTCACGCACGTTTCCTATGCACGTGGCTGTGGTGGCTGCACGCCTTCATTAATATGCATATGGCGCGACTACTCCATATATATGCCGCACAGCCGGCGCAAGCCTTATGCCGGCCTTGTGCCAAGTTTCATGAATCCCAGGGCATGCCTTAATGCTAACTACCTTCTTCGAGGTCTCTTCTTTAATTTAGGTACCTAAACTTTCTACAGGTGATAGAGAGTTTGTTAGGAGATGGGAAAACAAATATAACACAGGTTTGAGGTTTAAAGTTACTTATACTAGTGATATAGATATTTATAAGGATATCATTAAAAAACACTGGGGTGTTCTTAGAACTGATAATGATATCTCTAAGCACATACCTGAAGTGCCATGTTTTTTATATAAAAACAGTAGGTCACTGAGAAGCAGGTTGTGTTATCCTAAGGATGCAAGTAGGAATTCTCATATAGTTGGAACTAAACCATGTGGTCATTGCAACTGGTGTGCATATACTGACAGCAGTTGCAAATTTGAACATCCTGACCAAGGTAGATGTTATAATTTCACAATAGCAGCTACATGTGATACCTTACATATTGTTTATTTAGCTTACTGCACTGCATGTAAAAAAGCTTTACATAGGTAAGACTGACCGTTGCTTTAGAGAGCGCATAAGAGAACACATCTACCATATTAATAAAGGTAATGTGATTAGTGCATTGGCGAAGCATGTTTTGAGTACTGACTCCAGTCATAGGTTTAAATTTTTAGTAATTGCTAGGGTTTATGAGAATGTGAGGCAAGGTGACATACGTGCAAAGACTGAGGATTTAGAATCCTCATGGATAGTGAGGTTCAGGGCTGATGTGGGACATGGGCTTAATGAATCAGTTCCATTAGTACCTAAATTAAAGAAGAGACCTCTATGAAGGTAGTTAGCATTCAGGCATAGTTTTAATATGTATTATTTATGTCTGATGTTGTTTTTTTTTTATATATTAAATTTGTATGTCTTTTTTTATGTTTTGTGTTTTTAAATCTGTGGTTTTAAATTTGAATTAGCATCATGTGACTTCTGATGTATAAATAGGGGTGTGTGTATGTTAGTGCTTTTGTAATACACCTGATGATGCCTGTTTGGTGAAAGCGCCTGTGTTTTGTTGCACTGCAGTAAAAGATTTGAACTGAATATATCAGCTGTTTCTGTGTCTTCCTATCCGTTTGTTGCTGGAATTTTTGCTTTGGAGACAGTAAGTGAGCCTTTCATAGTGGTAGTAGTTTTTGTTATCATAACATTATCTTTCAAGACCAAAGCCGTAAGACGACAAATTAGGTCAATACGTGCACTGTCATAGGTTCCATCCATAAACAAATACTCTCTCAGCATTTGAACTACCAAGTCATTGGGTATAGAAGTGAAGAGGGAATGTACATCTATGGTGACTAATATCACAGGTTCCTTAAAAATTTCAGCATCCTTCAAAAAATTAAATAAGTCCTATAAAAATTGTTTAGAATCCCTTAAAATATAGGTACATTTATTAACTATCGGTCTTAATTTCTTCTCAATAAAAATTGACCCAACTTCTCCCTGAAACTATCAGTCTAAGTGGGGGTTTATCAGGGTTCTTATGAATTTTTGGCAAAACCTGAATTATCGGAACAAGGGGTTTAGACACTTTAAAATAGTTATATAGATTCCAATCAATCAAACTGTTCTTAAATAAATCATGCAAACCAAGTTCTAGATCTGAAATTAAAGTTTTCATCTCACTATAACCAATAGCTCTATAAGTTTTAATATCACTAAGCATGTCGCACATAGTCAAATTGTAATAATTACTATTCATAATTACAATGGGTCCACCCTTATCAGCAGGTTTGATAACAATGCCTTGATCTAATTGGAGCTGCCTAAGGGCTTCATATTCACCTTTACTCATATTATGAAAATCAGTGTTTTTCCTAATCAAACATTCATTATTCAGCCTCTCAAAGATCTCATTTTCACATAAATGAATAAAGGTATCCGTAATAGGATGACCTTGCGGAATAAACGTGCTGGGTTTTCTAAAACAATTAACATTTTTTTCCATCTCATTGCCAAACCTTAACTTCAACAAGACATTTCTATTAAACAATTTAAGATTTGGTACAGTCTACACTATGAAAGCGCTCACCTAATAAAACTGTGTTTTTATTTATATTATTGCTCTGCTGTTGGCTGGTCTGTTGGATGCTTTTGTGGAATTTATCAGTTTTATTTTTATCCAGCGGTCCTCTTATACTAGCTGTGACCTTTTCTGTGCTTATTCAATAATCTATTCCAGTTTAGGGGCTCCCTTAGCATTATCTGTTAGCATTTTTTTCTCATTTTTGGTCTAGTCCTCTGTGACCATCTAGTATTCTACCAGGCTCCTATAATTCATTACCCCAGGGGTAGGAGCATTATAAAACTGGGGACAAGTGAACTGGAAGCACAGCCATCATCAACATAAGGGACTGGGGGGTTGCTTTAAGCCCTGCCGTTTTTTTTTTTAATGCTCAGTGACATCTTTAGGGTTGGATATACAATGGAGATTGTGAGGATCTGTCTGTCAGTTCTGCAGTTAGCCTAAACTGGAAGACACCTTGCCTTCCTTGAGACAAAGACCATCACTGGCTCACCAATCTCTATAAAGGATTTTGAATGGAGGCTGTTGTATTGCTGGGCAAATGTCCCTCCTAGCCTAAAAGAACCAAATGTGCTCAGTCTCTCCATTTTACTTCCAACCAACCCTTGGTTCTTCTAATACCAGGACTGCTAATCACTCTTGGGTCATAATCAGCTGTAATCAAGGATCTATGCCTGTATACCTTAAAGTAAACAGTGCCCCCCCCCATTTTTAATAAGAACTGCAGGTTTACCTAACAGGTGAATGACACTTCACTGATGGATCTACAACTCACACAGGATTTTCCTGAGGACTGTCCCCTCTAGTTCTAAAAGTAAAACTCCTGCCAGCCTCAGGAAAAACTGAAATAGTCTATTCCTCCTCATTTATAATCTTTTTCTGCCTTTTTAAGCAGACCTTGGTTTATGTCTTCTTTCTAGTATGCACAGGTGTACTGTCCATGACACACAACATTACTTGCTGAACAGGGTTTCCATTTGTTTGGTCCAATGTCTGAAATACTGAACATTCATGTGTTTGAATTTCAGAACATTCAACCAATTATTATGATGGTTTCCATTATTTTGGGAGATTGGGATTTTGCCCTTTCCCCAATGCATATGATTTTGGAGGTAATTTATACAATTAGCAGGGACTGTGATGGGCACAATCTCTCCCATGGGGTTGCATAGGGGCTTGCACCCCACAAAAAACATGCTTAAAGTTTCTTTTTGTGGTTTCATTGTTTTGAGTTTTGATCTTTTAGAATCATTGTTTGGGGTTCAATCATTTGTTTGGCCAATCTTATGACAGGTATCCCTGTGAAGTCAAGGTATGAAGGCATTTCTGAAATTGGTAACTTACTCAATGCTATAGCATTAATGTGTCATCTTGTATACATTCTCAGCCTCTGTAAAATATTGTACTCTTGAATAACCTATGTATGGAACACATTTTCTTTCATAAACAAATTAATCATTACTTTGTGATTTGTTTATATTGAAATACAAACACACATTTAATTAGATCTTTGGATTCTATAAATTATGCCTAACCTTTCTTGTCTAGTTGCAAATACCTTTTCTCAGTAGTCATCTGCATGCAAGGCATGAGGTTAAGTGATTTCTCACACTTATCACTCATTCTTTGTGAAAGCACATGTCCTACACCAACGGACTCAAATTTGAATGGTTTGAGGGCCAGATGAGCAGGATTCCACCAAACCAAGCCAGTGGCAATCCAAATTATTCATGTGGATGCATACACACACACACACACACACACACACACACACACACACATGGCAGGCACTTCATAGACATGCACACACACATTTGCACTCTTACATGTTTCATTTACCAAGTGATTCCCACCTCATTTAGAGTGATGCAAATCATTTGGTAACTGAGATACCACTGCTAAGCAGACTGTCTCATTCTGCCACTTCCTGGAGTTCAAAACACACCAATAGCAAAATCACTTAGAGTCTAAACACTTATGCAGTTGATCTGTTTTGTTCTTCAGGAAGTCTCTCTCTCTCTCTCTCTCTCTCTCTCCAGTCAAGCCAATGAAAGTGGCGTGCAACTGCAGGCAATCTGAGACACATAGACAAGTGTTTGTCAGTGCAGTTCCGATTGTAAAGAACACTGACTTTTCTTTTAAATGGTAGAGAGATGGGCTGGATTCGGGCAAAGATTCACTGACCAGAGGGAAAGTACCAAAGGGCCATATCTGTCCCATGAGCCAAGAGATTGAAACCTCTGTTCTAACACAGTAAGGTGAAGCCTCACTAGAAAATATCAGTTCTCATCGCTTGAATAAGGAACAAGTGCAGCAATAAGTGATAACTACATTTTCATTTTTAATATATTATTTCCTGTCCTATCACCATGCTCATCCTACATCTTTGCATAACAAGTAAATGGTTTAACAAGGTTGACTGATTTTAGTAGGTACCCTTTATAACAATTAAGTAAACCAAAATGTTCTTTCAGTTTACAGAATTGGTAGAAGATGGAATTTTCATAGTTGCATTTACTTTTACTGTCTTCTAGGTATAAACTATGTGTAGCTACAAAATGAACAAAATATGCTTAGATTAAAAAAAAAAGACATATTTGTTTCTCTTAATATGCAAACCTGCATTATCCAATTTTCATAACAATTTATCTAAGATATTCAAATGTTCCACTGGTGTGTCCCACATAACTAGGATATTATCTAGATGAAGACAACATGTGGCATTCCTTGTAATAAAACTTTCTGAAATACAGAAGATGTACATAAGATTCCAAAAGGTAAATTGTAATCGACATTACTTTTCAGAATATTTATGGTCCTTTATTTCTTAGACTAATCACCTAATAGCATTGGTTGGAATACATGACATCTTATTTTGATAATTTCTGTCCCTTGCAAACAAGTAAAAATTTCTTTGTCTAAAGATATAGAGTGACCTAAAAAAGTTCCTTTGTTAACATCAATTTATAATATTCACACAGACTAATAATTCTATCAGGCTTCAAAAAAGCTACCACAAGGGCAGCCCATTATGAATGTATCAGGAATATTATAATGTTTATTTTCTTTCAATGATCTGTTTTGTTTCTAATTCTGCCTTAATATTCATTTCATAAAGATGTTAATTTTGTTCTGCATAACCTAGGTTCTGTATTTGCAGAAACCTAAACAAAAGACTACAATCAGCAACTGTGTCCTGTTTTTCAAACCTCCAGTAATGTTTATTAACCTTCCTGCCCCCCCCCACTTTGAATACACACACTTTATATTTCTGTTCTTGTAAACTGTTACCATAGTCTGTCTTTCTTGCTAACATTTTACATCTGTCTGCTTCTTCCATTGTTAAATCAATTTTTAAAGTATTTTCAAATATTAAGCTTGTTTATAACACAAACTTTCTTTAAATGAGATAATCATTTATTCCACAAATCATCATGCCTCTCAAGGTTGTCAGCAATTTCTCACCATAATTATAAATGGGGATCACTTTTCACAGCTCAGCATATTCCCTGAGCTGCCTTGCATGCAAATTGGAGTTAAATATTTGCATTAACTTACTACTTTTAGTGGTAAAGTGCTTTTAAACAAGATTACCAGTTACATGTAGGCTTTTTTCTGCACTAGGAGAGTTCACATTAGAGTCTGAGTCATGGCTTATACTAAGTGATAAGGATAAATTTATTTTTCTTTCACTCTCAGTCTCAGCATTCCACAATATCCTTCCAAATGCATGGATTTTTATCAGAAGGCAGAGTACCTAAATTTCCCATTTTTATCCTCTTATTACTTCATCCTTCAAACTTCTTGCAAATCCTTAAAATCCTTGCTTCAAATCAAAAAGAAAAAAGAAAAAAAATGCAGGTGTTATATATTGGAAAGAAACTCAGAACACTTTAATAAATCAAATGTTTTAATACATGATCAGATTTCAGAGCAGCAACACCTTTTTATTAGATCAAACTGGATTGAAGAGCCACTTACAACAATAATATCATCAACTAGGCAGCCCAATATACATCTGTTAAGCATATATGCTTTCTTGCAATGCATTCCAAATCAACAAGGAAACTACATAATATAGAAGTATACCTACAAAATGTTTTTCCTTCCTAAACTCATAGAACAATTTCCACAGTTTCACTAGGGCCTTGTATGCCCTGGCACATCTTCACTGCATATGCTAAATAGCCTTTATTACTGGCTACTATTACTCTGTATACTGCGGTGGTGGTGCTGCGGTAGCATTGTCGCCTCACAGTAAGACGTCCTGTTCAATTCTCAGCTAGACCGTCTTCTGTGTGGAAACATGCATGAATGGGCGTACCTTCATTGAAGGTTGTGCATCAGGGCCGGCAACTCAGCACATAAAAATCTACTGCCAATCATTAGCGGACCGGAGTTCCGCTGTGGCGACCCCTAAATGGGAAAAGCCGAAACACACAACTGGCTACTATTACTCTATGGTCTATGCACACCTCATACATTTCCATTTCATGCCTGTTAATGGACTGAAATATAGATCACCGTTCAATAATCAAAATCAAAATGTAACTTCAACGTCCTGGCATTGTTGTGCTGGTAACACATGCATACCTCTCCATCACATTTTATACGTGAGTATGCACTACACTTTGTACCCTCTCCCCATACCCCACTGCTGCAACCACAGCTGTCAAAGAGTACTTGATATACTTACCCTGCAGTAACTAAATTATATTGTTAGATTGTTAGATAACCATCTTCTTTTTACCTATAAAATTCACAAAGGGAGCAATCAGTGGAACTAAAAGCCTTGTCAGACTGTATGAAATAAAGATCAAAACACTTTGCAAGTTTACCATCTTGGAATTAAAGTCAACATTTTATACACATATAATTTCTACAATGACTGCCTGCTTTCTACAAAAACTGGTATATGATGCTTGGTTAGACATGGTTAAGAAGTATGCCAAAGTTTATGGCAAGCAAATGGACAGTTTTAGAGAGGTGCATACTAGAAAAAAGTGTTTCCGCTATCAAAATATATATTTAAATGAGTGCATTCAGCTAAATAATTGACAAAAATAAAGATTTGACTGCTATAATCCAGCTGGCAGAGATGAATGCATTTTGAAAACTGATTGAAAAATATGAGGTGGTCAAAAGCTAGCCATTTTTACTTTGTTAAAATGTCCACATGCTCACATAAAGACCAGTCTTTCACCTGTAACATAGGTGCATCTTGAAAGGCTCAACCATTATATTACTGAGCTCAATAGCTTTGGCCAGTTTTATCATTCTATAAATTCAAGCACAGTCCAACTTGTAATATATATATATATATATATATATATATATATATATATATATACACACACACACACACACACACACACACATATGGGTCTACTTCTCTTAATTGAAAGTACATCACATTGAAAAAGAGAAGTAGACCCACGCTTACACAAAAGTGCACTTAACCGAACCATTAAGGAACACTGAGTCACCGAAACACACTACAGTGGGGAAAAGGGAATTTACCTGTTTCCCCACTGTAGTGCTAGCTTGGAGTTGGTATATTTAAGTAGGGGGGTGTAGGGGCACAACCCTCCACATCGGGGGTGCAGGGTGGCTTGCCCACCTGCAAAAACATTGTTTTGGTGTTCCTGGTTGAAACATTCTTCGCGAAAGTGCATTTCGGTTAAGTGCACTTTCGCTTTAGTGTGCGTCTGCTGTTCTTTTTTGAAGATGTGTTCTTTCGATGAAGTACAGTAGATCCATGCATACATACATATATATGAAGGGAAAAGTGAAAGCTTGGGGAAGGATATGCCAAATCTGTGAAAACTCCCTTCTTGCAATTTGACATTTGTGAAATGCCATGCGGTGCAATCTTAGCTGTAAAATAACAGCAAAACACCAGCAAAACAGCCACTGAACTGAAAACTTGTCAAAGAATATGTTTAATACCAGAGGTAGATTAAAAACATCCACAGTTTAGTGCTTTCATCTGTAATACTAAGACATCATCAGAACTATGAATGTACTGCTTGTGGAAGCCATTTTAAAACTTAAGTGCAGAAGACACCTCCCATGTAAACCAATCACAACTTGTTGTAGCTGAAGTTAATGTGAAACAGAAAAAATAAAGTAACAACACTAAAAATAAATCAAAACTATTAAAACCTGAACCAAAGCACATAAATAACAAACTAGGCAAAAACTAACTAAACAAAAAATGTATGATGAAACACAAAATCATATTCTGTTGGCTCTCCTTTATATTTCACTGTTGACAGAAATACTGTCATTTAAACAGGGAAAGTTGGTAGCATCCAACTTAAGTTGCCATGGCATTTTCTAGTGAAACAGTTTGTTCTGCTTGTCCCCTACATAAGGGAAATTTTGTATTTGCTCAAGAATTAGAAATGTAAACTTGGTGAATTTGTCACAAAAAAAATGGAATGCCTGTCCAGCACACTTTTACTGTCCTTACATTGAATAATGAAAACGTGTTGATAGATATGCTTATTCAAAATGTTCTTAGTTTTTCCCACATAGAAAGCGGGACAAGATGCACATGTAGCCAGGTAAATAACTCTTTGAGAAAAGCAATTGTAAGCTCCACCATGCACAGAAGAATCAAATCTACTTAAAAGGGTGCCATTGTAACAAGTGTTTATGTAAGGGCACTGATGACAATGCCCACATTTCGTGGTAGATAAAAATCCCTTATGAAGATTAACAAGTTTCTCAAGAAGGAATTTTATGTTAGATTTATTCTTATAGGTAAAAAAATGGTGGTGTAGAAAAAACTCTGATGCTTTCAGCACATTGTGGCATGAACTAGTTCTTCCGCAAAATCTTTTCAATGTCTTTGACATTCAAAGTGTAATGCACAACCATATTAGTTTGCCCATGAAAACCTGTTTGATTGTCTTTCTTGTCAAGCTGATTCAGCCCTTTCTTGATGATGGGGGCATATTATTGTTTTTTCTCTGCCCATATCTCATCTCTGATTGAATCCAGAAGTGGTGGAAAGTAGCCACGGTCCAAAAACATAGATCATAGAATGTGGAATTGTTCAAGACACACTACATCATCCTAGGTCAACCGAGAGGTTCTGATAAATTGACTTTTTACCAACTCCCTCTTCTGACGGAAGGGGTGGCAACTGGTGAAAAAAAGAAATGTGTTAAAATAAGTGGACTTCCTGTAAATCCTGCTAGTGAATTCTTCATTAACTCCTTTTCTGACGATTTTTGATGATTGGCCACAGATGAATTATTATTGTTCTTTTCAGTTAATATCAGGGAGCATTATAACTACATCTATGAGATCACAACTATTACTGAAACAAGACTAATTTTTAACCTCAAAGTAAAGGTTAGATGAAAAGTGTTTAGTATGACTTCTAAAGAACAATGCCACATCCCAGTTTCAATCATCTAATATTATTTTGACCACAAGCAGTTCACTATTTTCACCTAACAGCAAGGTATCCAAACTAAGGTATACCTATTCACTCTCTAGTGCTGCAGTAAAACTGCAGGAGCAGGTTATCTGCCAAATTACTCTCACTACATTTTTACAACTAATTAGTATAGTGTCTTGCTGTTCTTCTTGATGCATATGCATTGCCATATTTGCTTTCTTTTGTGTTGTTTTTCTTTTTCACTCTGATGTTTTCTGTATATACAAATGATAAATGTTGTGCATATGCACACACATTGTCTTGTATTTATCTTTGTATCTGCATGATGGCAACTTATGCTCAGGTAATATGTTCTATCAGTTCTATGGAGCTTTTCTCCCTCCAGCTTCAACTGAAGATGGGCCACAATCCAAAAATAAAATAAATGAATAAGTACAACTCGCAGATGAACTATGTTGCACTGATTGGAATGTTTTCATGTGGTATTGTACCTGATGACGCTACATTTCGGTCTGATACCTAAACTAATAAACCTGAAGAAGGGAGGAGTTTACTAGTGGGATATAACAGGGGTTAGTAGTGGCACAAACTCTCTATAATGTCTTCACGGATGGAACTGCAAAGAGACTGAAATAAAACATATCCATTTTATTAGGTGATACTATGAGCAAACTAAAAATATGACAAGGGACTTGGTGATGTTTCAAAGACTTAAAAGTGCAAAAGCTTAAACTCAGTGTCAAGAAATGCAATGTTTTTCAAGAAAATGAGAAATAAAAAATGAACACTACAAGGAGGTTTGAATTATTAAAACAAAACTTGCTAAACAAACATGTAGATACACAGGTGGAACCACTAGCAGTATGAACAGGAAAGTCCTGCTTCAAGATTTTGAATCAGAATAACCTCAAAATTCACACTCTAGGCAAATCTGGATTCTGAGATAGCAGAATTCACTGGTTTATTACATTTACTATGATATTTTCTTAATTAGCCTTACAGAAATTTAATAAAGTAATAATATGTACATAAGCAATGACAATGTTTTATGAGTGTATATATGCAGAACTGAGCAAATGGCTGAACACAAAGACAGGAATAGATCTTCAAAGTCTTTACATGCATATGGATTAAAGTGATCCACAGACTATCTGCATATTATGTAGGCATTGTTGAAAGCTATGAGGTACTTATCCTGGTTATTTTATTGGTGTCTAAACAAATACCTATAGTAAGACATCAGTACACTCTCTGCAATCACTGTAAGCCCTCTGTTTATGATCCACTAAATAAAAAATGATTTCATTATTTATCATTTACTCTCCACATGACGTAGAAGCAGAAACTTCAGCAATGCCTACTGCAACCAGCAAAGGACACTTTTACAATGACATGTTACAGAAAGGACAAACCACTTTATCACTACTACCACTTTCCCTACAAAATTTGAATACATCTCCAACTGTACCATAACTAAAACAGAAAAAATATGTATTAATTAGAATGAGGCCTATAATTAGACTAATCCTGCTGTGGACTTCTGAGTGTACAGGATTTTATTAAGCCTGTGGAGAAGATCTGATTGTTTAATGAAGCTTGAGACCTCTGCATTTCACTAATCCTTCTGGAGGCCCCTAAAACACTAAAGTCAGGCATGATTAAAGATAATTATCAATCAGTCATGAAAACATGAACGTTTGCAATACAACTGAGTGGACTGATAATTGATTTTGTAATACATCAACAGCAGCTATCATTTTATTAAGGTTTACTATGTGGTTCACAGTTAAAACAACTTTGATATTTTAAAGCAATAAATCAAATGCATTTTATCAAAGAAAAATGGAAACCTGCAAAATGTATAGTTCGCATTCATGCTGTTGTCAGGCCTGGAAATTAGTAGGTAGTTCAAGTCCCACTATAGTCAACATCAGTTTTAGTAAGGTAGTCAAGTTAATAGCCTGGTGTTTCAAACATTCCAAATGTTCAACTGAAGCACTCATGTGAATTCGGACAAAAAAAAAAAAAAACAGGATGCCCTATTTTTAACAACTAAACTGATAAATAAGGCATAACTCCAAGCATTATCTAACCTTATCACTCACTATCAGTGGTAATCATTACTCCCTAGACATAGTGATGTGTTGTACTAGTAATAACATGCTGTCATGGTGATACATAACATATCACAAAGTTACAAATGAGTCTAGGAAAAGAATTAGAATCTTCATGTGGACTCCTTGTCAACTTTTTGGACCCATCATTTTCACTAATACACCGACAACTCCAAAAGACCAAATTACAGCTTCATTTAAAAGTATAACATGTTTTACTACAGGGACATAATTGCAATCCTTTGTGGGCAATTCCTTGAAAGTAAAATAAAATCATTTCAGCTTTTCTTTATCCTTGAAATCTTCAGTCATGGAAGTGTCCCTCACTGAAAGCTCATCAAATAGTATGCAAGTGTATGAACATTGCAATTTTCAAAAACTTCACAAGCCGTTATTATTATTATTATCATTATTATTACTATTATTATTATTATTATTAGCAAGAATCATACTTGAAACTTATTGACTTCTCTCTGCATGAACAGCAACCCCAATCCCTGTTTAAAGAGCTACTGAAAGTTAATTGAAGAACAACTAACTTCACTTGCTATATCGTACTGAAATTTTAACTGTCAACAGAGTTGTTTTTTTAACTGAGTCAATGTTTTGTTATATTTTCTAAATTGATGATAACTAAGTTTGCATGATGTGATGGTATGAGGTACTACCATCTGTGCCAGGGAGAGTAGGGCAGTGCATGTTTAACATATGCCAGCACAGCTATCTGGAGTTTTGTAAAGAATTTTATGCCATTTGACTATCACACTGATATGTACAGATGCTTGTGTTAAAAATGAACTTGTAAAGTTGCTTGTATTAAAAATGCATCAACAGTGGGTGGAGAGAAAAGAGATGTATATGTATGCCAGACAGTATTATTATAACTGATTAAGAATTATGGAAGGGAATAGGTTAACCTGAGTCCAGCTAATTTTGAAAAACAGGTTGAAAATTAAATGGGTTGGCTTAGGCCATAAAGATTTTAACTTGCAGGTCTGATTGCAGCCAGAGACAAAAATCTCTAGGAAAGCCAGGACTAGAAATCTTACTATATTGTCCTTAGGGATGAACTAATTGCTACCCTGGAAGGGTGAAAGTTTTTGAAATTGTTTTATAGCTTTCAGATGCTGCAACAGATCTTAGCAAAGCTCTGGGTGTGTATTCTACCACAGTCAGGTGACCAGAGGTGATATCATTCTATAACCAGCACTAAAATGATTCTTTAGATATTAGTGAGAGATATGATGGAACTCTCACAGCAGCACTTTGTTTTTCAGAATCTGACAGGAAAGATTTCTTACAGATGTTTTACACAACCACATACCTCATCTTGCCCAGCTGTAATAAGCAGCCCAACGCTCATCATCTTGCCTTGTTGTAGTAAGTAACTTAACTAGGGAACAGTAATTCTTTAGTCAGTCATAAAAATATAGTGAGATTACTTAAAGTATTGTTTATTTTGCATGTGTGTGAATCTGTCCAACTGTGTTATTTTTTGTATCTTGTGATTGAAACTCTGGTGTTTATTATAACTAGATATTCAGTATTCTCATGTTTTCTATTTTATTATGTATTATTAAATATTTATATACCTTTTATTGTGGCTGGTCTTTTACAGAATACGTTTAACATCTTAAGAATACTTATGCTTATTTTAGTGACACTGTGGCTGGTCCTGAAAGCCTTGCTGCATTGTTCAAAATCTACATTTGTATTAGTATTATTTTTACTCAGTATAATTGGGTACCCTTGTAAGACCGTTAGAGTAGCTGGCTGGTGGTAGAGTGATTACCTTATAATCTGGGCAGAGGGGGCACAACTGGTAAATCTGTTATAGCTTTTCCCAGGCGCGTGTTTGTGTGTGTGTGTGTGTGTGTGTGTGTGTGTGTGTGTGTGTGTGTGTGTGTGTGTGAAAATCAAATATCCAAGTGTGTGTGTGTCAGCTACTTGGAAGTAGGACACAGAGCTCCAAAGTGGTCAGTGTGGGGTCTTGTTTGGGACCTGGAGAGAGAGAGAGTCTTGCCCTAGTTCTGGAGTGTGCTCCCTGTGTGCTCTTAAGGGAAACTGTGTTTGGGACAGAGAGCTGCATCTGAAAATACTGTGTTTACTTTATTTTTATTTTTTATTTATTTAGCATTTGTTAATGGGGAAAGTCCAACTTGGAACGAGTCAATTTTCAGCAGAGGCCCGGGGAGAAATGCTCCAGATGCATGTCTTTGCAACGTGGGAGGAAACCGAAGTACCCACAGGAAACCCACATGAATGCAGGGAGGACATGCATACTCTGCACAGAAGGCACCCCAGCTGAGAATCAAACTGGAGAACCACTTGCTGTGAAGCGACAATGCTACTGCTGCACCACTGCCCCATTCATAAGTCCATTTATCCATGTTTGTTCCTAGTGGCCATCCCTCACCAGTGTCAGTGGTGAGGATTGAGGCTCCTTGATCCGGAGTAGGGACTGTCACACATACTATGAAACATAACTATCTAGTCAGTTTCTCCTACTGTAGTGTAACTTGCTATTTTTCTGTTTATTTAGCTAACATTTCTCAACAGTTGAATGGCAACAGACTTGCACTTGGGAAAGCTGTCTTATTCCAGCAGTTTACAACCATATGCTAATCTGTGTGCACTTGTTTTATTGCAAAATCATTTGGATTAATAATTCAAACCTGCATAATCGTTCACTGACATTCGTAAACATTTACATTTATTTAGCCTGCATAGTTTTTCGGTAATTTTTTTTCTTGCAATAAGCATGAGACTATGGGATAAAAAAAAACTTTAACCAGTTTTGCTTAACTAACCTCATACACTTCAGGAAAGATTCTATTTAATGTTCCTTAATGATATGAGTGTGATACCTCATAACAGTAATATCAGCAGTAAATTTAGTTACCTCTTTAAGTGGCATACGGCAATCAGACCGAACCGATGAGGAGTAACATTAAAACTTGTACACAAGTCAGTTCTGATTTAGCTGATCATTATGACAGTAGCAATAATAATGCTAAAAATTATATCAACTGACAATGATATAGAAACCACAGACAAGTTGAATTAATTTATAATATATTAAAAGTCAATTTCCCTGTACCTGAGTCTTGTGGTCTCAAGAAAATAAATTTATTGGAGGAAAAAGCTTCACTGATAAAGCTCTAGACAGAAATTTTGGACTAGAACTCTGTAAAAGGAGGAGTGTATTAAAGGGTAGATCTTCATCTACTTTGTTATAGCCATTAACTCACTCTTTAGTTTCTCTTGGTTGCATTAATACTGTGAGTCTTAATAATTATCCTGATATACAAATTTTGTCTATAACAATCCATCTCCAAAATGTGAAACACTACCTCTCATAATGTGAAATAGGCAAAATGTGGAACACCTACTAACAGCTTACTAACAACTTCAACTCGGAAGCTTACCGGATGGTTTAAATGTGTTACTTTATACTTATGAAAAATGTCCTTTTGATGAATTAATATGACTTAGTATCATTTACCATCGATATCAATGTGAAAATTCTTAACACTGAATGCATGAATGTGTCACTGACCCTTTCGATGTGGAATAATGAGGAACATGGACTTTTGAAAACTCAAAATGAGGAAAATTCCTTGTAATGAGGTAAATTGGTATGATAAACAGGAAAATCAGTAGCATGTTGGAGAGTTACTCAAGCAGAGCAAACAGGTACAAAGGGACAATAGTCTATGTAACAGGTTGTAGGCTTTCTGTTATAAAATAAACTAAAATTGTCATTTCTAAGCAGAAATACAATAATGTTGCTGTTGAGGCAGGTATTAATGATCTTGGTATAGTTTCACTGGAGAATATAAAGAAAAATATACTGGTCATATTACTACTTGTCAAATAATTGGATGTAATACCTGTTCTTTGACCTCAGAAGTCCTTAGACAAGCAAGTCAAAAGAATAGCTGGTTGAGTAAAAATCTCATTAAAGAAGGATATAAATGTATAATCATGCAAGAGAAACTGGTGGTGGATATGAACATTTTTGTTGCAGACAGTTTTCATTTTAGTCAGTGCAGAAATAAATATCAAAAGGAATCATTACACATACTAAATATTTTTGGTAAAATGATTAGGTCAACGTCACATGAAATAATTCCTGGATTAGATGTTTTAATTTTATTATTTTGTAATGCAAGGGGGAATTGAATAATAAACTGTTAGAATATAAAACCTTGTTAGCTATTAAGAATACTGAAATAGTTATAATTGTCCCGGTCCCCTTCAATAATTACACATCACACCAAATGACATTTGACAACCTTTATTAAAATTCCATAAACATGACCAACTAATATTTTAATCTATTAACAGCATAAAGCATCCATATAACTGTTAACTAGGGCAGGGCGTCCCTACTCACCCTGACCAATTAAGCAGCATCCTTACCCTCGCTCACTTATTTTACTTATCAAGCAGCATCCCACCATTCACTTTCATTTTCACTTATTGAATTAATCATCCAATCAAATAAGAAGCATCCTTACCAACACTCACTTACTTTTGCTTATCATGCAGCGTCCACCTGCTCACTTGCATTTCCCAGCTCATTGAAATGAACATCCAACAACAGAGGGGGAACAAAAGAGGCACAAGCCTGCCCCTCTTCTTGGCCCACCAGCCTGACCAGGCTGTTTTCCTGCCTTCATACCAAAACTTCTAACAAAACCTTTCAAAATAAACCTAACTGTACAAAAGTTTGGAGCCAAACATCATTTGGTGTACTCCATCCTCTCTGAACCATACTGAATACCTATCATCAGTATCACAAAGCTTATCATATAAATACCCTCTGAATCGCTATTAACTACCACTAGTGTAGATCAGTGCTTTCCTGGAGTAGGTAACAGTGACAGCTAATGCTAATGCATCATGTAACACAGGCATTCCTCATTTCTCACACACACACACACACACACACACACACACACACACACACACACACACACACACACCACATACCCCACACTCCATGCCTGTCCTAGTGTTCTCATAATGTCCCCGATGTCTCCTTTTTACTGCCCTTGTAAATCATATATAATTACAGACAGTCATTAATACCAGACATTAGAGTTTCATATTTCATGTTCTTCAGTAGATCCATGGTGGTGCAAAAGCTGATATATTAATGACTTTCTGAGTTTGTAAAAGCATTAAATCCGTCCATGAATTTGTCCAACCATTAATTTTCACATTATCTTAACTTGCTGTGCTAATAGGTTGAGAGGTCTGCTTAATGTTCCCTGCCCTACTCTCTTGTACCTCATGAACTGTTGCAGGCATTGAATAATGCCCAAGAGCTTCATTATATGTTAAAAAAAAAAAACTAATGCACTTAACTAATCAATGCTGAGCTTTACTTTGGCAAACATGCAGGGTCTGAACTCACCCCCCACACTTTTTTGTTGAAATTTTTTGAAATTATTATTTTTTTTTTCTTTTACTTTGCATCCCTGGTCTCTAGTGTTGGCACAGAGAACTGATATCCTCAGTGACAGGTTGCAGAATACAGATTTGGAGTGCCTTTAAGAAACGCTATTTATAGTGTCCCTGGTATCTAGTGTTTTCCGCACCATTTTTTTCATTAAGTGCCTATAAGGTACACTATATAGACTATCCCTGATGTCTGGTGTTCCACTCTGATCACCCTCTTCAGAGTTTTCCTTAGTGTCTAGTATTTACCCCCAATTCATATTCTCATTAAGGCATGAGAAGTTCATCCTGATGTTTAGTTTTCCTCCCACACCCACATTATGTTTAAGTGCTCTTAAAGCATGTGAAGGTCTCCATAATGGCTAGTGTTTTACCAAACCCATATGTACTGATTATCCCAGGTGTTTAGTGTTCTCTCTACCCATGTCTATAGAGTTATCTCTGCTGGCTAGTGTCTTCCCTAACCCAATGTTGCAGGACGTATGACAGTCTCCCCAATCCTCACAAACATACACACACACACACACACACACACACACACACACACACACACATATATCCAACCCCCTGCTTCACCCCCCCCCCGTACTGCAACCTCCCAGACAGGCACACATTCACACATAGACTTATACACATACACAGACAACACCCTAACTCTACCTAACCACTAAACTCCACAGCACTTACCTCTATTGCAATGGATGAACATAGCGTTTTGACTGTGCTCATTACCATGAGTTGCCAAGATAACCTTGCTAATTTATGCAGCTGAGCAATGTTGCATAAATGCCTTACCTCAGGCATTTTTGAGGGAGAGCACATGACTAATTAGGATATCTCTGTCCCATGGAAACCCTCATTAGTATTTAGCCTTCTTGCAGAGGCAAGCCCACTATGGTGTTGCATTTCTTCATGCTGTAGCACTATGGAAGGTTGTCTATGAATCAGAAAAGGTTATTTCAAAGTGTACTTTTCTGAACTAGGCCACTGTTCTTTCTGTACTGATTCATAAATATAAGGCTACAGAGATTATAATACAAAAAATTAGTGTAACGTATGACATGATATACATTTAATGTAATTGATTATACATGATTGGTTATAACTCATCACATGACTGGATTTTATGATTTAAGTATTTTTTAATGGAGAGGAATCACAAATTCTGATGAGTTCTTTATAATGAAAGCACTTAAATCAATACTCATGTAATAAACTATCTAGTTGGGTACACATCATTCAATATGCATTGTCCCTGTTTGGATACACAGATGATACTTGCTTATGTATTATGAACTCCCAGTAGAACTTCACTCTAGCATTTTTTATCATAGACCTAATTTGTCATATGAATAGAATAAAAAACAAAAACAAATGTTTAATCAATGCAAAAGAGTTTGAGTTTTTTGGTGGTTCCTTCTGACTTTTTTACTTCATGAAGCACCGAATGGTCCTATGTTTATTAATGGAGAGTAGGTTTTAAATGCAATGAAGGAGGAAGTTCTGTTTCAGCTGGTTCAGTTATTTGTGAACAAGCTGAGAATGGGATATGTGACCAACTACTTTTGAACAGTTTGATGGCTCCTGATAGTCCATTTGGTCCATTGTTTAAAGATCCAGATTTGGTGTCCGATATCACTAAACAATATTAAATCTGAGAAAGATCTAGTTAAGCATAAAACACTACAATGAGATATCCTGTTCTTTGAACATTGTTTATTAGTTGACCATGTGCCTCATGGTTTAAGGGTGTTACATTTACCATTTGGTATTGATTTGCCAACAAGTTCTGAGTCTTGAAGCAACATACAGTACATGTTCACATGTTAAGGGATTTATATAAAGGACAAGCTATAGATTTAAATGCAAACATTAACACCTTGTATAACAGTTTGAAATCCAATATGTCAGCAGTTAATTTAAATGTAAAGTTGGAAAGTATGCAGGATACATAAATTAAAGAGAGTGAGCTGCAAAGAAATAGAAAGTTAAAGAAAACTGAGCAGGATAAGGCTGATTATGCTAATGGAACTGTTTCTGGGGCTGGGAACAATACTGTGAGCCCAGTTCAAAATATGGAAGGAGATTGTAGTGGCAGTTTAGAATCTGTGGCCATGCAGATGAACAATGGTAATTTGAATGGAGGCAATAGCAACAATAATGTTCAGCCTATGGCACATAGATTGCCTAGGCTTGTTGAGAGAAGGAATAATCAATGAGTTAATAAAGTTTCCAGTAGGCAAGCTACTTCTTTTTTATGTTACCAGCTCAACCGCTCAGGAGAAAGAACTTTTGCAACAACTTCCAAAACAAGAACAAATGAAACAGAAAAGCAATTTACTTAATACAATGTAGTTACAATGATGCTACTTTTAAAGCAGTAAACTTGCCCAGTATGTTTTAAATTTAAGTTCAGTTTTTACTTTGAGGATGGTCATTTGATCCTCCAGTCATAGACAATATTGTTACCACCATTAATTGTTTGATTGACTTTGTTTGGAAATTGAATTTAAATTGTTTATTTTTGACAAATGATAATAAGAATGTCTTTGTTAACCCTAATTTGTATAACCCACCAGTGAAGCCTGAATTTGAAGCTTTTTTTAAATGTTACTGACAGAGACATTAGATTATTGTTGTCTAATGAATCATCTATGAAGTATTTTTACTTGTCATCTGAAGAAACATGTCCCTTGGATGAGTTGAAATGTAAAAGCAATTTATATTTTTCTAAAGCTGATGAAAGGGAATCTTTATTTACTATGGATTGGACTGAAAATGAATGCATTATGCTAAATATTTTAGAAGTTATGAATGATTATGAAGAAGTGGCATTTAATAAAATTGCTGAAGCTTACAGAATGGTCGATTCTTTAAGAGACGAATGGCTATTGGAAAGTTTAATTGATTTTAAATTATATAACTATTTCTCAAATAAGAATCCAAAAATTAGTAAAATATTGGACTCCCTAAAATCCAGAAAATTCTGAATGAACCACCTTTAAGACCTTTAGTTGCAATGGGAGATTCTAAAATGGAGGCCATCAACATATTTTTTAGATAATATGTTAAAAATGTGGTGCTGGTACAACAGTCTTATGCTAAAGATGTTTATGACTTTATGAAGAAAATTAAATATATAAGTATTCTGAATGATGATTTACTAGTAACAATTAATATTAAATTGTTATACTCAATTATACCTAATAATTTAAATCTAGAAATGGTAAATAGATAGAGGAAGCTAAATTATATTCTAAAAGTCAGATTAGGCTTGTGGCTGAAATATTAGATTTGATTTTAATTTATAGTTGTTTACAATTTTTGCAAAATGTTTAGACAAAAAAAGGCTATGGGTGCCGCTATGACTCCGAGTTATGGAAATGTGTTTACAAATCAGTGGGAAAAGACATTTATCTATAGTTCTGATTTTATGAAATACATTATTGTGAATAAGTGCTTTATTAATTATATTTTTATTGTTTGGAGACATGATGTACAGCATTTTAAGTTATTTATGCAATATCTTTCAAATGCATATGAGTATTTAGAATTTTGTTTGAACTTTGATTTAAATCCAGTTAATTATTTAGATATGGTAGTTTTTAAATATGTCACTAAGATTCTGGGGACTATATTTTATATGAAACCTCTACAAAAGCACTTATTTAAACTTTATTTTAACTTATTTAAGTTAAATTGGAAGATCTTTGAAGTTTTTTTCTGTGACTTTAGTTAAAATTGGTGACAGATGATAGACACATTTTTGTTAAACTAAAGGAGAGGTCCTTGAAAGATATTTTACAGGATTACAATGGTAATAATCAGCCTATTTACAATGGCATGTTTAGTATGCTTAAATGTTTTGATTGCAACTAATGCAAACATATTGCCCATGATTCACAGGATATATAATACACAATTATAATATATATATATATATATATATATATATATATATATATATATATATATATATATAAAGGATGGTTTGATTGCAAATCTGTATAAATACTGCATTTAGCTAGCTGTACAAAATGTGATAGATTTTATATTGATATGACTACCAAAGCATTAAATGTGAGAATGTATAAACAGCTTTATTCCACTGTAAAAACTATATCTCCATCACATTTAATAGACTAGTATCCACAGAATGTATTAGTTTATTTTTGTAGTAATTGATTCTGTAAATAATTAAATTTGTGAGATTTCATGCTAAGGACAAGTTATTGTAGAAAGAATATTGTTGGCAGATGCAATTAAATGCTTTTTTGCATATTGACTGAAAGATAAAGAGAATTGTATTACTTTTCTTTTAAGAAAAAAATTGAAACATTGATTTTGCATGTGTTATGTGGGTCATATGATATATTTTATGAATATTTGTGCGGGGTGATTATTGTAAGCACACTCTGAAGAAATCAATTGTTTGATGAAAGTGCTTACTATGTGATTAAACAATTATTTGTCTTTGTTTTTTATTTTAGTTCTAAGGAAGACTAATTGCTATTGGTCACAGTCCTTGCCTATCTTTAATTAGGTAAACCATCTACTGAGTATTTATATCCACTAGAGTTTTCTGATTATAGCAACCTTAAATGTATTATTCAGTTCCCAAGAAACAGCACTGTTTCTGGAGCCAATAAAAGGAAATTTCATAATGCCATTTATGACACAATTCAAGAGACATGGAATGAATACAGCTGCACTAAGAATTTTAAGTCATTAGAAAATAATAGCTTGAATATTTCTTACTAAAGAATGTGCTCCTTTTTTATATCTAAAAGAGATGTCTTAACTACTTGGCAGAAATGGATAATTGAGAAGTTATACAAAATGAAATGTCATCCCTGGTAAGTGTTCTAAAGGCTTCCCAATGACCTAAATTACAACAGATTTAAGACCACTGCAGAATCCTTGACAGATTACATAAGGCCACATAAAGCTAAGCATAAAGCCTCCACAGGTGAGAATATATCCAGTAACCCTAAGGCATTCCTTCTCTAGTGTTCTAAATTCTGAAAATACAAAATTAACCATAGCAGTTATGCCAAATGGTCAATTGGTATGTTTTGGGTCAAGTATTTTATGACAATTTTCATCACTGAAATCTATGATAGCACCTTCCTAAACATTAATAAGCATGCTTTCTACAAGCCATGTCTTGATATGAAACTTCATGTGGTATTTGGTTCTTTCATCATTTACAAAAATAAAATTAATTGAACTGTGGGTCCAGATAATATCTCTGGGATTTTTCTTATAAGGATTATAGATACTCTTGTACATATATTAGGAGGTCATTAAAAACAACGTGGACATCCTGATATGAACCACTAGTACAGATTCTGGCCTTTGCAATTCCTGTAATAAAGGAGGAGGAGATTAGAACATACTGTCTCATTTTTGTCCAGCCTACTTAATTGTAGTAAATGGTAAATCTTGTGAAGTGGTCTTTTTTTCATGTCTACTTGTACAAGTTGTTGAAGTGGATAAGTTATATCATTCTGGCTTCAAGAAACTCAAGAGTGTGTTATTGTAACCTAGTAACATCATAGCTTTAGACAAGCATCCCAATGTATGTTGTTTCACTGGACATAATCAAAGCATTCGATACCATACCTCATAAGAGTATCAAAAAAGGAGTAAATAGACTATATCCTGATCCTTTTCCTGCAGTTTAGATACAGAACTGGACAATGCTGATTTCACCCTGCTATAAAAATAAATATTTATTGGTTAATCTGTTTATGAACATTACTTGAATAGTATTGTTACCAATAAAGTAGATAGTAATTCGACTTCTGACCAACATGTGTCTGAGATATTTAGAAAACCTTCTATGTCACTCAAATTATAAGTAAGGACATAGCATCAAGATCCAGGGAAATCATCATACCACTGTGCTCAGGCCTCATCAGACACATCACTGAATATAATGGCCCTGTTGCTACATACCTGATCAGACACATGCAACAACTGGAATGTCCAAAGCAGTTCCTCACAAAAAGAATATGGAGTGTAAACACAATATCCTTTGCAGATAACCTCAAAGCCCTATCTCTGTACTCCATTTCCAACAAAACAGCTGAGAGACAATTTATTCCTGGCATATAAGAAATCCCTGAATACTGTTGTGATAGACCTTTTGCATATCTGCAAAATGAACAGCACCAGAACTACTAGACCTAAGGATTTAAACTTTGCTTGTGACTTAAATAGCTCATGTTGGAGGGACAGGCATGTAGCACAGAGAGCCACCATTCTCTAGGATAGGCTCCCATCCATGTGAAGAAGAACCCATCCCCATAACTATTCAAGTGTAACCTGGACCAGGGATTGGAAATTTGAAATTCATCCCTGGTCTGATACCTTTCTCTCTGATGATTAGTGACAGACATTAAATCATTCCCTAGCAAACACACACTCTTTACCAATGACTCATGGGATACATCTGGGTGTCATGGCTAGACTTATAGAGGCTCCAGTGGTTATTAGCCTAGTATACCCCTACGAACAAATATATACATACATGTCTTCTTCTTCTTTCAGCTGCTCCCGTTAGGGGTCGCCACAGCAGATCAACTGTTTCCATTTCTTCCTGTCCTCTGCATATTGCTCTATCACACCAACCACCTGCATGCCCTCTCTCACCACATCCATAAACCTTGTCTTAGGCCTTTCTCTTTTCCTGTTACCTGGCAGCTTCATCCTTAGCATCTTTTTCCCAATATACTCTGCATCCCCCCTCAGCACATCTCCAAACCAACGTAATCTTGCCTCTCTGGCTTTGTCTCCAAACCTTCCAATGTGGGCTGACCCTCTAATATACTTATTCCTAATTTTATCCATCCTCGTCACACCCAGTGCAAATCTTAACATCTTCAGCTCTGCCACGTCAAGCTCTGACTCCTGCCTTTTTGTCAATGCCACTGTCTCCAACCCATATAACATACCTGGTCTCACTCTCCTCTTGTAGACCTTCCCTTTCACTCTTACTGGTACTCGTCTGTCACAAATCACTCCTGACAATCTTCTCTACCAACTCCATCCTGCCTGTACTCTCTTCTTCACCTCTCTTCCACACTCACCATTACTCTGAACTGTTGATCCCAAGTACTTAAACTCATCCACCTTCGCCACCTCTACTCCCTGCAGCCTGAGCATTCCTCTATCCTCCCTCTCAGTCACACACATATATTCTGTCTTAGTCCTGCTGACCTTCATTCCTCTTCTCTCTAGAGCATATCTCCACCTCTCCAGGGTCTCCTCCACATGTTCCCTACTCTGACTACAGATCACAATGTCATCTGCAAACATCATAGTCCATGGGGACTCCTGTCTGATCTCGTCTGTCAACCTCTCCATCACCATTGCAAATAAGAAAGGGCTCAGAGCTCATCCTTGATGTGATCCCACCTCCACCTTAAATTTATCCATCACTCCCACCTCAGACCTCACCGCTGTCACACTACCCTCATACATATCCTGTACCATCCTTACATACTTCTCTGACACTCCCGACTTCCTTGTACAATACCACAACTCCTCTCTAGGCACCCTGTCATATGCTTTCTCTAAATCCACAAAGACACAATGCAACTCCTTCTGACCTTCTCTGTACTTCTCCATCAACACTCTCAGAGCAAACATCGCATCTGTAGTGCTCTTTCCTGGCATGAAACCATACTGCTGATCACTAATCATCACCTCCCTTCTTAACCTAGCTTCCACAACTCTTTCCCATAACTTCATGCTGTGACTGATCAGTTTAATCCCTCTGTAGTTACTACAACTCTGCACATCACCCTTATTCTTAAAAATCAGTACCAAAACACTTTTTCTCCATTTCTCAGGAATCCTCTCTCTTTCCAAGATTTCATTAAACAATCTAGTTAAAAACTCCACTGCCTTTCACCTAAATGCCTCCATGCTTCCACAGATATGTCATCTGGACCAACAGCCTTTCCGTTCTTCATCTTCTTCATAGCTATCCTTACTTCCTCCTTGCTAATCTGTTGCACTTCGTGATTCACTACTCCCACATCATCCAACCTTCTCTCCCTCTCATTCTTTTCATTCATCATCCCCTCAAAGTACTCTTTCCATTTGCTCAACACACTCTCCTCGCTTGTGAGTATGTTTCCCTCATTATCCTTTATCACCCTTACCTGCTGCACATCTTTACTAGCTCGGTCCCTCTATCTAGCCAGTCAGTGCAGGTCCTTTTCTCCCTCCTTAGTGTTCAACCTTTCATACAACTTTTCATACGCCTTATCCTTAGCCTTTGCCACCTCTCTCTTTGCCATGCACCTCATCTCCTTATACTCTTGTCTACTTTCTTCATCTCTCTGACAATCCCACTTCTTCTTCACCAACCTCTTTCTCTGTATACTCCCTGTACTTCTTCATTCCACCACCAGGTCTCCTTGTTCTCCTTCCTCTTTCCAGATGTCACACCAAGCACCTTTCTAGCCATCTCCCTTACTAGCTCTGCTGTAGTTACCCAGCTATTTGGTAACTCTTCACTGCCACCCAGTGCCTCTCTTAACTCTTCCCTGAACATCACCTCACAAATACACTTTTTCAATTTCCACCATTTGATCCTTGGTGTTGCCCTCACACTCATCCTCCTGTTCTTGATCACCAATGTCATCCTACAAACCACCATCCTATGCTGCCTAACTACACTTTCCCCTGCCACCACTTTACAGTCTCCAATCTCTTTCAGACTGGCCCTTCTACATAAGATATAATCCACCTGTGTGCATCTTCCTCTACTCTTGTATGTCACCCTATGCTCCTCCCTCTTGTTAAAATACGTATTCCTCACAGCCATGTCCATCCTTTTTGCAAAATCCACTACCATCTGACCTTCTGCATTCCTTTGCTTAACACCATACCTACCCATAACTTCCTCATCCCCTCTGTTCCCTTTACCAACATGCCCATTGAAATCTGCTCCAATCACCATTCTCTCAGCCTTGGGTACAGTCATCACCACTTCATCCAACTCACTCCAAAATTTTTCTTTCTCATCCATCACACACCCAACTTGTGGAGTCTATGCACTAACAACATTCATCATTACACCATCAATTTCCAGCTCCATAAACATCACTCTATCCGACACTCTTTTCACCTCCAAAACACTCTTAGCATACTGTTCCTTCAGGATAATGCCTACGTCATTTCTTCTCCCATCCACACCATAATAAAACAATTTGAAACCATCTCCGATACACCTAGCCTTGCTCCCCTTCCATCTGGTCTCTTGCACACACAATATTCCAACCTTCCTTCAGTCCATCATATCAGCTAGCTCTCTCCCTATACCAGTCATACTGCCAACGTTCAAAGTTCCGACCCTCACTATCACAGTCGTAGCCTTTAGCTGCCTTCGGGCATGCCTTCCCCCTCTTTTACTCCTCCTTTGACCAACAGTAGCCCAATTTCCGCAAGCACCCTTTTGGCCAACAGTACTGGTGGCGGTCATTGTTAACCCAGGCCTCTACCGATCCGGTATGTATTTCTGTACTGTTGTCTGCATGTATGATTTGGCAAAATTTTACGCCGGATGCCCTTCCTGATGCAACCCTCCCCATTTATCCGGGCTTGGAACCAGCACAAAGAAATGCACTGGCTTGTGCATCCCCAGTGGCTGGGTTATATTTATATATATATATATATATAGAGAGAGAGAGAGAGAGAGATTCACTATACAATCTAGAAATACTGAAATGTCGAATTTCAGTATTTCGAAACTGAATAGTCAAAAAACCACATAGACGAAAACCCACAATCACGAAAACTACAATCGCACACTTAACCTACCTATAAGCAGGGGGGCAAGCCCCCCGGTGCCCCCCACACTCCCCTACTTATATATTCTAACTCCAAAGTCACACTAAATACACAAACACACAACAAACTCCACCGCACACACTAACACACACTAAAATCCCTATCCATTATCCTCAAACACACAACACTTACCTGAAACCCCAGATAAATCCACAAACTGCACTACACATCATGAACGCAACACCACGATAGCGGCGGAATCGACATTTGCAGATTCGGCATAGTGTAGTTCCAGTTAACTGGACTTTCTACTATTCGGTCTCGACGTACTGAATTTCGCCATTTCAGTATGTTGAAATTATCTAGTGTATCTATTTATATATATATATATATATATATATATATATATATATATATATATATATGTATATATATATATATATATATATATATATATATATATATATATATATATATAGATATATACATATATATATATATATATATATATATATATATATATATATATATATATGGGTCTACTATGGTTGATTGAAAACTCACTTGACTGAAAATGAAAACTCACTTGACTGAAAATGAAATTACTAGGATCACTTCACTGAAAGCTCACTTCATTGAAAACTCATTTCTTTGAAACTCATATATATCAAAACACATATCCATGTCCATGCTTAGAATATTGGTATTACAGAAGTTTTTTTTTCTTCCTGTGCATTCACTGTAACTTTATTTCCTTAGTTACAAACAGTAAATACATACATACCTACATATGTATGTACTTACATATAGTAGATTTACTAGGTTCTTATTTCAAAACAGTAAGCCACTCAAAGTACAAACACAATGAATATCTCTAATAATTTTAAATACATGTACAAGAATACATATTTATTATTGTAGATGAATATTTATGTAATTCTGTGTAACAGATTGTTTTTATGCGAATAGCAGAGTCCAGTTGTACATGTGCTTCCTGGCGAGTATGTATTTGCTGCGATGTCCCTTTAAATGTACTTCTATTTAAACATGCACTTTACTCTGGGAAGGGTTTGAGTGAATTCCACTAATGACGTCAATGGGTGAAACTGCTTTGCTGTTTCTTTTTGGATTTATGCTATGCTGTTTATTGTAAGGCTTAAAGATAATAAATAGCCTTAAATTGATTTTTTATGTTTTTGTTGAATTTTAAACATAAACAAAAATGATAGCATTGTATTGAAGAGGAAATATTTGACATAATAAAAAATAAAGAAATAAATAAAAAAGCAAGTAGCAAATCAAACACGAGAAACAACTATTTACAAAGGTGTCTACTAAATAAAACAAATGCTGTAAAATTCTGGAATTATCTATAGTTCTAAAAAAATCAATTATTGTTTATTCAAAAGTTCATTCAAGTTATTCCAAACATTGTATGAGGAAGTAATTCTTGTAGTCCTTGATTTAATGGTGACAAGTTCTAGGTGACAAATTTCAGTTGCAATGTTCAAAAATTTGTTGAAGGAGGGAGTAGAGTCATTCCACCAGTTTCTTGTTATTACCTTCCTTGCAATTCTCAGTATATTCCACAAAATTGGGTATTTCAGTCTTGCAACATATTCTGGGATTGAAAAAATAGTAATAATCCAGAAGGCAGAATTCACAAGACTTTTTAAAACACACCTTTAAAACTTTATACCATAAACGCTTTTGGCTAGAAAATACCAGCCTTCTTCAGACATTCAAAAAATCATTTGACAAACTCTTTTATAGCCCAACCCAACCACTTAAGTCTTAAAGACATAGCCTTTTAAAGTAACAACATATTAAAATAAAATACTTTCAACAATGCATTTTTTAGAAACATTTGTATAATTATTTATATATAACTATCTATCAAAGGTTTTAATTTTTAACTCACAAGAAATAGACACTACATCATTTAACCCTGGATAAGTAGATGCATTCAAGTGTAAAATCTACCACAACTCTCTATGTTCTAAGAAAATACCCCATGATCCCCCCTGGGGTTTTTTTGCAACTGTTCCAGTATGACAAATTTAAAACTATGACTTGGGAATTCCTTTAAGTGTTTTACTAAAGCACTGGTCTCTTTATGTGTGTGCATATCATAAATGTGTTAATACACCCGTTGTTTCAATTTTTGCTGTCTTTCCCACATAATATGCAAAACACAAGCTGCATTTTGCAGCATAAACCACTCCTGTTGTTTGGCAAGAAAAATGACTAGAAATTATAATACACTTGGAACCCAAGGCACCTGGTTACATTCCAAAATAAACTCGCATTGTGAACACATTCCACACTTTGTCATTTTCTGCACTGATTGCATATGTAAAAGGGATAAACTGCCCCACCAGTCTTTAATGTTGCTATCCCACCTAAATACAAAATCAGGAAAATTACCAATTTTTCCATTAGCTGTTTATCTGTTCTAATACATGCCCACTTTTTATTAATAATATCCATTATATTTTTACTATGGGCATTAAATGTAGAAATAAATGCATTTTTTGCATTTTTTTGCATGTTGCACACCACTTTCTCATTGTGAAAAAGGTGTCACCCTATTGTCTGATGCCATTATTCCTATAGTTTCATTTTAGATACCATTTGTAGAAGAAGAAACTTCTCCATAAGCTTCACCAAATGCCCTAGCATGAAGGTTTTATAATAAGGGAATGTACTGGCCTGATAGTCTCTTCTTAATGATCTCAAATTTTATATTATTTACCATCTGCATTGGGTAATCCCTGTTCACAAACATGTTACCTATAAAGTGTACTTTATTTAAGAAGTCAAGCATATCAGTTACTATTCTGGTGGCCCGTACTATCTATCTCTTTATAACAGCTTTTTTGACATGGTATGGGTGGTTACTTGTAAAATACTAGTATTTATTTTGAATGTGTTTTTTTTTTTTTCCTAAAAACACAAGCTTTTAAACCAGCCTCTATACTAGTTAATTCTACATCCAAGTAAGATATAGAGTTCACATCTAACTGGTAATAAACTTCAAAAACACAAGAGATTGAACTATTAAAATTAAAAAAAAGAACTGGTGACTTAGATAATGTAAATTTATCAGAAACAAAGCTTGTAAAAAGGCATTGACCACTTTCCAGTGTGGTATAATTATAACACAATCAAAAAACATATGTTCTCAGTCAGCTTTAATATCTAACTTACATCTTCAGAAGACCAACTTGCTTTTGGAAATTAATTGTATTCTATGTGGAGTAAAAAACAACCTATGCAAAAATTTCCATGAGTATAGTTTCCATTTAAGTGAACTTGCAGTTTGTTTAGATGATGTTAAAATATTTCTTTTTTATCTTTATCATTTGGGAATTTATTGTTTAAAGTAATTCCAATAGCTCTCTTTATTATATTCTAGTTCTTTTTTGATTACTTTATACATTTTGGATAAAAGACCTTTACCAGATATTTTCTGTTCTATCACAGTAATTAATAATTCAATTAAATTAGCAAAGTATTCCTCACTGAAGGTTGTAAAACTTCAATTTTATGTTCAATGTTGTATCTACAATTTTGTACATGCAACCATAAATCATCCTTCATGTCAAACTTATTGATTATATATTGGACAGAATACAAACTTCCTTTATTCATTACTTGAAACCAATATATCAAATTATGTTCCTTAAAAGTAAACATTACTGATGTATTTAAAGTGGAAGTATTATTTTGGGTATTAGCTATTGGAAAAATAAGGAATGACCATGCTTTATACATTGGATTTCTATGGATAATATTTCTCCAAGCATTCAATATAATAGTAATGTTGGGAGAATTAATTATTCAGTTAGGATTGTTTATGAAGTATTCTTTTAAGAACAAGAGCAAAGAATTAATTAGATTTAAAGAATAATTAGAATGATTAGTGGAGTTACATCGTATCAAAAAGTTTCCTTGGAAGACTTTCCATTTAGCAGTATTATTACTATTTGACCAAAGGGTTATTGTTTTAATAACAGATGATAGAGAGTATAGTTCTAAATCTGGCAACCAAACACCACCAAATGACCAGTCTCTAAAATGCTGACTTAAACCTATTCTAGACTGGTTAGGATACCATAAAAATTGTAATATTAAATTATTAAACTGTTTTATAAATGTTTTAGGAGGGGTAAGGATAATGATTGCACAATATATAGAATTTTGGGTAAAGTAGTCATTTTAATTATGGTGAGTCTGTCCTCCATAATAAAAAAAATATTTGCTCCACTTATTAATGAGATTTTCTATAGAAATTAAACTACTCTTATAATTGATGACTATTGTTTTATTGATATTTTCAGCAATAATTATTCACAGGTAATTTAACTTTTTTCTTGGACTACGTACTTACTGAATCTTTTTTTTGTGTTATTAGTGTTATGGTTTATAAGCAAGATCTTTGTTTTATTTTAATTAGAAGAAAGTCCAGATTTCTTCTGAAAATTTTCCATTAAAATAAACAGATTTGAAAGTGAATTATTACATTATTTCAATGTCAGAAAAATATCATCTGCAAATAGTTGAATTTTGGAAGTTAGAGTCTTTTCTAACTCTACACCATGTATATCTCAGTATGATCTTATCAAATTAACAAATGGCACTATAACTAGAACAAACATTAAAGGTGAAAGTGTGCATCCTTGCTTGGTTCCTTTAGATATCTTAATTGATTTTGAAGTGAATTAACCTACTTTACATATGTATAAGAACTGAAATATAAAAACAAAGTGGAACACTGCTATGTTGAGTCAGGCATGTAAAAGAATTTCCAACTCATATTTTTAAGTTTCGGGCTATTGTAAATGTTAGATTGAATAGCAGAGGTGGTGACATCAAGTTAAAAACAGAATTGGTGGAAACTAGGTGGATTGTTGATTTGATGGCAAACAGGAAGCCAGGTTTAAATGAAGTTATACCTATTAAACCTGTCCTACAAAATAGGCGGGCTTTCTACTGATTTTGATTGGCTGTTAGAATATATAAAAATGTGTGTTTAATGTTTCCACTTTATCTGATGAAGGGTACATCCCGAAAGCGCTCATCCTGTTTTTTATCTGTTTTTTCATCTGTTTTGGATATTAAAAGACTCAACATAGCAGTGTTCCACTTTGTTGTTTTTTGCTTTATGGACTATTGGTTTACTGCTTGGTGGACTTTAGCACAGCACTAGATATTTTCTTGGACTAAGAACTGAAATATGAAAGGTTAATAAGATGTATTACTTTATCTGAGAAATTACTTTTTTCAACTACCAGTGAAAGTTAGTTCAAATTGACCATATCAAAAGCACTATTGATATCGAGACTTATTATAGTCAGATTCTCTTTTGAACTATTTGCAGACTCAATTAATGTTAATATTCTTTTGATGTCATATGAGTAACTAGTTAAAATAAAAACAGTTTGATCATCATCTATCAAGGAAGGAAAAAATTGTTTTAACCTATCTGCATGAATGGACATAAATAATTTATAGTGTATGTTTAATAAAGAAATTGGTCTATAAGATGAACATTTTCCAGGATCTTTATCTCATTTTAAAATTGGGGACATAAGGGTGCATTTCCAGGATGGAGGAACATTTTCTAAATTTTTACTATCTTGAAAACTTCAATCAACATACCCAAAGCTTCTTTTGTCATTAACTTATACAGTTCAGGAATAATGTCATAATTTCCAGGAGCCTTATTTAGCTTTAATTTGTTTTTAATTTGAGCATTTAATTCAGAATTTGAAATAGATCTTTCAATAATACTAATTTGATCTTCTGATAATCATTTCTTAGTATATTTCTTAATAAATTCTTTTTAATTTTCTCTTTGGGATCTAATAAATGATTATCAATATTAATTTATTTAAAGTGAACCCTAAATTCGTCTAGGATATCTTCTAAATCAGTGACTTTCTTTTTTCTTTGGGGGGAATATATTTCATTAGCATGATTAGTTTTATTCAGAATTTTTATTGGTTGATGGTATTAATGAAAGTAATGAGAGCAGTAGTTTTATTGTACACACAAAATACATTGCTAGCTGTGTGAATGGAGCGTAAAGCCAACACCACAAAATAAATAGTCCACTCAAAACGAGCAAAGCTCCAACCATAGGCAGAAAGTAGTGACTGAATCCAGTAGTAAATTCAATTCAATTTTATGAAATTCTATATTAACTCATGTTTTTAACAGCTTTTTATGGTCTGATGAAGTGGTGTGATACAGCCACAAAAGCACTAACCTTTAGAATGTTGCTGTTTAGAAGAGAATAAAGCTGTTTTTTAATTTACTACTGGATTCAGTCACTACTTTCTGCCTATGGTTGGAGCGTTGCTCATTTTGAGTGGGCTATTTAGTAGTTTTATTGTGTTTAGTTTGGAAACCATGTTGGGTAGGGGTTATTACGTTGCTTTTCAGGAGAAGGTTAAGTAGTTGGGTGTGGATGCATTTTTCCAGAGTTTTTGCTATGGGGAGAGAATGGTGATGGGTTTGTAGTTTGATAGATCTGTGGAAGTGCCACCTTTATGGAGATGGATACTACAGGACACTTTCCATAGTGTAGGCACATATTTTCTGTGATAGACCAATTAATAAAGTTGGATATGGGATAAGCAATAACATATGCAGCAAGTTTAAGGTACTCATTGGGCAGTTGGGCAGCACCAGAGGAGGAGTTTTTAAGTTTAGACAGTAGTTTTCTTATGAGATTAGTTTGTACTGGTTGAATGTGAAAAGAGAGTTTGTTTCTAAACTGGAGGTAAAATATATTTCTGAGTTTTTGTAATTATTTGCAAGTGATTTAATAGAGTTGATAAAATGGTTGTTAAATTGGGTGGCTATATTTTCAGAGGAGTCAGGAGTTGCTGGAATTGGAGTAATAGTTAAACTAGGTTTGAGAAGTTGGTTTACTGATTCCCAGAATTTTTTAGGGTTATTTTGGTACCTCTTTAGTATTGTGGTATAGTGAAGTTTTTTGTCAAGTTTAATTTTTTTTTTGGTAGGTTATGGAGTTGCTGGTAGTTTTGGAGGGAGGATGGGTTTTTAGGAACTAGTGGTTGTGTCATGCTTTGTCTCTCTGCTTGAGTAGCTTTTTTGTATCAGAAGAAAGCCAGGGAATGTGTTTATTTTTATGCATCATCTCCTTAGGGGGCAAGCCTATTTAGGATGCTGAGAAAGTTATCATTGAAGTACTGGATGGCTAGGTCAAGGTGGAGATGTTTTAGGGGGGACCAGTTTACTTGCTTAAGGATTGTGACAAAAGTTTCTGTAGCTTAAGTTATAGACCTTCCTCCAACAGTTTGATTGACTTCTAAGTCTGATGATATCACTAGTACATTTTTTTTCTTTCTTTAACAAGTCATGTGAGCTCAGTGGGAAACTCAAAACTAATAAAGATGAATGAGCTGACAAAAAGCCATTAGCTTCACTTGACAACCCATTCACAGAAAGTCAAACCTCCTATCCAATCAATAAGTTCCATAAAATCAAAAAATGAACCCAGCAAGAGCATTTCACTTCTCCCACCTTCCTCAGACCAAGAACCCCACAGAAGACACATCTGAAGCACCAATAATTCCAGAAATTGGAGCTTTTCTCCCCGGGCCTCCACTGAAAATGGGCTCCTTCAGCCCAGTGGACCTCCCCAGTCATCAAACTGGAAATAAATAATAAATAATAAAATTATCTCATACACTGTGTGCAACTAACAAGAGCAACCCCAATCACAAAGAAGCTCGTACAATGTCTAAACATTACAATCCCTCACCATGACTGTCAACCAAATCAAATGGATCCACAGACATCTAAAATCAAGAGGGTATTGAACACAGAACTACATTTTTCTTAATTCTATAGAAGACAGAGGGCACATCACATCAAAAGGTTAGATTCAGACAATTTGAAAGACCAACTGTATATCCCAACTGATCACATCACCTCAGCAAAAGTTTCCCCAATCTCACAACAGACAGGCTTAGAGGTCAGAAAACAAGAGCAGCAAGTCATCTGCAATGGCACCTCATGAAGTAAAAGAAACATCACCCCACATCCCCACAGAGATGACATGAACAAAGGCAATTCAGCAGGCAAGAAAGTCTGCACATCTGAAGCCATTTTATTGCTTCAGAAAAAATATGTACAGACGCAAGCACCTACACAAACCACATCTGTCCAAAAAGACAGCGCATAAATCTTAAACAAAAAGATTTACTTAATCTTAAATTCTCACAAATGCAATGTAGGCATCCAGAAATTAAGTGACACCTTATTCTCATCAAAGGGACACATAATTAAGGAGTCCACCATAAACAGCTTATGTCATAAAAATGAACAGTGCCATCTATCTGAAACTGTAATAACTATAAACTACTGACTATTCTACATATATCTAAATAGTTTACATTAGTAAAATAGTAGTGGGTACATGAAATGCAACTGTTTTTGTCAACCAAATAAAAAAAAAGTAAAGAAAGAAACAGAAATAGAAATAAAAGGAGACCTGGAATAAATTCTAATAAGTAATGTAAAAACATTATTGGAAACAGTAGCCATCACTATGTCTCATATTTAATATAGACAAGGCTATCTGAAACAGCTAATTTATATATACAGATACATAATATGATAAGAAAACAAAACCTTTAAGAAATTAGTTTTTTAAAGCAAAGTATATGTAAGAAAATTAATTACATTAGTTTACCTTAATATGAATATATCTGAGTCTCCCTTTAATATCAGGTTGTTATCAAATCAGACCACTTCTATTGTAGCAAGTAGAGAAAAGGGGGAAATTGTGAAGCAAACAAAACAAATCAATATTTATGTAATATAATGAATCAAGATAATGTCCAATTAATTTATCCTTTAACTTCTTTTCACTTGTTTTACAACCAGAGGTCTCTGCTTGTCTCTTTAAGGAAGCACTTATTAATCTTCAAGTATGTTAATGCTGCAGCCAGTTCTTCAAACATTTTGATATCATAGAAAGAAAAATTTTTAATCTAGCAGGAAATAAGAGATGAACCTTTATTTGTTTTTTCTTTAGTTCTCTTAATAGTGGAAGAAAGCATTTTCTTATATAAATAACTGAAGAAGAATAGTCATTATCAAACCAGATAATTCTTCCTTCTATTTTAATAGGAGACTTTGACCAAGCTGTCTATAAAACTAGTTATTTGTCTTGTGAATAGAAAAATCTTACAGTAGTGGCTCTTGGTGAAGTGTTGTTCTTTGTAGGAGAAATTTATGCCAAAGATCTGTGCGCTCTTTCGATACTAAATGACAATGTTTCAGACAAGTCTAACTTTGGGTAACCAAGAAGATTAAAAGTTTACCATGTTTCTTCCTCCTATTTTCTCTGGTAGACCAAATATCCTGATGTTATTTCTGTGTGATCTATTTTCTAAGTCATCAATTTTGTTGAGTAGTATTCTGTTTTAGTAAGAATTCAATGTTATGTTCTTCTTAATTCAGTCTCCTTTCTGTATCATTCAGTGAATCCTCACTACCTGATATTAGAACTCTCTGCTGTTCTAATACATCATGAATTTGATCCATTAGTTTAGAACACTTCTCTTTGAAATTATCAAGTTTAATGTCTAATTTGTCCATTTTAAAGATAACTCGTGAATATTGGAGAGAACCAACTGAAGTTCTTTCTTGAAAGATAAATCCTGTGAGTTTGCTTTCAAATGGTTCATCTTCAAGCTGTATGTAAAGATTTTTGAAGTAAAGATTTTGACAGGAAAAATTCAAAGTAACAAATTCATTTTTCTGATTACATCTTAGAAAGGCACTTTAATTTATCTAGAACTTTTTCAATAAGTCGAAAAGATAGACAGAAATTAATAATTCCTGTCAGAAATATACATATAATAGCAGAGCAGGAGAATTCTGCTGCTATCCTGTTAGCATACTGGCTATGCCCCCATGCCTTAAATAGATTTTGAGTGCTGGTCATTTTCTGTATTTTGTAATATATATATATATATATATATATATATTTACATATTAATCAAATGATATAAACAGATACAAACTCTGAGAGCTCACAATACCAGGGAAAAGGTAAAAGTCACTTCCCACCGTATTACATGAGTTACCACTGAAACTTCTCCACTGAACTACTCTATCAGTTTTCATGCTGCTCGATGAATATGGTTCAACTAACATTCATTTGACACAGTTGTCATTAGACATGTGTGTGTGTGTGTGTGTGTGTGTGTGTGTGTGTGTGTGTGTGTGTGTGTGTGTGTGTGTGTGTGTGTGTGTGTGTGTGTATGTATATATTATATATGTGTGTAGATATATATTTGTTTTGACGAAGTATAGTGGCTAAATGTGATAGAAGATACTGGTATCTTAAGCAAAACAATTCAATTTGTTCTCAAATCACAAAATATTCATCTGTTCAGCACAAAAATTTGTTGAAGGGAAAACTCACGTATTATTAGGAAAGCAGTTCACTGTGATTTTTAACAGTTTTCTGTGGGAACATCAATGTTCAAAGTATACTATGTCAAGCTTCTTACAGAAGTTATTCAGTTTCATTATTAGACTTTCTTAAATTATCAAACAGAGGATTTTGTGTGTAATTGTAGTATCTCATAAACTATTTATGAAGTAACTTCAAAGGCTGTGAAAAGCCCTTGAGGTGTCCTACTGCTGCAACACTTTATAGCTTGGATCTACACAAGTTTTATTGTTCTTTTACTGAAACAATCCTTACTAGACAAACCTGGCTACAAGTTCTAGCTACTTATGTTATTAAATAGGATACAGTATATTTATGTAGGCTGTCTGAAACTTCTAAAGATGTTTAGTTTATATTCCTGATACCCACCTAGTACAAGTGCCATTTGTTTCTAATGTGGTATTACCACCACACCACAGCTGTAGTAGCTTGTTTTCCTAAATAAGTAACAGATGATTCATATCACAAAGACTTTAAGTGCTTGCAAGTCACGTTTACTTCAAAACATCATGTAAGGTAATACGTTTCTAAAACCAATATGTATATTTCAGAATGCATGTATCATGTAAGAATTTTAATCAGTTCTAAAGCTGTTGCCCTGTGCACATCAGAAAGGGACTTTTTATTATGATTTATTGGAACTTGTAACCATAGAAAGGCTATTCTAAAGTTAAAATTGTCTTAGCAAAGCTTGTGTTGCATATGGATGCATATTGTAGAATAGTTTAAACCATTATAATATATACTGTATGGTTTCCACTATACAATCTTTCTAGTCATACTCAGATGAGTATATTGAGAATGACTAGCTACACCCATGTTGCAGATGTATGATCCTACTCTGCTACTGTGATGTATACTGTGCAAGTAATCAAACAAAATAATTGGCATCCACATGACTGATGTTAGAATGTGCATGCAGGTTAAAGAACTGCAACCCTTTCACTGCCTTATGTATATGAATGAAACAATAAATAAGTAGAAATGGCAATGTACACACCTGGAGCAATGTAGAAATACTGACAAGAATCACACACACCTGTTAAAAGCATTTCAATAATAGTATTAATTCAGCAAAAAAACATTGTGAATGGTAGAAAGTGTGACTGTTGATAAATGTCATGTATGTAAGTAGTGTGATCCAGAAGAGCATGACACATACAAAGGTCTGTCACTTAGACCAACATATCAACCTAATAATGTTATGCTATCCATACTTACACTTTGTAACTATAGCAGACGTGAGATGTATATACTTGCAAAATGAGGGGTATGGTCATTTGAAATATATTAACATGCACATAAATCAGGGTAAAACTCATGTATTCACTCCTTTGACAACTGAGTTATGTTCACAAAAATGTCAGTATGTATGTCACAATGCATAGGATGTATGTACAGATATGTAGCCCAGGCAGCACAATTTACATGCCAGCTTAATTGTATAAATACATCAGCTACAGAGGAAGCATATCAAATGTCAGGGTGTAATTAAACAAGTATGATGTGTTTGTTAGGAATGTAATCAATAATATAATGTTTGTCCTTCTTGCTGCAAATGCCACAATATACATGTTGAAATAAAAATACACCTGAATGCAGTATAGCATCATAACCAAAAAAGAAAGAGAAAAAAAAGGGGGAAAAAAACACACTGGAAACAACACACTTAAAAGTTAGCGCTTTCGTTTACTTGAATGTTGTAAACTTCTTCAGAAGAAGAAGAAGAATGTTATACCAGACATTTAGTCCTGAACTCAGCCTTGTTAGATACATGACTCATACCTATATGGTAGTATAGTAACCTAAATCACACCTATGTGAATCATTTACACATATTAGTAAGTGACCTGTTGAAGATTTACATTGCACATACACCAGCTATACATTTGCCTTTGACAAATGTTGTCATCCTCCATGCTTTGCATTGGGTGGACACTGGCCAACCTTCCAGAGTCTAAGTTTATTTCATTTTAACAAAGACAAATGACAACTATATAATTTGTGCTAAACAACATGCATCTACCACACCATTACACTGGCCATGCTCATACTACAGCGATGGCTACAACAACATCAACTACCCCACACAAAACCACAAAGTGGCTGAAAAACACTGGAAACATGAGCCACAAAGCATTGTAAAAAACGATGAAGTCAACATCACATGGGATCACCCATTACCAACAGTTCAAAAGATAGATGCTAGAAAACCAGATATACTGGTCCAAGAAAAGAAGACAAAAGTAGCATTGATCATTGAAATTGCCTCACCCAGTGACTACAGTATCCTGTGGACAGAGAGACACAAAGTTACAAATTATCAGGATTTGCAGAAATGAGAGCAATGTGGAGGAAAGATACCCGATAGTTCCAATAGTAGTAGGAGCAAGGGGTCTTATAAAAAAAAAGAGTCTACAATCATATTTAGATATGTTACCAATACATGTAACTGTACAAATTGCAGAAGGAGTCATTACTGGGCACATTGCAGGTGCTGAGAAGAGCACTCTTGGCTGACATCAAAGAGTGAAACAAAACTCATTTCATGAACTTTAATCATACTTTGACTTAGGAATGGGGTCCATTACTGTCATGGTATTAGAAACCCCAAAATTTGGAGAAATTAAAAAACAAGAAACCACAAGAAAGTATCACAACACAGGTACAGTCACACTTGGTGACAATTTTGCAGCATGGCTTACAGCAAGAAAGGATGAATAAGCTATTATTTCCTTTAAAGCCTTATATTGTGAACAAAATAATATGTGCTATACAGATCAGTCTTTTTTGGAGAAATAAATAATGCCTCTGAGCATTAACTAACATACTCAGCAGTTGCATATTGCCAGACTTGAACACACTTAGGTCAGACTGCAGAGAGAGAGATGTATTAACCACAGACACCAGATAAGCATATCTGATGTATCTGATGTATTATGAAAAACACGCTTGAAGGAATTATATTAGTATCTTACTGGAATTGTTATGGCTACCCTAACATGGAGTTTGTGGCCTAAAACAAAGTGTCCCATTCTCCTGTCTGCTGTAATTGTCGTGACAGACATACCTTACCAGATTCAAACCCCTGCCTATCATACTTCACACTTTACAGAGCTGTGTACTATGTCTGCCATGAGAGACAGATGTGATAAAGAGCACACTTCAAGGTGTGAACTAAGAAAGGTTTTTGATGTTTATGTATCCAATACAAATTATTTTGAGGGATCAAAAGGATGTAGTTATGCTACTGTTCATACAAGTGTCATTTAGTTATATCACTGTTTGTTGAGTAAACCACTCTTGTACCTCCATATTGTTTTGCACATATACAGATTCCCAAATTAGAACCAGTGCCTATCAAGGTACACATGCTATAAAAGGCAGTATTAACTGCATGCACAACAGAACTCTCAACACAAGCATCACAGAACAACTATTTGACTGGTGTGAAATCCTCAGTGTGTTGAAAGGTCTTTGTTACAACTAAAAAGGATATATATAAATTTGATGTGATGTATGTATCACTACACTTGCATTATGCTGAATAGCCAATAATCTACAGAACTTTGTATTAATGGCACACACCACAGGTGAAGTCTTACCACCACTATGTGAAACAGAATATTTGAAGGCATGAAATTATCACTGTGATGATATTATCATTGTTTTGCTCGGACAATGTGTGTGTCAAAAGGGACTGAAATTGAAGGGAGAACACACTCTCATTGTATAGCTACTTATTAGATAAGTGGGTAAAGCCATTCATACTTAGCAATAGAGAGACCCACATGTGATGCCCCACCACTGGCCCAGTAATCAAGGAGCCTCAATCGTTACCACAAGAACCAGTAAGGAACATACATTGAGAGGATGAGAGGTACAGACACAGTATTTCCAGATGCAGCTCACTGTATCAAGTGCAATTTCCCTTAAGAGCACACAGAGACCACAGTCAGTCTGGGACTGGTTTCTCCATCTTTCTCCAGATCCCCAAATAAGACTCTCCACTGGCACAGCTATAGAGTTGAGACATCAGCTGAATAGCCAAGCCAAGATTTCCAACATTTTCTGTGTCCAACCAGTGATTCATATCCCAGCCCAAGTAGCTCACACACACACACACACACACACACACACACACACACACACACACACACACACACACACACACACACACACACACACACACCTGGGAAAGGCTGGCACAGGTTTACTAGCTATGCCCCCTTTTGCCTAGACTATACGGTAGTTATCACTGCAGCCAGCCATGTCCTTATCATCTTCTTCAAGGCCCTTAACAAATGGTGTCCAATCACTGTGTAATGTTACTATCAATGCAAATGGTAGTTTGACCAAGAGTGAGGCTATTAGGAGTGCCCCACAGTGTCACCAAATAAATATACAAGTAATCTCAGAACGTAAATATCTCTCACAAATATCAGCCACAATGCAAGATTTAAATATATTTAATAATCAATAATAAAAGAACAAGAAAATACTCAGTACATACTTACAGTTACATCAGAGTTCAAAATCACAGAAAATATTTAAAACAACATTGCAGGATAGTCTCAAATAAATAAAGAAAAACATCTAAGCTAAGCTTTGCTAAATTCTTGATTCTATCTAAGAGAATTACTGTACCCTAATAACTTACTTCAGAGCAAGCAAAGGAAAAGTGCTGAATGGATCTTGATGTCAGGTCAAAGACAAATACAGTATACTGTATCTCACTAAAAGAATTCCCAAATTAATATCTCAAATATTACTGCTGGGATAGCTTGCAGAATGACATCATTTCTTGTCATCTGAAACTATCCCAGATGAAAAACAACCATTGATGCAGCTGGAAGCATTCAGCATCTACCTGTGAAAATACATAGACCTCAGATCTTTTGGCAAATGATGGAAGTCGTAAAATAATTTATATTCCTCCACATTTAAAGACAATACAAAAACTCTTCTCTAGTACAGACATTATGTCTCCTGTTGCATTGAAACTGAAAGATAACATATTTTGTATGGCCCAGCCATAAAGTAGTTTAATTTCAATTATTTTTTCTGAAGTTTTGCAAGTTAACCTCCTATGTTTCAGTTTCCCCTGTTAAAATATATACATTGAAACAGTTACAATGTTAAAATATATACATTTAAACAGTCACAATAGCGTATATACATTTCTTTTCTTTTCCAGTAGGGTACACTGTGGATACATCTTTAAGCTCAGTCCTTTGTAAAATACCTTTTCAACACACACTTCTGTACCAGCAGTTTGATATACACATATCATGCAGTTCTAATGCAGTTGTAAAACAAACATCTTATATGAATTATGTTGATATTCACAAATGACATATAATTATTTACAAAATTCCAGATAGCTGGGCTGGCCATATCTCCTTTTATTCCAGCACACACACACACACACACACACACACACACACACACACACACACACACACACACACACACACACACACACACAGAGCAGTCAGTCACTGCTGGAGTCAAACTACCTATTGAGTTAAACAATCTGGAGAGGCAGTATCAAATGCAAGTGCCACCAGAGAAGTCTTAATGTAAGTGTGAGATAGAGCACATTTGAAAAGATGACATCATTAGTGTGCAGTATAACAATTGCTAGTGTTAAAAGGGGAAAAGATTGATGGAGGATCCTTCTTCCAGGGTAAATATTTCTCCTGAGTGGAATGAAATATGTTGTTGATACAATATCTGCCAAACACAAGAGACACACACATACTCACACTAGTTCCACACATTTGCACTAAAAAAATGGTAAGGTGGCAATATTGCCAACCGGGAATGGCTGTCAGACCAACAGCAGGTTCCTAGTTACCTCTATCAAAGGAGAACAAACTCAGGAGTGCAGTATTCATATCTACCTTTAAAGGGCAGTACAATATCAGCACTCAATCTACATGGAGTAGAACCCACAACCTTATGCACCAAAGGCAAGTATACTACCTGTTGTGCTACTAACACTGCTTTTAAAATTTATAGCAGAAACACTGATGATGGCCATTTGCTAAAGAAAACAAAACACCGATGATGGTCATTTGCTAAAGAAAACAGTTACACATTGAAAACAGAGTTAGCATAAGCAACAGTAAATATCTCTTTCCTTGAAACTCAACAGTCCTGGAAAATGCACTGGAACTCAACATTCTTTAAAAATGCACAGAAAGACATTCTTAGAAAATGCACTGAAACTCAACAGTCCTTAAAACTGCACCTGTTAATGATAAACTGGTAGTTGGTGTAGATAATTCATTCTCTATATTCAAGTTACAGATTTTGACTCTGGGTTAAGTTAACTAACCTGCCATCCCTTACTGGGGCATTTCTCTCTCACACACACACACACACACACACAAACACACACACACACACACACACACACACACACCTAGCCTGTTCTCAGTGTCGTTCACTGGAACTTCTTCATAATAAACATCCAAATCAGAATGGCATTTCTCATTCTCCATAATAATCCAAATCCATGTTCCCTCAAAAAATCCCATGTGCACTTGCTCCAGTGTTTAAAATGTGCATGCATCATGCACAGGCACTACTAAGGATACACTGTATGTGCATTCTTAAAGAAAAAATGTAGCACACACAGAAAAGAAGAAGTTTAAGCTTTGTGGCAGCCCCTGGCAGTGCTCCTTCCCCCAGCCAACTGGCCCTAGACAGCTGCCTAGGTTGCCTATTACTTGATCCAGCAGTAATGTCATCCAGCACCCCTGTCAACTCATTACAGGTGCCAAAATTGCCATCCTTTTTAGAGAAGTCCACCAGGATCATTAAGCATTACCTTCCTTTGACAAACCTAAACTGGGATGGATCCAGTGTCTGGAGGTCTTCTATGTCCTTGATAATTTCCATGGCTTTGCAAACAGAACTAATCAGACTAATGGGTCTGTAGTTTCCAGCATCTGTTGAAGGTCATCTCTTATGAAGGGACTGTCACAGTCCTCCATTCTTGTGGCACAAAGCTTGTTTTACGACTATAGTTAAACAGGACTGGGGTCCTGATAAGTCATATTTTAGACTGTTCAGAAGGCATCCTGGGATGTTATTGTCTTTAGTACATGCTTCCTAATTATAGTTACAGGGGTGATGTTTGAGGGTATTTCTTATGTTACCGGAGTTATACATAAAAGGCAGTAATTATTTCTGTAAATCCATTTAATATGCATTGAGGTATATGAGCTGAGTAAAACATGTTGGGGTATGTCCCATATAATACCTTGCCTGACATACTGTTTTGCACTCCTAATAATTATATGTGTTGAGTCATATTTTTTGCATTACCTATTGTGCAGATTATACATATGCAATGTAGTTTACATTAGCTATGGTCACTGTTATGCTTAACATACTTGACACAGCTTATAGTTGACTTATTTAGCAATCATTGCAAAAAGCTATGTTGCAAATTTAATTTTTTAATACTCAGCTATATTTCATGATAAATTACTAATAAAATTTGGTGACACTACTTATTCTGGTACCTTCATTATAATTATCTGTAAATTGGATTCAAACCCTGTATTACCTATACCGTTTCTCCAAACTTACTGTATTAACACTTTAAGCTACAAATAAAGGTGATTGGCAGTTCTATTTTATGCACTCAGTATTGTCCCCAATGTTGATGGAAGCACAGAAGTACCAGTCTCATTCGTACTAATGATGACAGCCCAATTTAAATTTTGAGTTTTTGCCTCTAGAAATGGACTGTCACTCAGTACCAAGTGTTGTGCAAAGGCAGAAGCTAAAACAATAATAAAAAGCAATTAAATTAAAATCTAAAAAAGGATATAGCTTGCAATGGACCCAGCACCTATGGCATTACCCTGGCACATTCAATTTTTAAAAGTGTTTCCCACATGATAACTTTCATTTTTGTTACACATCAATATCATCGTCGTCATCATTCCTTCGTGTAATTACACTTTTTATGGAAAGGAGCCACACATGAGATTACATAAGCGTCTACTGTACACAGCATATGCAAGTAAGAATTACATATTTTAGGGGAAATGTATTACTGTTATGATTACTAATAAGGGGATATAGATAGCAAATCCAGAATATTATAAATATTTCAACATTCATCATGTTACTCACGTTACTGATTTTATTTATTAACACTTTATTAAATGTCATATTTTACATCATGCATATAAAAAGGTGTTATTACTACTAACAACAGTTCAGTTTACAACAAAACATTTGTGTCACTTTGTGTCACTATGAATAGCACATTCAAAGTATCAAAAGTTGGAATCAAACCCAACATTATTGCTGTCATTTCACATGTTAGTGTATCACATTGGGCCACAAAGAAAGTGTCATAGCAAGGGTTTTTTGCCAAAGACTCAATATTATTATCATTACACATATGCAACTCTAATTTTAATTAACTATAATTAGTGTCATGCTTAACACAAATTCATAAAGTAAGTAACATATCTACCATTCATTGCACAGAGTTGGGTAATTTAATTCATAAGATATATGTGAAAATTCTATTTCTGAACCCCTCAGTAACACTATGTTTGGTCTGGATGTGAACCTTATATTTCATCTGTTGTTTCTCCAAATTTACAGCTTTAACACCTTGAACCACATAGAAAGGTAATTAACAGATGTATTTTCTTCACTCAGTACTATAAAGAGTGCTGCTGCTAGCACACTGGTGCCAGTCTTATTTCTGCTACTGCTGGCATTCCAAATTAAATTTCTAAGTTTTGCCTTGGGAAGTGAACCATCATTTACTGCTAATGAACACCTGCAGTCCCGAATGCCAATGCACAATGCCACCAAAAAAAGGAAAACTTTCCATGTGTAATGATTTCTCAACTCTAAAGTCTTATACCATGAAGATGTGGATATTAAGGATACCTAGTTTCACATAGATACCCCCCTATTGTTGAACTTTGAAATCATGGCCTTAACATGAAACATAAGATGAACGGTATGAGCCACTTACTGAAAGGTGCGTATGAGGCAGAAAAAGTGGAGCACATATGCTCAAGCACTGACATTATAACTCTTTACATTTATGGAGCAATATACCCATTTTCTCAAAGCTGTCCCTTATCATATTACAGTAGATGTTTGGATGAATACAATATTTGAAACAGTTAACCTAAGAAATCATGTCAAAGTAAGAACAAATGTAAGCAATACAAGAGTATGTTCTTTCCTTTCTTTTGTGAGCATTACTGTCATTTGACACATTTGTAAAGTAACTGCATTATGATTTGGATTCATTTAGGACTTTATTGTTTGCATGTTTCAATTTTATGCACTACATGTAACTTACACAAACTTTGTAGTCAGAGGCATATTTACCTCTTAAGCATACACATGTTATAAAGTTTATCTCCTAAGTAAGTCAATGTAATTTCAAATTTCTTTTGTAATTCTACCTGACACATCCTCTGAAAGTGTGCATCAAAGTGGCAGGAATGTTAAACAATTATTCATGCACTACTGCTAATGATTTACATTTGCAAGCCCTTGGCAATTCCCACTTCTCGGTAGTTACTCTTGTAATGCTAGGGTGTGTGCACAGCATCACGTATGTCCTTACACCATGTTTACCTGCCCAGTACTTTACACAGATTTTGTGATTCATGAATGATAATGGGCTAACACTTGATTTACCTATCCACCATTTATAGAGAGGTTAATCGGCACTATATATGCACAACTTGTAATTAAGCAACTTGTATCATAGTAAGGATTTACTAACTTCATATACTGCTGTTTCAGTGCTAAAAATGCATTACTTTTGGCAAACTTTACTACAGATCCTGTCAAGGAATGTGATGCCTGCACATTGCCCAGTTGTGTTGGTATGTAAAGTATAACAGCTGTTATTGGAATGATCCTTATCTAATGTTACATGACTTTATAGCAACATTTTTCTCTCAGGATGCCAACACATTTAAGAGCTTTTATATCTAAAGTAGCAATGTCAAAGCTACATTTCTGCTAATAATAATATGGTAAGCCAGTTGTACATGTCTAACACAAATATACCATAATATCCATCCATCTATCTGTCTATATATTTATCTAGCTACAGAGAGAGAGGAGGGGGTGGATAATAGAGATATATTTTATAAAAATTTGTTTAGAGTTATAATTAATAGGCCATTGTTGCATTCCTTGTAATACAATACTATTTATGTTGTATATATCACTCATGAGTTACATCTGACATTTCTGTACAACTGAGCCCTGATTTATCTTAGTGATGTCCAATACTTTCATATGGGACAATCATTTTTATCTTTTCTTTACAGGTTTATCACTTAACCTTTGTCTGAAAGTAGCAGCAGCACCCTGAATTAAAGGCTATTAGACATACAGATTAATGATAGAAGCAGCAACCCCTGATATTTTTTTTCTAAGTGTGTTCATGGCTGTATTTCAATGAGTATTGGAACTGAGGCTAAAAAGAAGACAGGCATAAACATGTGCATTTTATGCATTCCTGAATCACTCTGCCATGCCAAATTGCTGCATTAGCTGCATTTCATCTACTTATGCCTTCATTAGCATATTTTGCCACTTATCCTTCTTTTGAAAAAAGGCATGATGTGGAGAGCTGTTAAATATATACTAATAAGCAACTTGTGACCATGCATACCTTGCACACACTGTTATTGTGAAGTGTAGACATTCATGAATAGGGGTCATTGTCTACTATTCAAAAAAGTGGAACCACGAATGAGTAAATAATTTATGAGAGCTACATCAGCTCAAATTATATTTCTGACCAATATAGTTTATCCACTTAACATATAAAATATTTTTTATAAAGCTTTGCTTCATTCTGGAGGATATATCCATTAACATAAAATCAGACTATATGAACAGACTGAAATTAAGGAAATTAAGTTGCAGTTATAAGAAAGCTGAAAGCAAAATATAGAAATGGATGCGTGTCTATTATTTTAAGAGAATAGAAATAGATATAAAAACATGCAGAAATAAAATTGAAAACCTTAAGCTACATAACAGCAACAGGCACTACTACAGTGAAACTGCCTGTAACTCATCTTTTCAGAATACTTATCAACAGTCCATCACAGAAACTGATATATCGCAATACTGTCACTATACCCATGTCTAATAAGGAGTTAATTACTTACCAATCCCCTGTCTTTTTGTGTAGTATTTATTGACTTTTCTTTGTCAAAAGTATTCCTAGTTTTAAAGAACAGCAATTTTTCATAGTTTCTTCATCTATAATAGTCCACAATTAACCATATATTGCCTACCTGGAAATGTTCCAATTATGTGTGTCTCCATTTTAGATGCACTGCCACCCTAACCCAATAAAGAAAGGTTTAATATAAAATTTAACTTCTAGTCTACATGAAGCACACACACACACACACACACACACACACACACACACACACACACACACCATAAAACATACTGAATAATACTTAAAAAGTCATGTGACAATTTCTGTTATGCCTTATTAATGACTTCTGGTCTTTTTAGCTGGAGAAAAAAAATACAAATTAAAGCAACGTTTACAGGTGCATCCTGACATCACAATAGGTGACTTACATGTGGTCACAAAGAATTTATAAAGGGATTAAACAATTCAAGCCTTGTTTTTCGAGTATGTGGCTCAAATAATTTTTTTATAAAATGTGTGCAATACTGTGACACTTTACTGAAGTCTAAATTGCCTTAGCCTTTTATTTCAGAAGTGGCTGTTACTTCATATGGAGAATATGTATAGCTCTTAGCATTCCTTGTGATGAGGGAGATGCAGTTATGTTTTACTTTTTGTTTCTATAACAGTCATTTTCTGTATGACTAAAAAAATCAAGGCCATTAAGAAACAAGGAGCAGCTCACTTTGAGATGGTAAGATACACCTTTTATAAAAAATATCTGAAGTTTGTAGCAAAGCCAATCTTCTGCTATAGTGTTTTAATACCTTAATCTAAAAGGACATCTTAAGTTTTGGGAAACCTATTAAAATAACCTGTAAATAAGCAAGTATGCTTACATTCATCACAGTCTATGTCACAATATCCTGGGTGTATGTTTTATTAATCCCTGAGCACAGTACTATATTTATGTTCATTTGGATGATATTCATATACATAGAACACAGTGCATAATAATGAAGTATCTATGAAATGCCTTACAAGTGAGAGAGTTCACAAGCTCACGTCCAGTGCCAAAGACTAGCATATGATTATGCAAACGCACACAGTACTTTTATGTAAATTAACCTGTTAAATATACATTACTTTGGAATGTGATTCATAAAGCATTCACTTTATGTATGAATACATCCAAAATAACACCCTAAAATGAAAAACAAATGCAAACCCAATCACAGGCAATCAAAAAAAAAAAAAATGGGGAGAACATTGTTTACCACATATTATATGATCACAACTAGTGTGGCAATAGTTCCTGTAAGTCATGGAGCACATTGCTGTGGTACAACATATCACATTAGGCCATAGATTTTCTGCATATATTGCTGAATGGATACACAAACACCATATACCCAGTGTAATCTGTGAATACGGCTAGAGAAATACAAGAGTGGGCAGCCATTACACCTGTGGACATGAATAATACTTAATAATAATACTAATAGTAGTGAGAATCCTAGCCATGGGTAACTTTCCAGGGGACAACTGAAGATATTCTTGGGATATCACTAGCTTCATCTAGTCAGATCCTATAACAGTTTCTCAGTTGTTTATTGTCCCATGCAAAGATATGTATGCAAATGTGAAAGACAGCTGGTGTGAAAACCAGCAATGCGTGGATTCCACAGCTCACAGGATTACTTGGCACAAGGAAAAGCACATATATTGCAATTTGTAAAACAGCCACTGATGGTGTATCTACATATTTAAACAAACATGGAGACTATGCCATAAACTGTCAGGATGTATGCAGTTACAATGGTCAACTCATATATATATATGCATATGTGTGTGTGTATGTAATCCTAGTGGAAATCATGATGCTAACGTGTGAAACTCTGGCACATTGAACCAAGCCTTTGAATTAGGTCATAGCTAGGGAATAGCTATGGCAGGGTGAATATGGCAGCTGACCCAGGTGCAATCTTTTAGGAGGAAAGTCAGTGATGTGTTTGCTGGTCTGGGGCACGAGTGCCAATTTGTCCTAGCAAGGCTGCTAGCAGTCTCAGTAATTATCCAAAGAATGCTTGCAGAGTGTGTGTGTGCGTGCGTGCGTGTGTGTGTGTGCGTGTGAGTGTACCTATGTGCAAGGAGCTATCTGTTTGATAAACCCAATGCTCCAGTGGACAGTGTATCTAACCAGGCAACAGACCAGCCATAAAGACACATAATTTCACAGAATGGGTAAATTTGCTTCCATCCCAGCTCTTACACAGGATCTTCACGTGAAAAACTCCACAAATACTGGTAACCTGAAAGGAGATGTCACAGACACAAAGTCTCTCCTCAGAAAGTAGACTGTCAGAGAGATTTTTGCATTTATAGTTTCCACCAGCAAAAATATGAGGTACTAAATGAGGAAATCCCTGGAAATAGATATTCAATTGTCAACCAAGGTCATGGTAACATACAACCCTTTTTACCCTGTCATCCTTAATGTGCACTTTATTCAATGGTATACAGACCCTAAGAAAGAAGGATCCAGAAAACAACCTTGGCCAAAGAAACTGTAAACCTGAACAGAATCATTTGGGTGACCTTTAGTATTCAGCTGACAGAAGTACTGTTTTACTTCATTGTTGCTATAAGTTTTAGTGCTAAATTTATGGCTATCTGTGTAATGTTAAATTTTAGGAGTCTAAGGTGGTAGCTGTTGTCATGAAAGAAGGTGCTGACAGCCTAGCTATCTGGAATTTTGTATATAATGATATGTCATTTGTAAATATGAACATGATTTATATAGAAGTGTGACAAAGAGAGATACTGCCAGCACAGCTATTTAGAATTTTGTAAATAATTATATGTCATTTGTGAATATCAACATGATTTATATAGAAGTGTGATAAAGGGAGATACTGCTTGCACAGCTATCTGGAACTTTGTAAATAATTATATGTAATTTGTGAATATCAACATGATTCATATAAGAAGTTTGTGTTACAAATGTATTACTGCTGTACTGTATGTCATATAAGATAGTTTGTACAGACATGTGTCCTTAAGATGTATTTTACAAAGTGCTATTTGAAATGTATCCAAAGTGTACCCTACTGGAATACAACAGAAATGTACATACACTATTGCAACTGTTTAAATGTATATATATATATACCCCCACTGGTGCTAGTGGTAAGGATTGATGCTCCTTGATTACTGGGCCAGTGGTGGGGCATCAGAGCTGTAAATAAATCATGCAGATTGTTCTGTTGGCAGACTTGTGTATGCATCAGAGCAACTTGCTGATTTACAGTGAATCCCAGTTCTAAGCAGGGCCACTTTCCTTATAAGTACTTTACTGTATGAAATAATAAACCTAAGATACCCCCCACCCCCACCCCGTGCTTCACAGAGACTAGATCTTCCTTTTAGAGATCAGTCTTACTCAGCAGTTAAAATGATAACCTTATCCTAGCCCATTTATAATGCAAGACAGCTAGAAGTAAAAGAGCCTTCTCCAGGCTAGGGCCTGCTATCTAGAATCATATTCCAAAAGATGTTAAAAACCTACCTACAGATATTATCAATAAAATGACTGACAATACAGAACATGTAGATTGTGTCTTTAGAAGCCTATATGTCATATTGTACTGATGTTTACCTTGTAGATCTTGGTCTGATTCCATTAGTCTCCATTTGCCTACTGTTTGATTCTGATCGATTCACTTATCCAGGCATTGTTCCTTGATTACCTGGCAGAGGTCACAGATTTCAACCTCTTATCTCTGCAGCCATGAGCAATGTCAGAAATAATCAGAGATAAAGGACCAAAATCAGAGATAGGCTTTAAATACAAACAATGTTCATTTAGGATTCTAACTGAAAGAATAAGAGAATGTGAGGTAATATACACTGTGAGAAAAACAGCATGTCTGGTAAAATCGATTATTATTTATTGAATCTAACACACTTTTTTCATGTCACCAGAACACATTTTATGAGAAAGTGAGCAATGTCCTGGAGAGTTATTAGGAAATTCTAGACATAATAGACATAACTCTCAACATTCATTGTCCTAAAATTAGAATAATATCTTTGAACGTATGGAATTGTTACTAACAACTTTAATCAAAGAGCACACAGTATACTTAAATGCTCTGCTTTGTGCTTACAGTAGGTTTTCTTGATTAAATAATGTAACTCGGTGCAATTTGTCATGGATTTTTAATAGATTCATAGATTCATAGACTGTTACTAGGCTAATGACCCAAGGGGCCTCTCTAAGCCTAGCTACATTTTCCAAAAAGAATAATGATATCCTATATCCAAACAGGACATTGAAGGCCAGGCATTTATAAGCTATCTCTGTCCACAAAGGGCATGGGTGCCAGGTCCCATGTAAATTTCCTGTTCTCTATCCACTTGTCTAGGCTGTACATAAACTGGGTAATAGATAAACTCAGCTTCATATGGATGGAAAGCCTGTTCCATAGGATGGGCAGTCTGAGACACATATCTGTCTCTCCAGCATGTTCTTTTTAAACCACAGACAAAAATTCAAATCCCTAGACCTTGTACTTCTGGTACTCTTTGTCTTACAAATATGTAGGAGATTTATAAGTGTGAGGTTTGCAGATGCTTTGTAAACAATGCATAGATCAACCCTCAGCAATCTATAGGAGACTGAATAGAGTGAAAGGGCTTTAAGATGCTCTGTATAAGCCAGGTTTGTTATGCCTTGTATTCTTTTTGTACGCAGCCTTTGAGGTTGCTCTGGTTTCTGCATATGCCTGGTCAGGTAGATGCCAAACGGAGCATTGTACTCTATGACTGGCAGAATACAGTGTGATAGTGACCTCTTTTGATTAAAAACATTAACAAAGACTATGTAACAAACTTTAATTAAGAGAAATAAATGTTTATAATGAAAAATAAGGACCTGGTCATGGAAATGAGGGCTGTTGAGTTGTATACTTTGTCGGTTTACTCTGCTAACAGATATAATAAAAAAAAAAAAAAAACTCATTCTGTGGTGCTGTGGTGTTTGTTTTTGAACTCTTTCATAATCATAAACGCATGCTTTTTCTGTTGCAGGTTCAAAGCCTGATGCCAAAGAAAGTTAGAGAATTTGATGTACACCTATAACAATACACAAACCCAAAGAAAAGCAGCACTTGACATGAGGTGGCATAATTTAACATCTCTATATTGTCTCCACAGCACAGCTCTTGATCAAATGCATAAAACACAGGTAACAGCTAATAATGAATATGGTACATGTTTATACTCATCTAATAATTAACAGAATGATAGCACTCACGTTGTGATGAAGGAATATACTGAGGCTTTCCCCATCTCAAGATATGTAGTACCTTTGGGGGATTAACCTAATAGTATGTAGTCCTAGTAACTATTTTATTTTCTATAGCACACGTTTATCATGTAAAAACAACATCCTGCTTGTGAGATGTGCCAAATATTGTTTTTGATGTTGTGGTTTCCATTCCAATGTTATGTTCTACATGTCATATTGTTGTAACTCATGAAAGCAGGTGTTACAAGCAACCTAGATTCCATGAGTCACACGACGGGACCACATTCAGTGAATAAGGGACTGCATGTGTGTGTTCCCGCTCAATCTCTCTCTCTCTCTCTCTCTCTCTCTCTCTCTCTGTTTCTCTCTGTCATTCTCTCTCCTCAGAGATTGATTATGGAGCTTTCCACACTATAGGAATGTCAGGCTAAGAGGAAAGCAGGCACAGAATTATATTCATAAGCTGCTGTGGTCCATAACTCTCAATCAAGCTAATAGGTCTATAAAATCTAATTTAATCTTTCTCCCCCTCTTTGTATATCAGTGATATGTTTGAGAGTTTCCATCATTTAAGAACAATGCCATTTTCAAAAAAAAATTGTTAAAAATGTTATATAACATTGATGCAATAATTTCCTTAGTATTAACTAATAAACAGCATGGGATAATATCTGGGCCCATCGATGTTGTCTTTTTAATTTTATTCATTGCATCAATAATCATATTAATGGTAAATTTGGGACAAAAAACATCCATTGACATTGAGATTATAAGATCATCTCTTTTGCAATTACAGCTCTTTGCATTAAATGTATTAAACGTGTTAGCTATAAGCTGTGTATCTGATATTAACATACCACCTATTTTAATACAGGAAGAAGTTGTATCATTATTAAATGAATTATCATATTTATAAACCGCCTTTTTTACATTGAGAATCCTTTAAAAAATGTAATTCGAAATTTATTTTAGCCATTAAATTTCCTTGCATACCTTATTACAAATTCAGTTCTGCTTACTGGTAGGATATTAGCTACATAAATTATGTTTCCATTTTTCTTTTTAGAGTGTATTTGTTGGTTCTCTATTCCACCAAATCAGATAATGATACCATCCTCCTGTTTCACATTCTGTTGCCACTTTACTAATAGTCAGGGTGTTGTCAAATATGTCACCCACATTTTCAAGTCTAGTAATTAGGATTAAGTCAAGTATGTTTTCACCTCTTTTTTCTTCTAAAACAAATTTAGTCATACTAACAAATATTGTCATATTAACAAATTACTGAATTAGCAGTCCAAACATCACAGGATTGTTTAAATCCACCAACAGTATAATATTCTTAAGTTTAAGTAAATTTCAAGTTTATCTAAAAAGTCCCAATGGGCTACACTATCCACGGTGGGAGTTTGATAGCATAATGCAACATGAGTTACTCTATTGCTAACAGTATCATTTAGTTGCACTATAATAGTTTCTATATCACTTATTTGCTAAATAGGTACATAAGAAATCAAGTCATGTACCCAAAAAGTTATCCAACCACCTCTAAGATTATTTCATTCATGTTTTATAAAACAATTAAGGTTATAATCTGTTGAATTCCATGATTCAACAACTGCTATAAGGTTGTAATGCCCATGTGTTGTTATTCCAAGGCCGTTGTATTTATTTGCTAAACCCTGCGCATTACAAAAGTAACAGTTTATAACCGTATCAGATATGGGATTCCTACATGTTTCATTTGTGGAAGACTTAACTCTAAAATATTTACCTGCTCATATATTTTTCCAGCAACATAAGAGGCCCCATGAAACTTGTCATGTGAAAATAGATTGCTATCTACGACATAGTGCTCCCAATATTTAATAAGTTCAGTCTTATAAACTAAGGCTACCTGCATTAACCAGTTGTTAAATATGTGTGCCTTTGGGAACTTGAAATGCTTTCAGTTAATACACAGTGAATTTTATTGGATTCCAAATATTCAACTATGTCTACTATAGAATTCTTCATGTAATTCAATGGCATATATTTTTCAAGTCAGTTCCACCAGCATAAATAATAAACATCATATTTTGGCAAAAGCTTGTGAATTATTTTGTTAACATCGAGTAATTTCAATCCAGACAATGAAGATACTGTTATTACATTTCTGTTTTACAAAGCTGACTTAGAGTTAGTTTCAACACAGTTTTTCCCAAAATTTCTTGGTATATAAAGTGCAGATGTTATTTGGAACACTATAATTTATTTTTAATAGGGTATCTTTATTAAGTAGATCAATGCTATTCTTTCTATTCCTTTTCCTGGCTGTGATTTTTTACTGACATAACTCATTGGAGTAACTTGATTCATCTTTTCCACTATCATCATTAAAGCATTCTAATAAATCAGTGATGACCTCTACTGGTGACGAGACTCTCATTACAATTACTCATCTTTTCACTAGCAGAGCTGCCTTTATAACTATGTTTAACTATTATATCTTCAGGGCAAAGACCACATCAAGACAACATATTAATAGTAACTGATACATTTTTTGGCAACATTTGAAGAGGCTCTGTACACCTTGTTTGCATAATTATGGCAGATTATAGATTCCATGCTTACCTCCTCCTATGAATATATTATACTCATATCACTATCAATATTTATTGTAGCGACACTACAGTTAGAAATGCACGGCTTGTAAGTCATTATTTCAAACTGCATGTTCAACATCTTTTTCTTCTGTTTATTTTTTCTACTGCTGTTATTTTTCTTTTTTTAATCTTTACAACATCACTCAGATTTGGAATCTCATTTGTCATTTCCAAAATAGTTCCTGTTTCTTTACTAACTTTACTGCTGATGTTGTTCTCAGTGGAAGTTGTGTTTTCTTTTAAATCATTATTTGTTTATTTATTGATTGATTGATTGACATTTCTTGACTGGGAAAGTCCACTGGGTCAGAATAACCCATTTTCTTTGGAGGCCCGGGGAGAAAAGCTCCAGTAACAAATTAAAAATTACTACAGCAAATAGCTAAACAAAAATTATTATACAACAAGGTAAGATTTATAGTAAGAAACCATACAAATATAAACAGCATTTCGTAGTTCTAGAAATATGCAGAGTACAATGTCATTATGCAGTGAAAATAAATGACAGCAGAACTTGCACAGTATATAAATGGATAACTTGTTGAGGACATTCAATATAAACAATCATGGCACACAGTATATTCTGTACAATATGAAGGCGATTATACTTTTGCTTTGTGGAAGTTTCTTAAGGATTAAATATTGATTAGTATACTTTGTTTAAGAGAAAGGCCCAGAAGTACAGTTGGTTTACTAGTATTTCAGTTGATCTAAAAACAGGGTATTCTAGTCAGTAAACCCATTGGTGTTGGTTTATGGTATTATGAAGTTCTGATCACAAGAACAGATGTGATTATTAAGAAAGTGATTTTTTTAGGGTGACTTTGAAGGTTTTCATAGGCTCATTTTGTGTTAATGGGGGGGGGGGCATTCCATAACTTTGCTATGGAGTAAGAGTATAGGCTTTGTCCAGCTCTCTTACTGGGTTTGTATACGGTAAGAAGCTGTTTATTAGTAGAATGAAGATTTTGGGTTGGGATGTAGGGTTGCACAATTGAATGTAGTGATGGGTACTTATTTGGATTGTATATTGCATTTAAGATTTATGATATCCTTTAAATATTCTAATATAACTTGATGTATGGAGGTAAAAGCTTTGACCTACAGCACCTACAAATGAAATTGTGTCTCAAGTCCTTGCTTTGAATGATATTAATTCCAAGTGTCTAACACAGTTAAAACACATTCCACCTTGCACATTCTTCAGCTATACACCACCATTAGTGCATTCAGCTATGTACTTACTTTTAATTGTTTAATGAATCTATTGTATTCATCACAAAAGGTTTCTCATCCAGGAAAAAAGAGGTAATTTTCCCCTCTACTCATCACTCATTAGACCCATTATAGAGTACAACGCCCCTTTTGGTATGTACCTCACAAGACATCTACAACAACTGGAAAGGCCACAGAAATACCTCACAAAGAGGATTACCAGCCTCAAACAGATGCCCTACGCAGACCATCTCAAAAAACTCCAGCTTTACTCTGTCGCATATCGCCTACTCAGAGGCGATCTCTGCCTAACATACAAAGCTATGTCAAACCCAGAGCTGTTGGACATACTCCACGTAAAGAAATACCAGTCCCTTCGAGCTACACGCTCTAGGGACCTAAACCTTGTCACCACAATAAACAGAACATGTTGGAGAGATAGATTCCTGTCCCAGAGACTTCCCATACTTTGGAACAATCTACCTATCTATATCAAACAAAGCTCCTCATTAGCACTCTTCAAGAAAAATCTTGATGATTGGATGGGAGATAGGAAATTCACCTCGTGGATCACTTCTGTGGCTCTGCTTGACAGGGGCACAGGAAAATAATTTTCTTGGGTGGAAGAAGCTACGGTACCGTTTCGTTAGGCTTATATAGGCCCTAGGGCCAATAGCCTAGTGCCTACCTATGAACCTATGAACCTATTAAGAAGTATATAAAGATTCCCCAGGCAGGCTAAGTATATATTAATAACCAAAATTACCTACACCTATAATAACATATGTTATTATATGAGATGTCTTCTTTCGGCTTTTGCCGGTTAGGGGTTGCCACAGCGGAACTTCAGTCCGCTAATGATAGGCAGTAGATTTTTACGGTGCCGAGGTGCCAGCTCAATACCCAACCTTCAATGAAGGCACGCCCATTTACGCATGTCTTTTGAACGCCACTCGACCACGGGAAGGACATGCAGACTCCACACAGAAGGCGCTCCAGCTGAGAATCTAACGGGAGAACCTTTTGCTGTGAGGTGACAACACTACCGCTGCACCAACACAGCTTCTATGTTATTATATGAGATAATAATTTGGTTATATGATAAATTTCATTTATATTTAGTATAATTTTAGTTTTATTATGTTATTATATCAGATAATAAAACTAAAATTATACTAAATATAAATGAAATTTATCATATAACCAAACAAATCAATTTATTGACAACAGACAGTATAACTAACTATAAAAATAAAACCCCATGAAAATAAGCACTCTGAAAGTAAAATGTATATTAACTCAAGTGTGTTGAAAAATAGACCCAGAAATAGTTAAATGTTATTCTAACTGTTTGAAGAATTGACAAAGCAGGTTTCTACAGGTTTGACAGATATTATATATGGTTGTAGAACAGACTCTTGTATAGGTATGGAGGTAGTTGTGTCTTTTAAGCATGATGCAATTGCTTGTATAAATAAAGTGTTTAATTGACTAGCTATACTTTCTGTGAAGCTGGTTGTTATCTGAGTTGGTTAATTGGTACTTTCAGGGTGGATGAGTTTGTTTATTGATGACCAGAACATTTTAGGCTTTGTTGCCTTCTTTTCCTTTTAGCTCTCCCATTAGGTGTCATCACAGCGGATCATCTGTTCTGTGCATCTTGCTCTGTCTCACCAACCACCTGCATGCCCTCTCTCACCACATCCATAAACCTTATCTTAGGCCTTCCTTTTTTCCTCCTACATGGCAGCTCCATCCTTAGCACCCTTCTCCCAATATACCCAGCATCCCTCCTTAGCACATGTCCAAGCCAAAGCAATCTCACCTCTCTGGCTTTGTCTCCAAACCATCCAAACTGAGCTGACCCTCTAATATACTCATTTCTAATCCTGTCCATCCTTGTCACACCCAATGCAAATCTTAACATCTTTAACTCTACCACCTCCAGCTCTGAATCCTGTCTTTTTGTCAGTGCCACAGTCTCCAACCCATATAACATAGCTGGGCTCTTTACCATCTTGCAGACTTTCCCTTTCACTCTTACTGGTACCTGTGTGTCAAAATCACTCCTGACATTCTTCTCCACCCACTCCATCCTGCCTGCACTCTCTTCTTCACCTCTCTGCCACACTCACCATTACTCTGAACTGTTGATCCCAAGTATTTAAATACATCCACCTTCACCAACTATACTTCCCTGCATCCTCACCATTCCTGTGTCCTCCCTCTCATTCACACACATATATAGGTTCATAGGTTCATAGGTAGATACTAGGCTATCTGCCCTAGGGCATTTATAAGCCTAGCCAGAGTGTATTTGGCTTCCGCACCCCTATTACATTAGCCTACTGTGCCTCTGTAAAGTAGGTCACAGAAGGTACCCTTTTAAGATTAGTTTACTGTGCCTCTGTCTAGCAGGGACACAGGAGAGATCCCAGGGGTGAATTTGCGATTTCCCATCCATGCGTCCAAATTTAGCTTGAAGAGTGTCAGCGAGGGGCTATGTCTTACATGAATTGGGATTCTATTCCAGAGTGAGGGAAGCCTCTGGGAAATAAATCTGTCCCTCCAGCATGTCCTATTTATTTTTGTGCTGAGGTTTAGGTCCCTGGAGCGTGTAGCTCTAAGGAACTTGGATTTTTTGAGGTGGAGCATGTCCATTAATTCTGGGTTTGACATGGCTTTGTACTTCAGGCATAGATCGCAACTGAGTAGAGGTGGAGTTTCTTTAGTTGAGCTGCATAGGACATCTGTTTGTAGCCCATGATCTTCTTGGTGAGGTACTTTTGGGGTCTCTCCAGTTGCTGCAGGTGTCGGGTAAGGTACATCCCAAAAGGGGCATTGTATTCAATTATGGGTCTGATGAGTGACGAGTAGAGGGGCACAATGACCTCTCTTGATCTAGATGCGAACCCTTTCATGATAAGGTGGGCTATATAGAAGGTCTTTCTAACCACTTTGGCAACGTGATTATCAAAGGAGAGATTACTATCTACGTTTGTCCCCAAATCTCTAATTACTTCTTCCAGATTAATGGATTACCACCTATGTGGTAATTTGTGGGCACCTTGTTTTTCCCAAAGGGATGACTATGCACTTTTTAGCATTTAGCTTGAGGCCGTGGCTCTGGCACCAAGCATCTGTCTCTGTGAGACCCTTTTGGAGGATGCTTGTGTCAGCTGGAGAATCGATTATGGTCCCCAGTTTGCAGTCATCTGCGAACTTTGTCAGCCATAATCCCCCCGTGTTAGCCTGAACCTCAGAGAAGTATATACCGAACAAGAGAGGTCCCAGAACTGAGCCCTGTGGGATGCCACTTGTAACTGGTTTGGATTCGGACATGGCACCTGCGATTCTGACCATGTGGGTTCTATCTCTGAGCCAGTTTGCAACCCATCTTGTGATATAGGGGTTGATATTTAAGCTGGTAAGCTTATTTATGATGCCTGAGTGGGGTATTGTGTCGAAGGCTTTTGCGAGGTCCAGGTAGGCTGTGTGGACTACCTTGCCCTCATCTATGGCTTTGGTAACTGTTTCAAAGAAATCAACTAGGTTTAAGAGGCAAGATCTGCCCTTAACAAAGCCAAATTGGGTAGGCTCCCAATGTCTTGGTTTATGAGTTCCATGATAATACGCTCCATAGCTTTACAGACCAGACTAGTCAGGCTTATGGGGCGATAGTTTCCGGGGTCCGTTGTGGCACCACCTTTGTGGAGTGGGACCACTGTAGCTGTATGCCATTCTTTGGGTACATATCCTGTAATAAGGCTAAGTTTGAACAGTGACTTAATGTGAGGGTTCAGTTCTTCTTGGAGCTTGTGTAAGACACAGCCTGGGACACCGTCAGGTGCCATAGATGCTGTGTTTTTTGCTTTGGAGAGGGCAGCTTTCACCTGTGCATCTGTGATATCAGGGAGGTTACATTCAGTTGGCATAGGCATTTGCTCCTTTGGGGGGGAAGGGGGGGAGAAGTTTGCGCTGAATCTGTCTGCCAGGATGTTGGCTATGTCTGTAGGTTCGGTATATTTTGTACCGTTATGCAACAATTCAGAGCATATCTGGGAGTTTCCGCCCATGTTCCTGACATAACTAAAGAAGGCCTTGTGATTATCTTTAGTGTCTAGGGCAATTTTTCATTCGAAACTGGCCTTTGATGATTTTATGAGGGATCAAAGTTTCTTGCTAATACTGATCAGAGATGCCTTCCCTTTTTGGGATTTTGCTCTGTCATGTAGTAGCTTTCTCCTTCTGTTGTATAGCTTATTTATGGCCGGGGTCCGCCAGACCGGTCTCCTGTTTTTGGAGGAGTGAGTCTTGGTTTTATTTGGGATAGCACAATCCATGCATTCCTGCAGGTGCTCATAGAATGCATTTGTAAATGATTCTGCGGATTGGGCTGTATTATCCTCTGGCCCAGGGGCTTTGAAGGATTCCACCTCAGTCTTGAGAAGTGCAAAGTTGGCTTTTGAGAAATTCTTTACAGTGATTTCCTTGGCTGGGGGTGGGGACAGGATATGGATGTCCATGGAAATTTGTTTATGGTCTGATCTTACCAATGAGGGGTTTACCTCTGGTGTGGAACATAGAGTCCCCATGTTGGTGATGACCAGGTCCAATATGTTGTTCCCTCTTGTGGGAGTGGTGACCAATTGTTCCATTGCGTTAAAGTTTATAAATTCAAGGAACCATTGGGCAAGGGTGTTTGGGCTTGAGTAGTTTTCCCAGTCAATGTTTGGGTAGTTGAAGTCACCCAATAACATAGTGTTTGGAGAGACCTTCATATTCTCCAGTGTTCTGTCTTAGTCCAGCTGACCTTCATTCCTCTCCTCTCTGGAGCATATCTCCACTTCTCCAGGGTCTCCTCAACCTGTTCCCTACTCTCACTACAGATCACAATGTCATCCGCAAACATCATAGTCCACGGGGACTCCTGTCTGATCTTGTCTGTCATCCTGTCCATCACCATTGCAAATAAGAAAGGATTCAGAGCTGATCCTTGATGTAATCCCACCTCCACCTTGAATGCATCCATCATTCCTACTGCAGACCTCACCATTGTCACGCTGCCCTCATACACATCCTGTACTATGCTTACATACTTCTCTGCCACTGTTGACTTCCTTCTACAATACCACAAATCTTTTCTAGGCACCCTGTTGTAAGCTTTCTCTAAGTCCACAAAGACATAATGCAACTCCTTCTGACCTTTTCTATACTTTTCCATCAACACCCTCAGAGCAAACATCGCATCTGTAGTGCTCTTTCCCAGCATGAAACCATACTGCTGATCACTAATCATCACCTCCCTTGTTAACCTAGCTTCCACTACTCTTTTCCATAGCTTCATGCTGTGGCTGATCAATTTTATCCCTCTGTAGTTACTACAGCTCTGCACATCACCCTTATTCTTAAATATCAGTACCAATCACGTCTTCTCCACTCCTCAGGCATCCTCTCACTTTCCAAAATTTCATTACACAATCTGGTTACAAACTCCACTGGCATCTCCCCTAAACACCTCCATGTTTCCACAGGTATGTCATCTGGACCAACAGCCTTTCCATTCTTCATCCTCTTCATAGCGGTCCTTACTTCCTCCTTGCTAATCTTTTGCACTTCCTGATTCAGTATCCCCACATCACCCAACCTTCTCTTTCATTCTCTTCATTCATCAGCCCCTCAAAGTATTCTTTTCGTCTGCTCAACTCACTCTCCTCACTTGTGAACACATTTCCCTCTTTATCCTTTATCACCCTAACCTGCTGCATATCTTTCCCAACTTGGTCCCTCTATCTAGCCAATCGGTACAGGTCTTTTTCTTCCTCCTTAGTGTCCAGCCTCTCATACAACTCACCATACGCCTTATCCATAGCCTTCACCACCTCTCTCTTCATCATACTTCTCATCTCACTGTAGTCCTGTCTACTTTCCTCATCTCTTTGACAATCCCACTTCTTCGTCACCAACCTCTTTCTCTGTATACTCTCTTGTACTTCCTCATTCCACCACCAGGTCTCCTTGTCCTCCTTCCTCTGTCCAGATGCCACACCAAGCACCTTTCTACCTGTCCTTCTTACCACTTCTGCTGTGGCTGCCCAGCTATCTGGTAACTCTTTACTACCACCCAGTGCCTGTCTTAACTCTTCCCTGAACTCCATCTTACAGTTATCTTTTTTCAACTTCCACCATTTAATCCATGGCACTGACCCCACTCTCCTCCTCTTCTTCTTGATCACCAACATCATCCTACAGACCACCATCCTATTCTGCCTAACACCTTTCCTCTGCCACCACTTTGCAGTCTCCAATCTCCTTCAGACCAGCCCTCATGCATAGGATTAAATCCACCTGTGTGCATCTTCATCCACTCTTGTACATCACCCTATGCTCCTCCCTCTTCTTAAAATACATATTCACCAAAGCCATGTCCATCCTTTTCCCAAAATCCCCTACCATCTGACCTTCTGCATTCCTCTCCTTAACAACATACCTACCCATCACCTTCACAACCTCTCTGTCCCCTTCACCAACATGCCCATTGAAATCAGCTCCAATCACCACTCTCTCACCCTTGAGTACACTCTCTACCACTTCATCCAACTCGCTCCAAAAGTTTTCTTTCTCCTCCATCACACACCCAACTTGCAGAGCATATGTACTAACAAGATTCATCATCACAGCATCAGTTTCCAGCTTCATACACATCAGTCTGACACTCTTTTCACGTCTAAAACACTCTTGATATCCTGTTCCTTCACATCATATCAGCTAGCTCTCTTCCTCTACCAGGCATACTGTCAAAACAGAAAGTTCCTACCCTCACTTCCACACTCCTAACCTTCCTCCTCTTCCCCTGCCTCCAGGATTCCTTCCCCCTCTTCTTCTCCTTCTTCTTCTCTACAGCCAACAGTAGTCCAATTTCCACCAGCACCCTGTTGGCTAACAGTACTGGTGGCTGTCATTGTTAACCCTGGCATTGACCGATCCGGTATGGAAATCTGTATTGTTGTCCGTATATTTGATCTGGCAAAAATTTTACACAGGATGCCTTTCCTGATGTCACAATCCCCATTTATTCGGGCTTGGGACAGGAACAAAGAAATACACTGGCTTGTGCTTTCCCAGTGGCTGGGGTGAACATTTTAGGGTTAGTATGACCTGTATTTTGTTGTCTGGTGTAGTAAGATCCTTTATCTCATTTGATCTTATTTTGGCCTGTTTTCTAAGCTGTTTGAAAATCTGGAAACTTAATTAATCATGTGTTTGGTTCCCAGTGACTCCAGGTCATGTCTCTATTTGTCATTAGTAACTTTCTTTGCTTCGCAAACCAAGGAGCTGGGCTGAATTTAACTTACAACCAGGGTATGGTTGCTGATTATATCTAGGAAAGTGCTACTAAAAAAACTGTTTTAGTAATTGCCAACTGATTGATTTTAATGTACTGGTAAAGATATCTTTATCAAAGCTAGTTCTGCTGTGAGATTGGCTTGTAAGAAATATATCCTCCAACAAAAACTGCTTTGGATTTACTTAACTTATAGATACCCCAACAAGATACAACAAAAACAGTGACAAGCAAAGCTCCCTAGGCTGGGTTATCACAAATTTTCGAGAAAAGAAATTAGTAACACTGGTTCCCTACCAGACAATCTAAGTGACCACCTACCCATGATTAATGTATTATCCATCCACCCCCAAAACACACCACATGTACACAACATAAGATAGTGTTGACATTCCAACTATCTGCATGGATCAAAATAATAAAAAACACATAAAGAAAGATCCAGCACCAAGTAAATCTCAAAAATCAGCTTGCTTTTATTACACAGCAGCAACAGCAGACATATCATGTTCACTACTGCTTCTTCAGTACATCTAAAGGCAGGATTTACTGTCTTCTGCTTTTTAAAATTTGCCAATTCACATTACTTAATTAATTAAAATAGTTACACGCATTAAATAACATGACTACAAATACAAATATTAATATAATGACAAAGAATGTATCCAAGATGCAACGTGTCAACGATTAATTAGGAATTCTACTTATAATATAAATAGTTAAAATAGCCATCTTAAACACCGACAAAGCTTTATATATACATATAGGGTTATCTGTGACTAGATCACTGACCTCCTACATTGGTATAGACTATGTCATAAACATGAACCTCGGTGCATGCAAAACTAAAAGAAAGAAAAAGAACAAAAACTGTGCCCCTCTCACCCTCTGCCAATAATATATACCAACTCCAACATTGCAAAACAGTGGGCAAAGGGCAAAATCTCACTCCCCACTGTAAAACAATTCCACTCAGAAAGCAGCCAGCATCCTGTGATGAACCGTCAGATTGACTAAAACCCTCCTTACAAAATTTTCCAGCTAAAAACATATAAACACGGTGCAGTGGTGCAGCGGTAGTGTTGTCGCCTCACAGCAAGAGGTTCTCTGGTTCGATTCTCAGCTGGGGTGCCCTCTGTGTGGAGTCTGCATGTCCTCCGTGTGTTTGTGTGTGTTCCCTCCGGGTGCTCCGGTTTCCTCCCACGTACAAAGACATGCATCTGGAGTGTTTCTCCCTGGGCTTCTGCCGAAAATTGGCTTTGTTCCAAGTCGGACTTTCCCGGTTAACAAATGTTAAATAAAAATAAAAGAATAAACACACAGTACCTGGATATATATAAATATGCATATACACATTGAAGAGATACTGCTATAGTTCAATAGTTGTAGAAACAGCAGGACTAATAAAAAAATGTTCATGCATATGTAAATATGTTGCCAGTACAGGTAATTCCATATGAAATGCAGAAGAAGAAAATTCTCAGCACATCGCGGGTGCTAAAAGGAGCACTCTTGGAAAAATGAAAGACTGAAGTAATACTAATCTCATGAACTTCAGTCCTGCTCTTACTTAGGAATGGGAACTATTCCTGTCCCCATATTAGAAACTGTAACCATTTGGAGAAATTTGAAAGGGAGAAGCTGCTGTATTCTGGTATAGTACAATGCAGGCAGTGAATTTTCTGATTAATTTAAACATTTACATTTTTAAATTACAGTGGTAGAATGGTAATAACAACTTGTTCTTGCAACAAGTATGACACTGGGAAAACTAGTAAGAAATTTAAATTGAGTCTGCAGGAGCATAGCTGGGATATTATCACACTTAAAGGATAAAGCTGTATAGCTACAAATCTTGAAAAGATTGATTGTGGCAGACTTAGATGCTTGAATGCTACTATATAAGAAGAAATACAGCAGCAATACAGATGTAGTATGCCTTTGACCCCTTATGAAGCAGAGTGTGTGTGTGTGTATATATATATATATATATATATATATATATATATATATATATATATATATATATATATATATCAGCAAAGCAGACCCAACAGGAAGATACAGCCAGTACTCCACTCCAAACGACTCAAAGCCAATAAAACTCCAAAATCGAGCACGATATATTCAAGAAGAATTTTATTGACGTTAGCGCTTTCACAGGTACCCCTGCTTCATCAGACGTTACAAATAAATCATCTCCATGCAGCATTATATACCAAATTTTGAAATACATCATTTCCTGTTCAACCTCACTTCCTGTTAAAATAAGACAAACTCTGCCTTAAAGTGATACTAATCCTATAAACATCAGCCACACACATAAAACTAAATTAAACAACTAGACGTCTTTCAAAACTAATATCTAACAAACATAATAAAATCCTTCATCAAACATACAATGTATATATAAAATCAGTCACCTGACAGGTAGAAAATAAAAATATAAAAATAAAAGTAAAACATCTACTAGCAGTCATCATGTTGTAGTCATGCTATGCTTCATATCATGACAAGGATCTAATATCTAAAAATTTTTATACAAAACACATGAAACAGTGCCTACTCTAAAATCTAATCACAGATATCCTGAACTAAGGTGCATATATGTTAAACATAAAAATACAATAGCTAAGATAACGTAGTAACAATTATATCATCTCAACCTGTCATAATAGAATAGTGCCTTCAACACATTGGCCATTAAGGTCCACATAGGACCTAGCGTTTAATAGATCTCTTTTTTAACCATGGTCTCAAAGGAACACTTTCATTCAGCCCTCGTTCACGATGGGCTGCAAGGCGCAAAATCCATTCAATCTCTGATAACTCAGTTTGATTTACTAGATCCCCCCCCCTTGAACTCACTTTCTGTACATGTAATACTTGAAACATAAAAGTGTGCTGGGCAAATTGTAACATGTGCTTAGAGATTGCGCTACAGGTGTCCAATCTATTATAGCAATAAAAGTGATCCCGAATACGTTCTCTCAAGGAACGATTGGTCTTACCTACGTAAAACCTGAAACATCTTTGACAGATAGCGACATACACAAGATTCCTTGTGTTACAATCTGCCTGACATCTGATCTGCCAAAGCTTACCGTCGTTGGAATTCCTAAAAAATCTGGACGTGTCCACATAGGGACACTGGGGGCATGATCCACACCTTCTGGTACCTAGGTCAACTGCTGTACACTCCGACATATTCAAAGAAAATAAATTAGGAAAGCACAATTCTTGTTTTAAACTTTTAGAGTTGTTGAAAACATATCTCGGACAGTTTCCTACTATCCTACATGTATCCTTGTTGGTGGTCAGAATGTTCCAATTGTTCATTATCACATTCTGAACCATCCCCAAATTTTTAACATAAGGTAAAAGTATCTGTTGTTGTGTGTTAGCTGTACCACATACCTTCCTGCTATATGAATGTTTGTGATCTGAATAATATGGCTTACCCTTACTATTCCTTAATCTAACAACATCATTGCATACTGTCTCAACCACTATAGGATCATAACCCCTGCTATATACATCATGTCTCAGTTTATTTAATTCCTGATGGAAAGAGGCATCATTAGAACAGGTTTTACGTAGGTAAGACCAATCGTTCCTTGAGAGAACGTATTCGGGATCACTTTTATTGCTATAATAGATTGGACACCTGTAGCGCAATCTCTAAGCACATGTTACAATTTGCCCAGCACACTTTTATGTTTCAAGTATTACATGTACAGAAAGTGAGTTCAAGGGGGGGGGGATCTAGTAAATCAAACTGTTATCAGAGATTGAATGGATTTTGCGCCTTGCAGCCCATCGTGAACGACGGCTGAATGAAAGTGTTCCTTTGAGACCATGGTTAAAAAAGAGATCTATTAAACACTAGGTCCTATGTGGACCTTAATGGCCAATGTGTTGAAGGCACTATTCTATTATGACAGGTTGAGATGATATAATTGTTACTACGTTATCTTAGCTATTGTATTTTTATGTTTAACATATATGCACCTTAGTTCAGGATATCTGTGATTAGATTTTAGAGTAGGCACTGTTTCATGTGTTTTGTATAAAAATTTTTAGATATTAGATCCTTGTCATGATATGAAGCATAGCATGACTACAACATGATGACTGCTAGTAGATGTTTTACTTTTTATTTTTATATTTTTTATTTTCTACCTGTCAGATGACTGATTTTATATATACATTGTATGTTTGATGAAGGATTTTATTATGTTTGTTAGATATTAGTTTTGAAAGACGTCTAGTTGTTTAATTTAGTTTTATGTGTGTGTCTGATGTTTATAGGATTAGTATCACTTTAAGGCAGAGTTTGTCTTATTTTAACAGGAAGTGAGGTTGAACATGAAATGATGTATTTCAAAATTTGGTATATAATGCTGCATGGAGATGATTTATTTGTAACGTCTGATGAAGCAGGGGTACCTGTGAAAGCGCTAACGTCAATAAAATTCTTCTTGAATATATCATGCTCGATTTTGGAGTTTTACTGGCTTTGAGTCGTTTGGAGTGGAGTACTGGCTGTATCTTCCTGTTGGGTCTGCTTTGCTGATATATCAAGTTGGGAATTTGTTTGTTGTTTTTCTCATATATATATATATATATATATATATATATATATATATTTTTTTTTTTTTTCTGCAGAACAATTTGTTGGACAGAAGAGCCAAGTTCTTGAGGAGATCAAATGAGGTTTTAATCAATTGTGTGTTCTTCAAATGTAGGAAGATCAAACAGTTTTCAGGTACATGAGTTGGAGTGGATCATGTGCATTTATGAGTGTTTGTTGGGTAAGGTTAGCGTAAAGGTTAGGTAAAAGGGTGCGTGTGTGTGTGTGTGTGTGTGTGTGTGTGTGTGTGTGTGTGTGTGTGTGTGTGTCTGCACAAGTCTATGAAGGTTAAGGTTAGGGTCAGGGTTAGTTGAGGGGATAGAAAAAGTCTTCAGTGTTTGTGATGGTGCATGTCTGTGTTCAAGTATGTATGCCAACCTTAACCCTGTTCCTGCCCACGTTCCTGACCTTAACCCTGTCCCTGCCCATGTCTCTGACCCTAACCCTAAGCCTTAACATTCATTTATGAAAACCGCTTGCCATAACAATATCACTTTTCAGTTCAAACTGAGCTGTAGTTTCTGTAAATTGAACTACCTGCTTATTGTTTGGTAATAGCAATTTATCTTCATAAAAGGACTGATCACAGAATTGACCTTGTGATAGTCAGTGGTAGCTTTCCTTTCATTTGATTGACTCTGTTAATTTGAATATTTGTGTTTTAATTTTCTGTAATTTATGCATGTTTTGTGATACTTGAGCCAAAACTCATAGACAATTTCTGGTACCTTTCTTTGTGGTTCCTATGTTTTTTAAATGCTTTGCTATAATCTAAATATGGCTTGATCATAGCTGCATTTTGGTCAACAGCTAAGGAATTGTGTGGCATGTATTTTTCGCTAGCAGTCTATGCTGACTTAATTTCTGTGACAACTGAACTCCATGTATGCCAGAATTATTTCCTTTAGTAAACATTACATTTTTATTATATTTAGGAAAGAAAAGTTGCATAAAATATGACAGAAAGTAATTAAAGACACAACTTAATTACAAGATGATGGGTTGAAGACTTAGTGTAACTGCACTTTATATACCCAGTATTGCAGCAAAAAATCTTAAAGTACTTCAGGAGTACTATCTTCTCTAACATTAGGCAAACCAGTTATAGGTCACTGTACCAGCATACAATGAAACCATGCCTCAATAAATTCAGTACCTCAAAACTACCATTTACTAAGCAAAATATCTTTTAAAAAATACACCTAACTTTTTTTTTTTTTTTTACATGGGGGCAGATGCTGTCATACCCCAAATGAATATGGCCCATGATACTTGAAGTCCCAGTAATCCATATAACATATTAAAAGTAAGATTAAACTGTAAATTCTCTGCAGTGGCAATCTCAGAGAAAAGAGATTATAGTAGGCAAGTCACAACTGATGCATGAATAGCTTGTTCCATGATATTAAGAGAAATAGTTTAGGGCAGATCACCAAAATGCTCTTCACAGAATAATGCTTCAGCAACCCAATAGACCAAAACTGGTATTGCCACTGGAATACTGTCTTTCTAACATACAACAAAATGCTGTTTTGTGTGGGTGTGGGTAGGGAGGTAGTAACCCACACCTTGTGCAAGGGAATGTCTCCCTGTATCCCCATGGTTTATATAATTAGATGAAAACCACAAGTAAGAGGAAATGGAAAACGTCAGTGATGCAGGAGGCACAGAGAAAATATTTCTGATGAAATAGCCATGAATGAATGATGTGTCAAATTTGTATTTTGCAGTAACACCTTGATGAACTGTATATGTCAGGCATATTGTATGTCCATAGTGGACATATTTCTATATAATATTGTATACTGTCCCTGTAGGTTGTACATACTGCAGTGAATTGCATGACACATAGAATTTGCAAGAAACTTACTCACATGAAGTAAGGGTGAATGGTTAGATGCAGTAGTAATAGTGCAGATAAGGAAGCCAGGTATGCTAGAGAGAAGTCTCAATACAGTGCAGTGATGCTAACCATATTTTAGTAAGTACCCCACCTCTCAGCAATAACAGTGACATTTATCAGAAGGGAACAAAGCAAAGTGCATCATGCAACCATTAGGGAGTAACATAACTGTCACACAAATGTCTCACCCATACTAGTGTCATTGCTATAACCAAAATGCTACCAATGTACTCCATGTGGCCCTCACCTTACTGTTATATATATGTTCTGCTCCTCATTAGAGGCATTGTCATTGGTCCCTCAGAGAGGAGCAATGCAGACACTCAGGTTCTGTGTAATATCACCAATGCATTCTGCATGTCCGGATGATGTCACAACATTATTGCCTTCAAAAGGGAGCAATGCAAGTATCAGGCAGATGCTATGCCACTAATCTATAGCATGGCTTTGGGTCAGGCTGAGGATAGGGCTGAGGTGACTTAATTGACTTATATCATTAGGGAATGGCTGTTCATCACTGCTGAGTTACTCTGATTACAGAAAACCTCCTCCCATTGTTTTCTACCATGTGGTACTGCTCAGCCATTTTGTATGTGAAAGTGCAATCATGTGAGATATTCAATAAGCTTCAGCCATGTCACTTTCATATGGAATTGTTCTCCACACATTCAGCTGTTTTGGGGGTTATGCTGCAATGGCAATTTTAGGACACCACTGACTTTGTATGTACCATTTATAGCCAAGTTATCAAATTCTTTGTGCCTGGTGATGGATTAAATGGTAGGCTGGTTTATGCAGATTAATCTTATAAAGCCATCAATGTATTTATCCTTTAATTGATAGCCTCTGATAGTGCATAAATGATGCAGATGGAATGATTTGAGTTGGATCAGCTCTGCCTTGGTGTACACCCATGATTCACATGAGTAGTGAGGAATAAGAATGATTATTGCAATATACATTGTCATTTTGGCATGTAACAAGATTTGATTACAGAACCAAAGCCAGTAGTAAAACTTGAAAAGAGAAGCTAATGCGCGATGGTTTCTTTTAGTCAATCCCATGATTTATGTGCTTGATATTTTTGTCCCCTGTTACGTGAAGAGGTTGATACATTCTAATGACACACCTTCAAGAAGCAGTTCCTGAAAGGACAAAAACATTTGTGAAATTCAAAATGGAGAAAAAATTATTTTTAGTTGTTTTTTTGCAGGGGGGGGGGGTGTTCCACCCCTCAAACCTATATATACCAATTCCATGGTCACATCAACTCAAAAAAGGATGAAATCACCCCAAATAAGGGAATATTTTCCAGTGCACACTTATAAACCACACTTGCAATGATTTCCAATGGGAAACAGCACTTGGCGTTATGCCATTTATCTTTTTTTTTAATGCTACTGATGCTCAAGCAATTTCACCTCAAGCCTCAAGCCGCAGCTGGAGGTTTTGTTTGTCAAACACTAGGGTTACTATTTTGTTAAGGTTTATTTGAATATCATGGTCAGAGGCAGCCAGCCACATGCAGTGAGTTGAAGGCATTTTGGGCATCCGGTTATGAGTCTGCAAAAATGGTAATATTACTGTTGCCAGACTTTATATCATTACGTTTGTAGATAGTTGATTATGTAATTATTAAGTTATTCTGATCTACAACAATTTTTGTAGGTTTTAAATAAAGCCTTGCCATGATTAAAATAAATCTGAAGATTTTTATGGCTGTTGTATGTCTACAGTCTCTGCCCCTTCAGTCTGTCCTGTTCACTAGTGTTCTCTGTCCTGCTTTAATGTAGTTTTTATTTTTAAATTTAGTTTAGTATGTTGTATAGGCCTTTGTGGTTTGGGCTCCTTTCTTCTCTTCAGACATATCTGGCATTGCATGGTTATTAGGGGTTTTATTTTCTTGCACAATATGGAGGAAGGTCTGCTACACTATGGCAGAAAGCTCTTCTGCTTCTGTTTTCTAAGCCATTTCTGGTTATGTGTACATCCTAAAATATTGAAAGATTTTCTAAGTTCCAAATGAAAGAATTTCTAAGTACCCAATTCCTATAAGCATGTATAATTCTGACATAAATGTGGTGTGTTTTTTCAGCATTAGTTGTATTTCAAGTTTAACTAACCATGATTAAATAGTGTTCTATCCTGAATTTCGCTCCTCTTTTTATTCAAACTTCCTGACAACGTGAGAGAGATTTTTCTGGTAATAGTCTAGTATTTCTTTCTGTATCCTTATCATTTCAGCTCCAAGTAACAGGGTCTTAATCATGACCTTAATATGCTAAGACTATTTGACAAGGTAATGTTTGCCAGGTGAATCAAAATAAAACAGGTCTGGAACCATGTTGCTGAATCCAAATACTCAGCAAACTTTATTATAAAAACTACAAGCTTTCACTTTGCTGAAATTTCCATGATGATACTATCCCATAATAAGCTTCCATCCATCTCATTCATTTCTTATTTCTACAATTAAATCTCACAGTATAAGGAACATGTGCTTTTTGAATATTTTTGAAAAGCAAGTTTGAGGGTTCTCTTAAAAAATATCCTTGTTAGTATCATTAGGTGATCAGATATGAGACGTATGTCTGTGACTGTTGGCAGGACTTGTCTTGGACAGCCAAAGCTACTCCTTTAAAGTAGTAACCACCTTGACCTGGGTAAAATAACGTATAATTTTCTTTATCATGGAATACTTCAAGGTCACCTAATCCAGAGAACCTTGTTTCTGCAAATACAGCAATATCTCTATTATTACATTATGATGATTAAACTACATGTTACAATTAGGGAGCAGTTCATCCGACTGAGAGATTACATTCCTTCTGATCATTTGCATTACCATATCTCAGAATTATGCCAGAACAGACACTTACTATGAGCTGTACAATGCATCTCACACAGATCCCCTATCCATTTTTAGTGGCACTGCTGTAGATCAGAATAATGCTAGAGCATAATAAGGTATCATTAGGGATCCCACAGCTACAAAAAGGATGCTCCTCTACTTTATTTTATTGATTTGTTAACTAGGTAAACCCACTAAGTGCATGCCTCTTTTTAGGAGCAGCTTGAAAGGACTGTCTGGTTTATTGACTCACTCAGATTCACACACCAGGTAAATGGTGACTGAAGGACTCAAACCATCAACTTAAAGATAAAACTCATTAGCAGCTCATATACTTAATTTTCTATGATAAGCTGCTGATAATAACAAAAGTTAGAATTTTGCCAAATCGCCATTCTTAATGGAATGTTTTTATTTCAAACAAGCATATATAATTATGTATCAGCATGGAAGTTTAAGTATTCTTCTGGAGCAATTTACTGATTTCCAAGCACCTGCTGATACTCTGATATATTATTAATTTTGTAAGCAGGCTTCTAATCCACAAGTTTTATTTATTTTGTGTTTCATTACAGTGCATTGGCCACTATCGGAACAGTATTTGTTTTACAATAATTTTGTTTCCTGTTACATTCCTTGTGTTAAAGTTGCAAGTGATTTTCCACAATGGTGATGCGCTCCTATTAATGGAATGGCAGAAACTGAATTTAAATGGCAGCTTTGAATATTTACATTTACTTATATCAGCAGCAGAGAGGGAGATGGCAAATGTAACCACTAACATCAGTAAAATGTATAATGAACTGTTAAAGCAATTTTCTGTTGACATTATCGACTATCATATAGAGGACATGTTAAATTCACTTACTCTATATGATAGTAAGTTGCAAAAGATGAAAATCGATAAGATATTAAGGGAGAGAGCTGATTTTCGCACTGTGAACATCTTCACCTGGCCCAGAGATGAGAGTATGCAGGCAGGACAACATTTGCGGAGCACAGGGACCACTGAGGGAACAGCACCATTGGTTGCAGGGCTATTGGAAGTTCCTGTGACGTCAAGAAGAGATAATGGAGGCGTATCCGATTCAGCAACGAGGAAGGCAGCAGATTTCCCTGTCGCTGTAGCGGTGGAGGTGCCGCCAATGGCAGGAGAGTCCAATGGGGCTTTAGTTGCTGCCGAATCGATGAGTTCATCTCCAAGAGATGTGGTGATGAGGAGAAAGACCCTTACAGTCACAGCGCAAGTTCACAGCAATGGTTTAGATTCATTAGATGTCTTTGATAAGGAATCCAGTAATTTTTTACAGAAGCATTGTATAACATTCCCTCTACCCATGAAAGAGAACATGCAGAGGAGAGACCAGTCGAGAGGCAGGAGCCAGACAAGGGGAAAACGGAAGTGGGACAGTGCATCGAGAAACCAGTTAAGTATAAAGAAATTGTTTTTGAATGCGCAGGGGGTTTGATTTTAAATCTTTCTAGTGTCTCTTTAACGTTACATCAATTGGCAGTCCTTGAGAAAGGACCGTCTTTCATACCTATGAGTCGTTCTTGTTTTGCTGATGTGATTTTGGACATAAAAACTTTTACAAGGAACTTAACACTGAAATTGATGTATAAGGGGAATGAAAGTTGTACTAGTACAAATGTGTTTGTTAGACCGAGCTCTTTCATTCCAAATGTCAGTCCTATTGTCAATGCTTTTGAAAAATTATGCATCAAGGATATATATGATGCATGCATGACTGTAGATAATTACTCTAAAAGAAATGGATTTTCTAACTTGAGCAAACAGGAAATGAATGCTTTAAAGGAACTGGAGAATGATCAGCGTCTTGTCTTTAGACCAGCTGATAAAGGTGGACTCATTGTTGTACTTGATAAATGGTATTATGAGAGGAAAATGTTGGACAGTTTAACAGATAACTCACTTTATGAAGAATTAACTCTTCTACAAGTGAATAGTCATATAGAATATGTTTTGGGATGTATCAAACTTCTTTTTCAACAATATTTGATTGATAGGAAATTGTTTGACTATTTCTTGACTGCCAAACCACTGATACCTATTTTGCAAGGTTTACCAAAGGTGCACAAATCCCATATAGATCCACCCATGAGACCTATTGTCTCAGGGAGGGGATGGTGCACCGAGTCCATTTCTATATACATTGAGAAATACTTGAGACCACTTTTGAATGATATACAGCATGTGCTTAGGGATACTGAACATTTCCTCGGGGATTTATATGATTTTTCATCTAGAGTTGCACACCGTGGTTTTATGTTTGTTAGCCTTGATGTAGTCTCACTATTTACTGTGATACCCAATGTAGCTGGGGTCACCTTAGTACGACAGTTTTTGACTAATCATTCATCTTTTAATAAAGAACTAGTTGATTTATTGATTGTTCTCCTAGAGTTAGTTTTGGGACACAATATTTTTCTTTTTGGACATCAGTTCTTCAGACAGTGCAATGGCGTGGCTATGGGCACATCCTGTGCCAATAGCTACGCCAATGCAGTTATGGTAGTTTGGGAAGAGGATTATGTGTTCAAAGGCCCTTTTTCACAGTATATTTGGTTTTACCGTAGGTTTGTGGACGATGTTTTTATTTTATGGGATGGAGATGAAGATAGTCTTCGTACTTTTTTATCTTTCATTAATGAGTCCACCACTTTTTTACGTTTCACGCATAGGATGTCCTATGAGGAGTTGGACTTTTTAGATGTGGCAGTTGTTAGGGATACAGCAGGGTTAGTCTATACGAAATTATATAGGAAGGGTTGCCATGTCAATCATCTACTACATCATAATAGTGCACACCCCCCACATATATTTAAGAATGTCGTCACCAATCAAGTTATGAGGGCCTCTAGACTTAGTGTCAGAGATGTAGATTTTGATTGTGAATTGAGTAGAGTTACTGGTTATTTGCGAGAACGAGGCTATGATGATAAGATTTTAACCCAACATATACCTATGGTTGTTCAGAAGCGAGGTAAAGAAGCAAGACCTTACTTCTCACAGAGGAGACATCATAGAGATAACCCCAAGGGAGATGTTATAAATAATCCACTTAGAATGTGTTTGAAATATACATCTGATGTCAACAGATACACTGAAATTATTGAGAAACATTGGCAGGTTTTGCTGACAGGCAATAGTATAGCTGACATCATTGATACTGTCCCAAGGATTAGCTTCAGGAATGACAGATCCCTTAAGAGGCGATTATGCTATCCTAGGGAGAATGCAATAGACAAAGAACACTCTGGCACCAACCAGTGTGGATCCTGCAACTGGTGTGGATATATAGACAGTAGTCAGTTCTTTTATCATCCTGATCAGGGGAAGGACTATTTTTTTCATGTTTCAGCCACCTGCGATACCAGACATGTTGTCTATCTTGCCAGATGTGGGACATGTTCTATGTTTTACATTGGCAAGACGGGCAGACATCTTAGAGAACGCATTAGGGAACACATATACAGCATCAGCAAAGGTAGTACCACTAATGCACTTGCAAAACATGTCACTAATACTGATCAAACACATGTTTTTAGCTTCAGAGTTATTAGCCTTATACAAGAGAGCCTAAGGCAAGGTAATATTTACAATAGGACCGAAAACTCAGAAGCAGTGTGGATTACTAAGTTGAGGAGCACAGAAGGGCATGGTCTCAATGAATGTATCCCCTTAAGACCTAGATTAAAAAGAAGGCCATTGAAAAGATAGGTTTTTTGTTTTTTGCTGTTGACATGTTGTCTTGGATATATTTATTAAAAGTATTAATGCAGTATTTTTAACCACGTTTTTAAGTGTGTTATGTGTTTTTAAAATATTGTAATTAATGTTTTAGGTCATGTGATGTACTTGATTGTATAAAAGGTGTGTATTTGTAGTGCTTGAAGTACACCTGAAGAAGCTAGTTTGTGAAAGCGCTTGTGTTTTTTGCACTAGTAAAGGCCTTTTTGGATACTACAGCCATCAGTGTCTTATTTTTCTATTCTTACTACAAGGACTTCATTTTTTGGGACGCTTTGGTGTGTATTTGCCAGTTATCCTTTGTTGCTTTATTTATTTTGTGTTTCATTACAGTGCATTGGCCACTATCGGAACAGTATTTGTTTTACAATAATTTTGTTTCCTGTTACATTCCTTGTGTTAAAGCCGCAAGTGATTTTCAGAAAATGAAAATTATAGTGTTGATTTTTTTAGTCTCATTGTTTAGTCACTTTTTCTCTTTAACCACACCTAAAATGTGAAGTGATATTGGGCAATGATGTCTATACAACTGCAAAACATTATGGAGAAGTAACCACTGCTTACCTTTCTAAAGGAACAGCTTCTTACTTACATTGTGGTTTTACTACTACATGTTCATTTTCAATGGGATGTGTTCCACCTGTAAGAAATAGTTCACAACTTGCCTTTGTATGAGGTAAGAAACTACTATAGATACCTTTGATATTATTTAATGCTCAAATTCCTGAAATCATCCCTATGCCACAAGTTCCTCTTTTTTGGTGCATCTTAGCAAGAGCTATAAATATTGTCCCTAAAAACTGAAAAACATTACTACACTTTCTATGGTAGAGTTTACAAATATTGCAAAATTTATTTGTTAAAATTAAATGCATATTATTAAGATGAGAACTAACAAAAACACTTGTGGTTACAATTACTGGTTGAAAGTAAAATAATCATTGGAAAATATTGAAACACTATTTATATACTAGTAACTATTGACTTTATTCAATCTGATACAGACATCTTTGTAAATAGTTGGTGTTATTTGTTATTTGCTGTGTTTATATGTTAATGAATTGTTTTAAAATTGCAATAAAACATTCTTAAAAATACTACAGATGCATTTAGCAAGACAATACAGTAGCCTTAACATTAGAAAGTGAGGAATCAGTTTTTCATGATGTCAAGGCAGAGAGTTTCAGCTCTGAGAGAAAAAATTGAGGGGGTTGTCCTAATTAGCAAAATTAAATGCAACAACAACCCACTTTTCCAACAATAACTGTATAATTTGGTATTGTATATTGTATAGAGGTTATAATCAACTCTAAAGGTTTGTTAGTTAACACTTGTTTCAAAAAGAGACCGGTTCACTTTAAAACCCCATAAGCATAAGTGCTAAAATTATGGAGTACTGGTTTGTATAAGTGATTTGCACAAAGTCTCACACAATATAAGTAGAGACTGAGGAAATCAATCCCGCATGTAAAAAAAAATAAAAAAAAAAAGGAAGCATAATAACAGTTTACAGTCTTAATCAACTATGTACTGCTGGTGGATAAGAAGAATAAGGAAGTCAATAAGGAAATGTTACACTGCGGGTTCACTACATATGACCGAAAGTTCGCATGATCGAAGCCCATTTGACTGAGACCAATTGACCGAAAGTTCATTTGACAGAAAACCCACATAACCGAAAACTCATTTGACCGAAAACCAGCACTGGCAGGTATATGCCCTGTTCCCCACTGTAGTGCGACCCTGGAGTGAAAATAGGGCATAAGATGGAAAAAAAAACTCACAGCTGCTTGGATGACAGGCACACTATGACAAGCTCTCTCCTTGGTGAAGGATAACACTCAGGCAATTGCAGCAAAGACTACATGGTCAGTAAGCCGTTTCTTCCCACATGCGATATGAATTCTGATGGTGAACTGATACTCCTTAAAACTGCACAAAAGTGGTGTGTGTGTGTGTGTGTGTGTGTGTGACGTAACTGAATACATATGGGGACACTGCAATGAACTGTTATATTAGCTAGTTCTCTTGTCTTTTACCTGTTGTTTTCTGGCACATGCTCTGGCTCAGTATATGACTCCCTCAAAACCCTGAATACAATAATGCTGGCATTAGGGAAAACATTTATTTTGAGTCACTATGGCACTCTGTCCATCAGTTATATCGCAGGAGCTCTTCTCATTCTGGGACAGAATGTCTAGCTTGCCATCCTGAACTGGGACCACTTCTGGCAAGGGAGACCCAGAAATAATAGGTCTTATTAAAGAAGCTTCTAAAGGGAATAAGCATGGACAAACCCTAGGTGTTTCACTGAGATGTTTTGAATGTAGCTTAAGTTCTACAACTGGTCACTAACAAGCATACTGTAACCTCAATACTGGACCTGTTGAAGAGGATGAGTGCTACCCCCTGGAATTTCAAAGTGAACACTCTATGTGGGGCTGCACCTGCCTTGTCTCAAGTCCTTCAGAGAGCTATCTGGACATCTTCCAGGTGCAGAAGTAGCAGCCATAATCCAAGTTAACCTCCACAGAATGTATGAGCTAGCAACTGGTTGCATACTTCTATCCCTTATGAGCTGGTTCTGCTAGCAATTAGGCCATCTAATCAAATCCAGGTCACCTGAGCAGTAGTAGATAGGGATGAAGCCCTAACTGTGCTCTAGGTGACCAACACTTGATTAGATAGACTACTAAATTATAGTTATTGCTATAATAAGTAGAGCAATTGCTTTCCTGGTTTCACAGCTACCTACCTAATCAACAACAAGCTGTTAAATGGCACCAGGAATTTTCACTGCATCTACCAGTCTCTGTTGGAGTACCACAAGGACCAGTCCTGGACCCACTGTTATATTCATAAATAAACTCCACACTGCAACAAACACACTACTATTGTTCAATATGGAGATGATTCAACTCTTACCTCCACTGCTCCTATACTCATAACACTACAAGAAATCACCCAATTCTCTTTTTCAGAAGTAGAATCCTCTCTACATAATGTCTACTATTTCCCATACCCAAATAAAAATGAATGAATGCTCTTCACACCCAAACAGTACACAGATCAAAAATCTGTTTTCCATATTTTCTCAGCCAGCCAGCAATATCAAAATTGAAACTATCACCCAAACCAAGCTAGTGAGGACCCTAATTGACAACAATCTGAAATTCAACCTAAACCTACAGTTTAAAATTCATCCACATGAACCTTGGTTTCCTATATAAGGATAAGCAGTATCTCACAGAGCCTGCTAGAACATACTCACATCTCTTCTGCATGCATCACCTATTTTAACAAACAAGAACAAAACTGACAGAACAAAATTAAAGACATGCTTAACAATGTAGCTAAACTTTCTACTAATGTCCCATACAGAATCCATCATTGTGAAGTCCTAAAATAACTAACCTGGCTAGAACTACCCAACTACATAACCATACTCACAATTAGCCATAGACCACAAACTGATGTATAAAGCAGAAAGCAATGCCCTGCACTACAAACCCTCCTACAATACTACTCCTGGAGAAGAGAACTACACTCTAGTAATAAATCCTTTCTAATGACTACAAAGTCCAACAACAGTGCAGAAGACTCATTATCCTCTACCTATGTCTCCAAACTATGCAATTCTATTCCTTTCCCACTCAAACTAATAGATAAAAAGGCACTTTCAAAAATCCACTAAAAGCAATACGTACTTAATACCTGGCCCTGCACATGTACCATATTTGGCAAACCAAATTGATATAAAAAAAGACCCTCACCTTCCCCCCAACAGCATCACTCTACCCCTGATTTTTCTACCTTCATACTCTCTCTAAAACTCTAACTAAACTTTAAGCAGTGCTATGTTTCAAGCGTGTGTATAAATATGTATATAACTCTTATCTCCATGAAACAATCTGCATATGATGCAGAAAATGTATGTAGATATGTTTATGTATGTAATAATAATGTTATCAGCAATCTATTCTGTGCTACAACTGTACTTATAAACAGATATATATATATATATATATATATATATATATATATATATATATATATATTGGAGTGTTTCTCTCTGCCTTCCACAGAAAATGGACTATGCAGCCTGGTCAGACTTTCCAGGTTAACAAAGACAAATAAATATTTAATGATGAACAAAGAAGACATATTTTGGAATCCATAAGATGATTAATAGTATGTGATTGTTTTAGCAGAAGACTTAACTGGTGCCAATAATACATTTTATACAATGATTCAGCAATGTACAATGTTAACATGAAACAATATTAACATGGTATGTTGTTTTATGTAGGGTTACAGTTACTGGAGAAGATCAATCCTCCTCAGTGCAATATATGTTATCTAATGCTTGAGTGAGTGAAGCACATTTAAATATTTTTGGAGAGCAGTCCAAAAGCCTTTAAATGATATTAATCTTTTGATGTTGGCTGGTTCTTTATCCATCATTTAAGGCCCAAATTAACAAGTTTTGTTGACATCACTGAAGTGGTTTGGGAAATCTGAAGGATGGATACATTCTGGGAAAGTGCTTTGAGGTTGTATATGGAGGTTCTTTTTGTCAGCCTGTGAGGCGGACAGGGAAGATTTCAAGATTTAGGGGTTTGAATAACAGAGACCTTAGAAGAAGATCTTCTCTCTGATTAATTGGTAGCCACTTGTTTTTTAGAACCTATCAAAATAGTGTTCAGTTTAAGTGGGAAGAGTGTGATGAACCTAAATATTCTGCTGAGGGGGAGTTGAAGAGATTTTAAGTTTTCATTTTAAAGCCTATTCAAAGAAGGTTAAGTCACATTCAATTTGTCATTGTTGAATGTCTTTGCCATTGGAAGTTCTTGCTTCTATGGATAAGAAATGAGAACATTGTTTAGTCAGGAATAGAAGGGTCTTGATTTTTCCCCCTTTTTTTGAAGTGGTAGTTGACTCACTGCTTGAGATATATATCTTTTTAGTTAAACAAGGGTGTTGTTACTTAGTAGTTGATGGTTACAGTTTTAATTTGCCAAAATGAAATGACAAATTTAAAAAAGGCACCAGTCCTCCAAAGACTATTAGATTTCATGTCAGCCTGTACAGAAGAAATGCCATTATTAAGATGCAAAAGTGATAAGTCTAGTGTCATCTACATAGTTAAGATACTAAATTTGCAATAGTGAATCCTCACATGATGTGTAAAAATGAAGAACAGAACAGGCATCAATATGGTTTCTTATCTACAAGGCAGGACTTTTAGAATGAGTTATCCCATTAGAGATAGCTCCTATACCAAGGCAGGGTGTGAAAGGCACCACCAGTGTCTGGCAGATGATTGATCATTATGGTATTATTTAACAAGTTAAGGGTTTTTAAAGATCTAAAATAAGATTACCTTAAAATATATATCTCAGGCTTTTTCCTAGGAGTTTAGAAACTGACAAAGTACTATGTCAACTTTAAATCTTTTCAAAATCTATGCTAAGAGTAAAAAATTAGCTTCTTAATGTGACAAAAGCAGAAAAGTTCCTTAAAACAACAAACTCTAAATCTGTTATTTCTGCCCCTCCCTCCATCACCTTGTGATAGTCACACTGCAGCTTTCCTCAGTAGTTAGCTCAGTAACCTTTTGGTCACCAAGTTAGTATTTTTCTTCATTCTAACCATATAGCATCTTCAAAACTCTTCCCTTCTGATCATTTCCATTTCTATGACGTGGTTTCTCCTGTCTCTGTTTGACACATACATTTGTGCTCTTCTATTCCTGAGTGATCTACTCCCTTTCCTCCTGGTCTTAACTCTTCTGTTTCTTTTATTCCCATTTCTAATTTGGCTATTTTGGTTTATGGGTCTTCTCACATCAATGATTAGCCAACATGCCATTGCAGCTTTGAACCCATCCCAAAAGTTTAAGCTCAATTCTTCTAAATCCACCTTATTGTCATTAATATTTTTCACAACTTCTCTGAGCGTCTTTGTTCTTTTGTGTTTTATTTAGAATTATCCAACCTGCATGCTCCTTTTCTCTGTCTTATTTTTTATTCCTTTCTGAACTACATTTTGAATGGTGCATGGTATGAAATAACTCTAAGCAGCATCTTTGTCTCATTCACCTACCCACTGCTCTCCCCCAATCAGCAATTAGCCAGATCTATTCCCTTTTGTTAGCTACCCTTTGTCAAGTGTATCTGGGTTTTCCTGAATATCTGTTTTGCCTCAATACCCTTTTCTACTCACTTTTACCATATCTGTTTCTCTCTCTGTCTTGCTTGTTATATTTTTTGTTTACCCATGTTTCCTGTCCTGGAAATGGTCAAGTGTTCAGTGGTCTGTGCAGATGATCGGGGTGGGTGAATAAAATCTTATGATGTTTTTTTTAAAATATTTTCCCTTGCTCTTGTATCATTTCACTCATCACACTTAAAAGTCCTCTTCCCCACCAGAAAAAAAATCAGTACCTAATGAAACAAGTAGCAGGAAAGTTTGATTGACAATCTGCTGGTTTACAACAAATTTGTATGGTGTCCCATAATGTGACGCACGTCAAAAGTCCTTCACAGTAATGCAATGTACAAAAAGTACAGTATCTAAATGTTAGAAGAGAAGCATGTAATTACATGGGACAATTTATCTATCTATCTATCTATCTATCTATCTATCTATCTATCTATCTATCTAACTATCTATCTACCTACTAAAATACCTGTAGCTCTGTTTTATTATTTATGTAATGTTGCTTGGGTTATATGATATATAGCAATATATGTGAACTGTTAATGCTAATTTGTTAATACAGTTTGATTACTTTTCTATAAATATAAAATTCCCTTTGTCACACGTGATAATTCAATAAAGGTGCATTTAAAAAAATCAATGTAAAAACAGACAATTTAAAAAAAAATTAAATCTGGTTAACTATGTCATGGAATATACAGCTGCGCTTTTTCCTTTCCTGGGGCCATATGCCTATCGAGTCTTCTGTAGTCTGACAATGAAGAAATCTTATAACAACTGAGAACAACTTCATTAATTAGCTAAGTTTAAAAATCCAAGAAGAACAATCCTATACCTGGGCAAGGAAAGAAGGCTGAAGGAAGACAGGACCCAAAGCTCAAAAAATATCACTTCTTTTTTAAAATCTTTGCTGTCTCCGCTATTTCTTTACCCTTCTGTGAGAACATTTTACAAATGGTGTAACACACAAGCATGAAACAAATGTATTAGCCACTACAAATGAGTCATGGACATTTTTACTAAGTATTCTTAAAATTACAGTATTTTACTTCTTCCAAGTGAATGGAATTGTGATCAGACAGAAAAGACCAGGGTATTGTAATCTCACAAGCTGTGTCCTCACACTTAATTAGGGGAAAAAATGGCTTTCCAAAAAAGCAGGATCATATCAGGATGTGTGCTGTCATGAAGTAGTTATTGTTTTACAGGCATGTTTGGATTATGTACTTTGCAAGATTAAAAAAAGTGGTTTTTTTTTTATTTATTTCCATAATGTTCCATTAATGACAGCTTCTAAATGATCAATGTGTTTGTTGTTTAAGGTGGCAGCAATGGGTTACTAGATCAAGCTGTAATTAAAAAAAAGGTTTTGATATAATCACTTACAGATTGAGATGATGGTATGTCAAATGGGTGTGTTGATTAGGGTACCAAATTCCATTGCTACAGCTAAGTGTGATTACCTAAGGCATAAATAAAATGGTCTCTAGCATTTGGTAGTTCATAGGTTCATAGGTTAGTACTAGGCTATCGGCTCTAGGGCCTATACAAGCTTAGCCATAACAATTCCCTGGATATTTCTCCCCACAATAAATTTCCTATCTCCCATCCATGGTTCTAGATGTTTGTGCACACAACTGGTAGGTGAACCTAAATATACTGATTGAAAAACAGCTGATATGATTTGTAGCATAAACGAAGGAATTGTCTTTAGTGATACTGCTGCTGTGGAAGATTGTGTAATGAAGTTTACATGTTAAAGCTTGTAATTCTGAAATGCTCTGCCTGAAGTAATAACAACAAAGAAGGGAATAACAGGAAAGGCACTTAATGTTTAGGTTCAAACTGGAGGTAAAAATGAATGTTTGTAGCATAAAGTTCAAGTGCTGGAAAGGAGAAATTTGGTTTTTTTTTTGGTCTCATGTAAAGGATTATTTTAAGGAAACTCTTAACAGAAGGAGTTGCTGCTGTATTCTGTAAAACATGAAAGAAAGTTAAAAGTTGCAGAAATATGAATCTTAATGGAATACTCAGCAAGTTTCAGCCTAAACCATACCACAGTCTACCTTCTCCTCAGAAGACTGATGAAGCAGATCTCATTCTCTTTTTATTCTATTTATTAGACTTTACAGATACCAGAAATTGTTATCCTGTGTTGCTTTTAACGATGTACAATTATTGGTCAGTACAGGAAATAGATGTCAACTGTTGAGAGAATGCAGCTCCTTAAATTATTCTGAAATAGCGGAAACAGAGAACTGAAAAGAACAAAACTTGCTCAAAGCAGAAAAAAATACCGGAACCAAAGTGAACATCTGAAGAAGTCTGCTTATGTTTGCAGATGAAAGCACTTAATCCTTTCATTCATTTGCATTTCTTTGGATTATTAAAATACACATTTTTAACATTTGAGGCTACATCCGTTTACTTTGGTTCCAGTAATTTTTTCTGCTTTGAGCAATTATTTTGAAATACTGTCTGGTGAAAATCTTACTGTCAGAAACTGGTGGCAGAAAAAACTTTGAAGTGAAGGGGACCTATGCCAGCCTTGCTGACATATTCTACTTCAGTGGCGAAGGCCCATATGATCATTGGACGTCTGTCATAAGGTATGCTGACTTCTTGCACAGGTACTGAAGTTCCTGCATCTGAATTATCATCTTTGCTGCCATTGGTGTAGAAACCATCATCAGTATTGACATTATCTTTGATCTAGCCTGAGTCAAATTAGGATTCTCACTTCTGAAACGTAGTGGCCAGTTAAGCAATTCCTGAGCAGGGAACCACTGAAGTAGAAATCACATCTTTCAAATAGCTTGAAGAAAACAAAAGAAGCCATCATCTGCTTTTCTAATACTGACAATTTATCAGCATTTTCTCTGACATTCTTCTACTTTCAACCATTCTGTGCTTAAAGGTCTCTTTCATTGTTGATTTTTTTTTTTTTTTGTAATTTCTTTTTTATCAGTTAAGTACAAACACGATTCTTTGAGTCTTCTTAAACAGGTAGCTTTAAATAAACACTGAGGCATTGCCAGAAGAGGATAATGAGGTCAGGCCATGAAAAGAAAGGACAGTGAGTAGGGATGCCTTTTGGGGATTTTCATCATCACCAAACCAACTAGTTAACAGATTTCAAGACGTTGTTTTGAAATCGATGACTCTTCAAAAAATTCATTAAGATGTAAGAGATAAACACTTTTTCTAGATGATTGTCATTGTTGAAATGACACCCCGACCCCATGTGCAAAAATGGGAAAAGGGATTATGGATGAACTGGTGGATTGTAAGAGATAATTTTATCTAAAGGCAACTAGGAGAAGCAGTTTAAAAAAAGCAGCCAAGTAACACATGGTTTCTCGAAAATAGGACTGAAGATGGTGCATGCAGCACCATTTATAAAAGGAAGCCACACACTATGTGTTAGAAGTTTCACTGTTCGTACCCACTTCATTAACTTTGAAATTCTGCAGTGGACAATACTGAGGAGAATGGAAAGATAAACACATTGATGGTGGATAGAGGCATGGTATTTTGAAAGTATTTATTAATTCTATCCAACAGAGGAATCTGGGAATGGAGGTATTGTCACAGTGTATTCTGGATGTATAAGGCTGATGTCCATATCAGTCTCTGTGAGTTTGTGTATCCCAGCAGGAAAAGTAAAATCTGATACAGTGACTAATGTCTACATCATGAGTAAAGGAGTCATACGAAGGATTTCAATCTATATTCAGGCACACCAAGACAATGTTTTCTACCCTTACATTTATACAATTTATACAGGGCCAGTCAACACTACACACATTTAATAATTCCACTGGTCAGGAGGTATACAAACAGCAAACTTTATGGTTTTACTAATTTCCATGAGACACTCATTTTAAAAGAATTACAGCCTCTTGATATGAGCATTTGCAGCTGTCTAAATGAGCATATGATTCTCAATTTGTTAAGAATATTTATTCCATTCATACCCTTGTGGTTTTAATCCAGTCATGCAGATGAGTTAGGATGTAATGTAAAGTTTTCAAAAATTACATTAAGTTGTTTTAATAAGGGACTGTAAAACATATAATGAAATGGTAGTAATTAAGGAGACACACTTCTCTAGTTGAAATATATACTGCCTCAAAATAGGAGAAAAGGCAAAGAAAAGAGGATCATGAGAGGATAAGGGGAAGAGTTAAGAATGTAAGCAAGAGAAACCAGACTACAGAAGAAGAAGACTGGGGGGGGGATATTTAAGGAAGCAGGAGATGGAATGGATATAAAGTAATAACTGTCTCACAGTTGTCACCCAAGAAAGAACAAAGCATCACAAATCTTTTGCAGATGACATATGCAAATAAGGGGCAGAGTGAAATAACCATCTCATATCTGTATCACTGAAGCAACAAGGGAGAGAGAGTCCTTAGAAATGTCACAGTGGCTACAATATTTCACCTAATTCCTGACTAAAAATGCTGAGCAAACAAAAATCAAACAGACTATATCTTGCTCCATTGTCGACACGGATAAAGTTCTAACCACACCTCAGATGACACGAGTTCAGTTATCAACCACGCTGGTATAGGAGCACGCTAGAAGAGTGTTAAAGTTCAAAAATAAATAACAAAGAGTTTTACCTTTTAGTCTTGAGTCAAGAATAACTATTCAGGATCTCCAAAGTACTGGTTTATTCCATAAACAGTGCTGGGAAAACTGCCTGCCAAGATTTCTAATCAGTCTCAAAGAATAGAAGAAAATACCTCATTCACATATTTTTTTCTTATCAATTTCATGCATGCAGTACTTTGACATAGCATAGTGTTTAATAAATAATAACATTTTATGCTCTCATGATCTTTGCTTAGAGCTTCAAGTGAACACTTGACAAATATGCCTTTTTAAAACATAGACCACATGATCTAAGAATTTATCTTTTAACCTTGTAATATTTAATTTCACTACACACTATCTCACAGACACCCTTACAAAGACTCAGCCCCCAGCCTGAGAAGGCCAGAGCATACTGTTAATTAATCTGGTTTCAAACGATTCCTGCCACATTATTTTTTTTCCATTATTAACATTCTGAAAACAGACTCTTTAAACATAGTATAACATCATAACATCCCTTAACTCCTAAAGCACATACTTTGCCTTCAGCTATCTGTCAGTTCAGAAAGAATACAATTTTAAGACACTTGAAATTTAAAGTTACTACTTATATGAAACTATAGCTTGTATAATCATGCATCTATTTTACATTTTGCTTTTAACATAAACATATTATAAAAAAATATTTATTTATTTAACATTTGTTTACCGGGAAAATCTGACTTGGAATGAGCCAATTTTCAGCTGAGGCCCAGGGAGAAATGCTGCAGATACATGTATTTCTAACATGGGAGGAAACTGCAGCACCTGGAGGAAACCCACACAAACACAGGGAGGACATGCAGACTCTGCACAGAAGGCACCCCAGCCAAGAATTGAACCAGAGAACCTCTTTCTGTGAGGCGACAGCATAAACCACTGCACCATTAATTTGACTCATTTGTGAAGAAACTAAAAGTTAATATGTAGTTAGAGAAGAATAATCATGAGACATAATATTTTTCTGCAACAGTCCTCCCCCATTTAGGTTTATAGGTAGGTACTAGACTATTAGCCCTAGGGCCTGAATAATCCTAGCCAAAAAGGTACCCTGGCTTTTGCCACCCAAAAAAATTATTTTCCTGTGCCCCTGTCGAGCAGAGCCACAGAGGTGATCCCCGGGGTGAATTTCTTATTACCCATCCAATCATCAAGATTTTTTTTGAAGAGTGCTAGTGAGGAGCTTTGTTTGATATAGATAGGTAGTCCGTTCGAGAGTATGGGAAGTCTCTGGGACAGGAATCTATCCCTCCAGCATGTTCTGTTTGTTGTGGTGACAATGTTTAGGTCCCTAGAGCATGTAGCTCAGAGGGGTTAGGATTTCTTTAAGTGGAGCATGTCTAACAACTCTGGGTTTGACATAGCTTTGAATGTTAGGCAGAGATTGCCTCTGAGTAGGCGATATGCGACTGAGTAAAGTTGAAGTTTTTTGAGACAGTCTGTGTAGGGCATCTGTTTGTGGCCAGTAATCCTCTTTGTGGGGTATTTCTGCGGCCTTTCCAGTTGTTGTAGATGTCCCACGAGCTACATACCAAAAGGGGCACTGTACTCTATAATGGGTCTAATGAGTGACAAGTAGAGGGAAACAATGACCTCTTTTTATTTGTGTCACATACACAATTAAATTTTAATTCTTCTTAACTTGATAAAATATGCTTCACCATCATAGTATTCATCGCCTACAGTGATTGAATTTTCATTTACCTTAAGTTCATTATTAGATACCTTTATAACTGGCATTGTGCATGCAGGTGAGGTTAAGCATTTTGTAATTACAGCCTTTAGAACAGAAAATATTAATACAATTAAAAGGATAATACCAATTATTGTAATGATACCTTATAATATACTAGGTTACCAAATCCACTGCCCAACCATCCAAAAAGTGTCCACTAATTAGATGTTATGTCCAGGTCCTTGGTCCTCTGTTCCATAAAACTGACCAACTGTTCTTGTCCAGCATACTTGTTCCCTACTATAAGAACAACGATGACTTCCTATGAGGGTACATAACTCTGCCCCCCCCCCCCTTTGGCAGCTAGCATTATGTCAAGTGCTAGCCAATTTTGTAATACCATAGTTCGAATTTTATCATTTTTCGATTTGCCATCCTGATCGGATGTGAAGTATGGTTTGCTACTGCCTGAAGAATTTTAGCAAGCAGGGTGATTTTGAGCATTGTCCTTTGCATGCCATAATAAACCACTCCAATGTCAATCAAAAACTTTATTAAAGCAAAGCTTTCAGGTAACAACCCTTTCTCAGTGCTAATACCATAACACAGAATAATCACCATTTAAATAAGAGCAAACAAGTATCACATGACCACAGCCAACATATCACATGACACTGCATAAAAAATCTTTTTAAAAAACATAAAATATTTTGTTGTTGTATTCTTACTAAAACAGGCTTAATACTCACAGTATCGTTAAGACCAGGTTTGAACTCTGCACATAATCTAATAATACATTCATACTCTTTATTTTCAAGATAATTGTTTAAATCACCCCCTTGGTTCCTTTCACTAATATGTCTATTACCCTAAACTTAAAACAATCATCCTCACCCTTGCTCATGATATATTTACTTAGAGCAGTCTTGTCACTTCTCCTTCTTATATCTGACTTATACTCAGTAATTTGCTCCCTCAGCCTTCTGGTGGTTTTCCCCACATAAAATGAAAAAGTTTACATAAGTGGCGAGGTACACCACATAGCTGGTTTTTCAACTAGCTGTGAGGGAAAAAAATTTATTACCTGTTGGTCACAGGATGTGTAAACACATTGTTATTATCTGCTAAAATATCATTACAACAACTACAATTCAAACACTTAAATGTGCCTTGCTTCGCAACTGTTTGTTGCTTGGCATATACTTTAAAATCTTTATAACATAGCTTCCTGTTTACGTTTCTAGTGTTCCTATAAGAAAATTAAGGCTTTTCATTCAAAAGTGACTGCAGCTCAGGTAGAAACAACAAAATAGTCAATTATTTTGTATAATTCTTTTAAGATCACCTGTCTTTACATTAAAAGTAGTTACATACCTAATTTTACTACACTGAGCTCCCTTTTGCACCACTTCTTCTGCCCCATAGAAAATAAGGGTTTCAGAGAAGCTTCTCTATCATTTTTTACCCCATCACAAATTCTGAGACATTCTGTTTGATTATAACCACTATTTATAAATTCATCAACCATATCTTCTAGCTGCCGATTAAATTTATAGTCATCAGTATTAAACTTACTGACCCTGCCCAAACGAGCCTTCATTACTCCTGAAAACACATGAGGTGCATGCATACTTTGCTTATGCACATAACGGCAAGCATGGACTTTTTTTTGTGAATGCTGGCTTCTATTCTTTCTAATTTTTTCTTCAGACATATATGCAAGAACACTATCTCTTTTGTCAGAATGTTCCATTTTAAATTTAAGAACATTTATCGTGCCATTTACATAAGAAATATATTCATGCAGCTCATCAAAACTCCCTTTCCATACAAAAAAAAAAATCATCCACAAATCGTTGATAACATTCAACCTTACTATTCACAACATGCGTGTCACTATATATAAACTTTTTGTTCCCACTGATACAATACAATATTTGCATATGCGTTGGCCACTGATGTCCCCATGGCCACTCCTGCCTGTTGCAAATAAGGTTCATCATCAAAGAGAAACACATTTTTTGTTAACACTAGTTCCAAAAGTAAGCAAATATTCTCTACCTCATTCGCTGGCATAGACACTTCGTTATTTAAAAATTCTCGTATGGCTTCAAGCCCATAATCATTCAGAATTACCATGAACAGGGAAGTTACATCCATTGTTGCAAGTAAATAACCAAAGTCTCCTTCTGGACTTCTTTTAACATGCCACTCATTAAGTTTCCTCAAGAAGTCAGAAGTATCTTTATCCACACTAGGTCACATATGCAAAAACTGACTTAGCCTTTTCTCCAGGTATATAGACGATGGTTCACTCACCCAGCCCCTTCCTGAGAAATAGGTCTCAGTGGTGAGTTGGTGAGCGACTTATGAATTTTAGGTATACCATATATCTGAGGAATTCTGGGACAAAGCACAGTAAATTAATTAAACAATTCAATATTTATATCACCACTAAGCTGCAAGTCATATATAGCCATGTTCACATCACTGACACATTTTCTAACTTCAGAAAAAGTAATTTTCTTAAAAGTGCACTCATCATTCAACAACACTTTTTGTGAGGCCATGTATTTAGTTTGATTCATGATTACAGTGGCCCCACCCTTATTAGCTTGTTTAATAGTGTTAGTATCACTCTCCAAGGTTTTTATATATTCATACTCATTATACATTAAATTATAATTCTTTTCAACATCTTTAGCATATAGCTGCCTAATTTCATTCTTACAGACATTATGAAATGCTTTTAAAACTGGATTGCTAATTGGTACAAATGTGCTTCGTTTTTTTACAATTCAAAACATCAGTTTGAGCATCATTTTTATACAGCAATTTCAAATTCAGAGTTCCTACAAACAACATTAAGTCAGTCAATGCTGTCACTATGTCATCTGACCTAATCGGAATAAGCTTTAAATCCTTCTTCAGCAATGAAATACTGGTATTTGACAAAACAGTCTGAGACATTCAAAATACCTTTGTTTAAACCAGCTACTTTCATGCTGCTTTGTTGCAATGCAGTGGGCTGCTGTTTTTTCTCTTTGCCCCACTCAATATCTTTCTCTGCTGTGACCGCCCTCTTGATAGAGTTCTCTGCCGCACTGCAACTTTCTGTGGCAAACAGCTGAAAACACTTTTGTGCAGAAGTTAAATTTAATGTGCTGTACAGTCCTTTTTTCCATTGATTCACTCACTCCATTCTGGGCAGCCATACTCACACTAGTCACTGTAGAGGAAGTGGGTGGGTCTGAAGACTGTTCTCCCTGTTGTAAGCTCTGCTGTACTATGTGAGTCTCTCGATTAGCTGTTGATGGCTCATGCCTCAAGGAAAATTCATCCAGTTGGTACACTGACCCTCTCTGCCCAGTCGGCGGTTTCATTTGGTTCTTAGTTTTGGGCCAGGAAAAAAATATGGCCCATATTAAACTCATTTATGTCTCTAAGAAGCTTGCGTCTCTTTATAGCTTCTAATTTATCATCCATCAACTGCACTCTGTCTAGCATCTTTTGATATAAGCCAGTTAAAGTTGAAAAGCATGGCATATTTAGCAAATCACTTTTCTGTGTAATTATGTCTGGCTTCAATTCATCCTAAATGGTAACAAAATAGTCATTCACCAGTGACATATAATCTAGACTAAGCTTTAAATTCAGCTGCTGCCAGCATTTTAATAACTCTGGATAGAAATTAGCATAAGAAGGCATTTTCAGGATCCGGAGGCCTTGTGGAACCACCCCCAGATCCAAATATGCCAAAAAGCTTAGTCTCTGACACTGAAAAAGCTTGTATGTCCCCACTTTTCTTTCAAAAATAGCTAGAAGTTTCTCAAAAGTATCCACAGGTGGGGGGGGGTTCTACTGAAGTCAATGCATTAGGTATTAGGTATAGCAAAGGATTACCTTCTTTAGACAACAGGCTTTTTACAGACTGACTCAATTCTCCTTTCCATTCCATTCTGGCTGGCTGTGTTAAGCTCTCTTGCTCAATCCTGACGACCACTGTAGCAAACCAAAAAATTCACTGGTAATGAGGTTGATACTGTGGCAACTGGAAAAATAATAATAAACTCAGAAATAAACCACTCCAACATCAAACAAAAACTTTATTAAAGCAAAGCTTTCAGGTAACAACCCTTTCTCAATGCTAATACCCTTACACAGAATAATCACTATTTAAATAAGAGCAAGCAAGTATCACATGACCACAGCCAGCATATCACATGACACTGCACAAAGTGTATGAATTGTAGTTGTTGTAATTATATTTTAACAGGTAATAATGTGTTCACAGATCCTGTGACCAACAGGCAATATATTTTTTCCTTCACAGCCAGTTGTAATACTAGCTATGTGGTGTAATTCGCCACTTGTGTAAAATGTTTTTCATTTTATGTGGGGAAAACCACCAGAAGGCTGCAGGAGCAAATTATTGAGCATAAGTTGGATATAAGAAGGAGAAATGACAAAAATGCTCTAAGTAGACACATCATGAGTAAGGGTGAGGGCCACTGTTTTAAGTTTAGGGTAATGGACATAGAAATGAAAGGAACCGGGGGGGTGATTTAAACAATTTTCTTGAAAATAAAGAGTATGAATGGATTATTAGATTATGTGCAGAGTTCAAACCTGATCTTAATAATACTGTGAGTATTGTCTGTTTCAGTAAGAATACAACAAAATATTGTATTTTTAAGATTTTTTTATGCATTTTTCCTGATACTCAGTACAGTGATTTTCAGCACTCCAAGTCCTTTCCCTGCCAGTCTATAAGCACTTGTTTTATTTGATTTTGTACTGAGGCTTGCAAGCCCTGCACAAAAGCAGCTGCAATAGCGGGCTTAGCTTGTTCTTCTAGGTCTGGTATTCCTGAATGTCGAGCAAACACTGCTTTAAGAAGACTCAAATAATCTACAGGAGTTTCCCATTTATTTTGCCGACATGCCTGTATCTTAGACCAATCTGTCCTAACTTTACACACTTCTGTAATTTTATTTAACAACCCTGTCCTTTTGTCTATTAGTGCATTCCCTATGACAGTAAAATCTGTTATTTCAACCTTCTCAAGTAACTATTTTCTTATTTCACCTGAAGTACTATCCAAAGCAGATGGTTTAAATCTGTCAAAATAAGATTGTAATATTCTATTAAAGTTTTTAATTCTTACTTAAACCTTACTGGATCTTCTCTAACATTTGGAAAATGTTTATACATTGCATGCAAATCAGCAGGGTGATGAAAAAGCTCTCTATTAGCCTCCAAAGTTTTCAAAGAGCCTCTCCAAAGGAAATAGCCTCTTGTGAGTACATGTGAGTACATGTGATGAGCCATAGGAGTGTCAAATACTACTGCTCCTGTTGGAGAGGTACAAGCTTGTTGAAGATGATAGGAAGAAGAAGGAGAAGAAGAAACACCCTCGACTGCAGATGCCTGTTCTGAAGATGAGGGTTAAACAGGGGAACTATGTTGAGATATAACAGTACCATGCTGACATGATGTCCAATGGACAGTTGTCTGAAATGCAGGTGTCTAATAAACAACAGAATCTTGTACAGAAGCCACCCATACCAGTACATATGGGGGTGAGGGTGCAGTAGCTACTGCAGGATTATCATCCTCTTCAGAAGTCTCTGCTTTTTGGCTATCCTCAGTTTCTTCCAAACCTGCCTACAAGATAAAGGAATCCCTTTTTACTAGACTGTACTGCCGTTATAACCTCTTTCATCTGTTGTAGCAACTTCCCATTATCCAGTAATCCCCTTAATGCTGACTCCTTTTCCCTTTTAAAAGCTTTAGTATACCAAAAATAAAACATTGCCCATTGTTCCCACTTACCTTGTTTTTTTTTTCTTTTCCTTTTTCAAAATACCCTTTAAATTCTCTAATTTATTTTTATAACATTCATTTAATGGAGATACTTCACCAGAGCAATTTTTAGTAAACTAAAACCACTCATTCAAATACTTACAACTGTCCTTTCCATAATTATGACACATAAAATATGTAGGTGTTCCTTTTACAGGGATTTGATCCTGCCTGCTTAACTTTGTTCCCATTTTCTCTATTAAGACTTCCCTTGTAGATCCTGGATCCTGGTAATTTAGAAAAAAAAATGACTACATCAATTCACACACCATTCAGGGAAGAAAGGGTAGGGATTCTGTCATTGTGCAATGATAGAGAAAAGGTATTGATCTGCCTTTTCCCACAAAACCCCTTTGCATTAATTCATTCACTAGCTCAAAACTTACAGCTTCTACATTGTGACTGGGATAATGGGGAGGATAGGTACTGTATCCAGAACTGACCACTCTTTTTGACCTATGTCCAAGTGTGCTACGAGCTCATGAACTTGATTTAACAACAAGCACACCTATGTCCCAATATGCTATAGGCTCATGAACTTGATTTAACAACATGCCCAGTTATGTCCCAACATCTTACAGGCTCATTTCCTTGATTTAACTTTTTTTTCCTCTCTCTTTTCACTCATACATTAAACAACACAAAACATCTCTCAAACCTTTTACTGTTTAGTCTTGAGGGTACCACACTTGACACAAGGCTCCTGCTTGTGCTAATTTTCTCCTTTGTTGTATGCACATACGCTTTAATAAACTTCTCCTTATTTTCTGTGGGGTGTTCCCACTATTTTACATATACCTAACAAGCAAACTTAGTCATTCAACAAAAACAGTTATCCACTCATTCCACTTTTTTAACTACAATTATCTAACAGAGAAAAATTTATTTTTCCATAAATCCATTTCCCCATTTAGTCTAGCAGCAGTTTGTACAGCCTGAATAGTTAGGTATCTGAATCTCTGACTATCCCATACAAAACAGCATGGAATTCACTGAAGAACTTTCTGTGCTGGGTCATTGTAATTTATTATTCCACACTGCTCTGCAACAATACCAATGGTCAGAATCCGAGTCATGGCACCATATGTTAAAGTTCACAAATAAATAGTTTTACCTTTCAGTATTGAGTCAAGAATAATGCTTCAGGATGTGCAAAGTGTTGATTTATTCCACAAACAGCAGTGGGAGACTGCCAAGATTTTCTAATCAGTCTCAAAGAATACAGGAAAATACCTAATTTATGTATTTTTTTCTTTTCAATTTCATGCAGGGAGAACTTTGACATAACACAGTTTCTAACAAATAATACAAATTTATTCTCATGATCCTCACTTAGAGCTTCATGTGAGCACTTGACAAATATGCCTTTTTAAAACACAGACCACCTGGTCTAAGAATTTATCTTTTAAAATGGTAACACTTACTTTCAGGGCACACTATCTCACAGACATCCTTACAAAGATTCATCCATCAGCCTGAGAAGACCAGGGCATACTGTTAATTAATCTGGTTTCAAAAGACTCCTGGCACATAGTTTTTTTTTTCCTCTATTAACATTCTGAAACTAGACTTTTTAAACATAGTATAACATCGTAACATCCATTAACTTCTTCAGCATTTACTTTGCCTTCAACTATCTGTCAGCACAGAGAGAATACAATTATAAGTCACTTGAAATATAAAGCTGCTACTTACATGAAACTATTCCTTGCATAATCACACATCTATTTTACATTTTTCTTTTAACATAATCATAATATAAACATTTTTGAAGAAACTGCAAGTTAATATGTATTGAGTGAAGAATAATTATGAGACATAATATTTTCTGTAACAACAGGAAGGAACGATGAGGCTATCTATGCTGAATGATAAGGCTATCCATGCTGGCCTCCTTCAGGATGGAGGGATAAGTATTGCAGCTTTAGGGGTACAAATCACATCACATGTCTCTAGTGAAGACTGGGGTCACCAGGGGTGGTGCCCACTTGCAAGGGGGTCCAGGATTTGAGGGTATGTTGACCACAAGGGCAAGGACAGCTCATTGTTCTGCCCACTGCACATAACTGCTGTCTGGAATATTAAAAAAAATCAGATTGCAAAATATCTCATCTAAAACTGCAGAACTATAGTATAATGGTCCCAGCTTGTTATGTCCCTATCCTCAATGTGGGAGCACTCAGAATCCCTGGTACTATACAGCTCTCTCTCTTAGTGAAGAAACCACCTGAAATGTCATACCAGAATACTGCCTCCACCATGCATGGGTAGCCAAAAAGGTGAGCATACAAAACAAACAGTGACCAGAAGTCAGTGGCAAGCAAAAAAAAAACAAAAACAAAAAAAAAAAAATACAAGGGGACCTGTCATCAGTGGCATCTAGAGGAAATAATTACAACCCCCCCCCCAAAAAAAAAAACAAATAACAGCACAGTGAGCAAGATACAATAAAATGGGTTAGAGATGGAAAACCAACATGAGGGAATAGGAAATATTAACTTCTATAATTACATGTATCTTATTTTGGTGGTTCAGATGTAAGAGAACATAGTGAGAGAGAAAGAGCTAGAGAGAGAGAACATAGCAGGTAAAAAAGAATGAAGGTTTCAAGTGGGTGATAACCAGCTCTACAATTCAATGTTATATATACAGTTATTACATTAACTGAAGACTTAAGCCCTATATTACTGGAAAGATACTTCAATACCTATAATTCTATGATGAAACTAGAAGCATATGAAATTATTAAATAATAAGAGTACCAAATGGAGAATATAAAACAAGGTTAAATGTATATATACTATTGAAATGATTGTATAGCAAAACGTAGTTCTGGGTATGTGCTGGATTAAAATATAATGCATACATAGTGCAGATACAATGAAAAGACAGAGCCATAGTCCCCATAGATAAAATCCTGTTTTGAGTAAATGCTGGGCAAATGTTACTTAGTGTACTAACAAGAACAATGCAAATACATCAATAGCATTACTGGTTACAGACAGCAGATACATGTATAGTCAACAGAGCTCATCTATAGTGGTTCAAACTTTGAAAGCAATAAGGCATGTGCACATTGCCATCCCTGAAAACCAACAAAGAGGCTAAATCTAGTACAAAAATGTTCTAGTTACAGTGCTGTGCTTCATCTAACTTATTTTTATGGTTAGATGCATGACCTAGACATTGCACAACTTGTGCCAGTGACATGAAAAACCTCAATGCATTCATGACAAAATAAAAAAAAAGTGTACCACTGAATCCATCTGCAAAATTTCAGCAACAGAGAAAAAACGGCAGCACAGATGATGTAACAGTTAGCTTTGCTGGTTCTCAAGTTTGTTTCACGGCTAGGATGTCTTCTTTGTGGAGTCTGCATATCTGATATGTGCCTACATGTGTTTAGTGAACTGCCATCCACTAAACACCCCACAGTGTGCATGCAGTGTGAGACTGTGTGTGTGTGTGTGCGTGTGTGTGTGTGTGTGTGTGTGTGTGTGTGTGTGTATGCCTGTGCCTAAACCTTATGAAGGGTTAGCACCCTGGTCAGAATGAAATCTTAAGTTTTGCAACCATTAAGTGCCAGGACAGACTCCAGCATCTCTACTAACCTGGACTGGACTAAGTGGGCAATTACAGAATGAATAAATGAATGAACCACTAAAATATGCTGGAACTTTCCCCCTCTAGAACCATAAAGAAACAGTAAATATTACCATCCTCTTAAAACCAGCTTTCCCACTCGCCATCTGCAGCATTCACTTACAAAAGCCAGTACAATCAAACTGCACCCGCAGCTCATAAATCAAACATAAATCAGAACTCTTTGCTTCTTCAAATTAATTTCCTTTTATCAATCAACTCTCTGTAGCACACAAGCTCTACTACCTTCCTGATACAACCCCAGCACTCCAGCATCTAATTCAGCCCCACACTACCTCAAGAGCCTTAAGATCTAGTAACCAGAACCTCATAACTGTCATCAAACATACAAACAATGCTGGTAAAGCCCTCTTTGCCTGCAAGACTGCCAAAACCTGGAACTCACTACCAAGCCAAATAACTTCTGCCACCTCCATTATTCAATTAAAAAAACTCCTAAAAACCCACTATGTAAACAACTGGCTTTGCTCATTCCATTCCCCAGGTTAATCCACTCCAAGTGATTGCTGCATGGATTCTGTTAACATACAGTTTACCCTGAAAGAATGTTAACTTATTGATACTTAACTTACAGAACTAATAACTCCCTTTACTGAACTCTACAACAGAAAAAGAAAAAAACTGTTGCAAAAAAGAGCAAAATCCCATGACTGGAGGAACTCCCTGGTCAGCCTCAGTAAGAAGCTGAGATCCCTCATAAAATCCTCCAAAGCTAGTTACGAAAACAAAATTGCCACTGATGCTAAAGACAACCACAAAGCATTCTATAACTATGTCAAGAATCTCAATGGCAACACTCAGATCTGCTCTGAGTTACAGCACAATGGCACTAAATATACAGAATAATAAACAAGCAGAAGACCATTACTAAATATACAGAACCAACTGTATAACACCAACATCCTGGCAGACAGGTTCAGTGCTAACTTTATCACCCTCTCACCACCTAAAGGGCCCATCTCTATACAGGAAGAATGCAAAGTTCCTGTAATCACTGCTGCACAGGTAAAAAATACTCTGTCCAAAGCCAAGAACACAGCATCCATGGGACCTGACAACATCTCAGGCTGCATTCTACAAGAACTACAGAATGAACTCGCACCCCACCTAAGCACCATGTTCAATAAAAGCCTTGCCTCAGGCTTTGTGCCCACTGAATGGCGCACAGCAATGGTTATCCCACTCCACAAAGGGGGAGCCACCACAGACCCTGGGAACTACCGTCCCATTAGCCTAATGAGCATGGTCTGAAAGCCAATGGAATGTATCATCATGGAACTTATAAACAAAGACATTGGTAATCTCCAAACTCTGGACCTCGCCCAGTTCGGGTTTGTAAATGGCAGATCATGTCCCCTAAACCTGACAGACTTCTTTGAAGCAGTCACCAAAGCCGTAGACAAGGGTAAGGTGGTTCACACAGTCTATCTAGGTTTTTCCAAGGCTTTTGAAACCATCCCCCACTCTGTAATCATAGATAAACTCATTAAACTAGGTATAAATGCCTATGTCACAAGATGGGTTGCCAACAGGCTCACTGACAGAATGCACACTGTGAAAGTAGCAGACTCCAAATCCGACTTCAGACCAGTGACAAGTGGAGTACCACAGGGTTCAGTCCTGGGTCCTCTCCTGTTTGGTATCTACTTCTCTGAAGTACAGGCTAACACAGAAGGTCTATGGCAAACAAAGTTCGCAGCTGACTGCAAACTAGGGGCTATAATCGAAACTCCTAACGATGTGGACATCTTACAAAAGGGCCTCCCTGAGACAGATGCCTGGTGTCAAAGCCATGGCCTCAAGCTCAATGCCAAAAAGTGCACGGTCATCCCCTCTGGTAAAAACTCTGTACCCAAGAGCTACCACATAGGTGGTAGTCTACTTAACACTGAAGGTGTGATGAGACCTTGGGACACAGGTGGACAATAGTCTCTCCTTTGATAATCACATCGCCACAGTAGTCAGGAAATCCTTCTATGTGGCACACTTCATCACAAAAGGTTTCTTATCCAAGAAAAAAAGAGGTCATTGTTCCCCTCTACTAGTCACTCATTACACCCATTATAGAGTACAACGTCCCTTTTGGTATGTACCTCACAAAACATTTGCAACTGGAAAGGCCACAGAAATACCTAACAAAGAGAATTACCAGCCTCAAAAAGATGCTCTACGCAAACCATCTAAAAAAACTCCAGCTTTACTCTGTCGCATATCGCCTACTCAGAGGCAATCTCTGCCTAACATACAAAGCTATGTCAAACCCAGAGTTGTTGGACATGCTCCACTTAAAGAAATACCAATCCCTCTGAGCTACATGCTCTAGGGACCTAAACCTTGTCATCACAATAAACAGAACATGCTGAAGGGATAGATTCCTGTCCCAGAGACTCCCTATACTCACTAAACTAGGTATCAATCCCTATGTCACAAGATGGGTTGTCAACTGGCTCACTGACAGAACCCACACTGTAAAGTTGCAGACTCCAAATCTGACCTCAAAGCAGTGACAAGTGCAGTACCACAGGGTTCCGTCCTGGGACCTCTCCTGTTTGCTATCTACTTCTCTGAAGTACATGCTAACACAGAAGGCCTCTGGCTAATGAAGTTCACAGATGACTGCAAACTAGGAGCCATAGTCAAGTCCCCAAATGATGTGGACATCCTACAGAAGGGCCTCTCTGAGACAGATGCCTGGTGTCAGAGCCATGGCCTCAAGCTCAGTGCCAAAAAGTGCAGTGTCATCCCCTTTGGTAAAAACTCTGTACCCATGAACTACCACATAGGCAGTAATCTACTTAACACCGAATGTGTGATAAGAGACCTTGGGACCCAGGTGGACAGTAGTCTCTCCTTTGATAGTCACATCACCACAGTAGTCAGGAAGTCCTTCTACGTGGCACATCTCATCATAAAAGGGTTCTCATCATGGAAAAAAGGTCATTATTCCTCTCTACTCGACACTCATTTGACCCATTATAGAGTAAAATGCCCCTTTTGGAATGTACCTCACAAGACATCTGCAGCAGCTGGAAAGGCCACAGAAGTTCCTCACAAAGAGGATTACTGGCCTCAAACAAATGCCCTACACTGACCGCCTCAAAAAACTCCAGCTTTACTCCGTAGCATATCGCCTACTCAGAGGTGATCTCTGCCTAACATATAAAGATATGTCAAACTCAGACCTGTTGGACATGCTACACCTAAAGAAATCCCAATCCCTGTGAGCTACACGCTCTAGGGACCTAAACCTTGTCACCACAATAAACCAAACATGCTGGAGGGATAGATCATGTCCCAGAGACTCCCATACTCTGGAACAGGCTACCCATCTATGTCAAGCAAAGTTCTTCATTAACACTTTTCAAGAAAAAGCTTGATGAGTGGATGGGAAATAGGAAATATACCCCAGGGATCACTTCTGTGTCTCTACTCGACAGTGGCACAGGAAAATAACTTTTTTGGGTGGCGTAAGCCAGGGAACCTTGTTGGCTAGGCTTATGTAGGCCCTTGGGACGACAGCCTAGTACCTACCAATGAACCCATGACTGGATGGGAAATAGGAAATTCACCCTGGGGATCACTTCTGTGGCTCTGCCTGACAGGGGCACAGGAAAATAATTTTTTTGGGTGGCAAAAGCCAGGGTACCTTTTTGGCTAGGCTTGTGTAGGTCCTAGGGCCAATACCCTAGTATCTACCTTTGAACCTAATGCCTTAAACAATAGTGTACTTTAATGTATATTATATACGTCACTACTTGTCTACTTTTATGAATTGTTACTCTCTACTTTACTGTGTATTCAATCAATATTTCTTAAATGTTTGCTTTATTTATTTACTTTTTTCTCTCATGTATTGTAATTGCATTTTGGAGCTTTTCTCCCCAGGCCTCTGCTGAAAACAAACGCACACACACAGACACACACACACACAGACACACACAGACACACACGCACGCGCACACACACACACACACACACACACACACACACACACACACACACACACACACACACACACACACTAAACTGAATCCTTCCATAAGTTACAGCACTAACTACAGCTGTACTCCCTGTTACTGCTACCCAGAGTGTGTGTAGTCTGACACTTAAGAATTCAGTGGATGTGACTTTGAAGAGACTGCATGCTCAATGTTCAATCAATAAGTCAGCATGGCTCTGATAGAGAAAGTTGCTCTCTTACAGGAGGAAGATCAGGAAGTTTTCATCTTTCTGGTCTTAGATGAAAATTTAGCAGACCTGAAGAGTTTCTTTCACCATATCACCCCATGCCCCTTAGGAAAAACAGTAGACAAGGAGGCAGGACATCATTAGGCCTAACACTCCATTCTGTCCTAATACAATACAATCAGCTGTGACTACAGTGGACATGGGTTTCTCACAAGTATAATCAATTTCAACAATGTAGTCAGGGTCTCTAGTACTGGTTAAGCAAACAAAGCATAGTGAAATAATGGAGTGGGCTGAGCTGGCTCAGGCCTGATGCACATTAAGGGACAGTGGGTAAACATTTGAAATCAGTGTTAAAAATGGTGGTACATCTCTCTAATGACTTTATCAAGAACCACCTGTGGGATCTAGCAGCTAGCCCTCTACAACTCCAAACTCTGATGCTGATGGATGCAGCCTGTACATGGGCAATGACTTTACATTACAGAAGCATGTCGCTCTCCCCTGCAGTGAACTGTCAGCTGGTATGGATGGCAGCTTAGATGAGTCTGGCAACAGCAGAAGCATTTGAGAATGAAATACCAAGAGACTCAAGGACTAATTTCCATCTTGATGCACTGGAGAATATTTGCCTAAACTGATAATAGTACTGTCACAGTTCAGATTTAGAATGCTTAAGTTGAATGAGGCAAGTCTTTAGATTTACCATAAAACTTACTGTGGTGATCTTGTGTCTATTCCTTTGCATGCTATCTGTTTAAGTGGTTTCCTTCTATGAGAAAAGGACTTAACCTGACAAGTACTGCCTCTCAGAGGGGTCTTACCATACTCCTACACCACAGCCTTAGCTCCAGTCCATCTCTGCCATAAAAAGGGTAATTTCTGCTGCTGCAGGTTCTCAAGGTGAACCTGCAAAAATGTGCCTCCAGAACCTCAGCATTTTCTTCTGAGAGTGCCAAAACTTAACTTATGGCATGATAAAGTAGAGGAAGAACTTACCACAAAAGAACATGCCCAACTGATCACTGTTGCAGTTTTATGAACTGATAGGATATCCTGCCAAGAATAGCTATGCATCCAGCTAGTATAACAAAACCTTGGCACCCTCCCCATGCCATACGTTTAGTGCATTACCTCAGCCCAAGAGGCAGAGGTACTTAAAGGATCCAAATTACTTCAGGGAATTCTTTCCTCAGACAAGCAGCTGAAAGTAGCAGACTCCAAATCCGACTTCAGACCAGTGGCAAGTGGAGTACCACAGGGTTCGGTCCTGGGTCCTCTCCTGTTTGGTATCTACTTCTCTGAAGTACAGACTAACACAGAAGGTCTTTGGTTAATGAAGTTCGCAGATGACTGCAAACTAGGAGCCATAATCGAAACTCCTAACGATGTGGACATCCTACAAAAGGGCCTCACTGAGACAGATGCCTGGTGTCAAAGCCATGGCCTCAAGCTCAATACCAAAAAGTGCACTGTCATCCCCTTTGGTAAAAACTCTGTACCCATGAACTGCAACATAGGCGGTAGTATACTTAACACCAAAAGTGTGATAAGAGACCTTGGGACACAGTTGGACAGTAGTCTCTCCTTTGATAATCACATCGCCACAGTAGTCAGGAAATCCTTCTACGTGGCACACCTCATCACAAAAGGTTTCTCATCCAGAAAAAAAGAGGTCATTGTTCCCCTCTACTCATCACTCATTAGACCCATTATAGAGTACAACGCCCCTTTTGATATGTACCTCACAAAACATCTACAACAACTGGCAAGGCCGCAGAAATACCTCACAAAGAGGATTACCGGCCTCAAACAGATGCCCTACGCAGACCGTCTCAAAAAACTCCAGCTTTACTCCGTTGCATATCGCCTACTCAGAGGTGATCTCTGCCCAACATACAAAGCTATGCCAAACCCAGAGCTGTTAGACATGCTCTACTTAAAGAAATTCCAATCCCTCCAAGCTACACACTCTAGGGACCTAAAATTTGTCACCACAATAAACAGAACATGCCTGAGGGATAGATTCCTGTCCCAGAGACTTTTCATACTCTGGAATAAACTACCTATCTATATCAAACAAAGCTCCTCATTAGCACTCTTCAAAAAAAATCTTGATGATTGGATGGGAAATAGTAAATTCACCCCAGGGATCACCTCTGTGGCTCTGCTTGACAGTGGCACAGGAAAATAATTTTCTTGGGTGGCAAAAGCCAGTGTACCTTTTTGGCTGGGCTTGTATAGGCCCCAGGACAAATAGCCTAGTACCTACCTATGAACAGAAGTACAGGCAACTATATACATATGTACAAGTCAAAAAAGGGGTGGAAAAAAAAGAACTCACATCAGCAAAACAAAAAAGGGAAAAAAAAAGGGAGAATATGGAAGGAGGGAAGTAATACTGCAACAGTCATCAGTCAGCCTGCTACTGCTATGGTTAGTCCTCATGCAACTGTACTATGTACCTCCATGATCATTGTTGCAGTATTAACTGAAGGACGATTCCCAAAGCTGTGATAAGGAGAAGAAAACTTGAATAGGACTAGAAAAGCTGACAAAGCAAACCCTGTTCCATTCTTAGAGAAAGCATCAGCCTTGTAATATTTTGTAAATGTGTGAACAGAAGACAAAGTAGCTGCTTCTAGAATAGCAACAGCTCTAGTAGATACACCTTAACTGAAGCCAGAAGCTGTTTACAATGGAAAGACTAACAATGAGAGATAGCCTTGTATTTCCAGTTAGAAGCAGCTTCTTCAGAAACTGGGGCAACCAACGTTTTGTCCTGGATAAGAGACAAAAAGCTGATCAAACTTCCTGAAATACTTGATTTTGTCCAATTAAAACCTGAGCTCCCTATGCATATCCAAATTATGTAGCACCTTTGTCCTGAATCCTAAGGGGAAGAAAAAAATGCAAATTAATGGTCTGATTCAAGGATAGCTCATTAGTCATCTTTGGAATAAAAGAAGGATTAGTATGGAAAGTAACCCTATCCTTATGAAAGATGAGAAAATGGGAATAGCCATCAAGGCTTGCAACTTTGAAACTCACTTAGCAGAGGCCATAGTTCAAATCCCAAGAAGGAAGGCTAGCCCTTCTTGGTGGTTTAATATGTAAAATGCATTTATTTATTTTTCATTTGCTTACCAGGAAAGTCCAACTGGGATGAAAACCTATTTTCAGCGGAGGCTTGGGGAGAAAAGTTCCACATATAACAATACATTAAAGCTTGCAGTTACAGCTGATATTTATACAATATAGTGAAGTTATCTTTTTTTTTTAAACTGTTTACCTCAAATCAAGAGAGCATTGGTGGATCCAAAAAGAGAGAGATAAGCAGAAATGTCTAACAGGTGAGCTTTAATAGAAGAGAATGACAGCCCAGTATTGCATAACTCACATCAATACACCAGAGTATTAGAATACCTGTCTGATAAGGGTCCTGATTCTGTCTATGGCACCAAGGAGAAACTCTTTTCCATTTGCAGTTATACGATTTTCTAGGATATGGTTTTCTAGGTTTCTGTAAAACTATAAGCACATCCTCAGAAAACTGGTGCTTAAAAAGAACTAAAAATCTATCACCCAGGGAGTCAGATTCAAGGTCTGCAGAATGGGATAAATTAAGGAGGTTTTCTTTTGTGAAAAAGTCTTATCTTGTGAGGCAACTTGTGATAATTGCTCCTGGCCAGATGTAATAGAAAGAATCTCAGCAGGCTGGGATGGAAAGAATTTGAATAAAGAGGTAAAAATCTCAAGGTAGGTGATTTGTCTGGAAAGAAAGGCTTAGATCTCCTGGTGCTCCTTTAAGACTTTTCCTGAAACTTCCCTTTCTCACCCTTCTGAGAAAATTTCAGATACTCACAATGAAGAAGACCAGCCTTAGAAAGAGAATTTCTCTGAAAATTAGGAACAGGTAAAAGAAACATTTGTTTTAGGTTCTGTAAGACCTTACTTTCGTCCTGCAAGGTTTAGAATAGTTATACAGCTGTAAAAAAAAAACTGCCTATCCAAAGGACAGTCAAGCAGTCTAGCCTTAATGTCCTCAGTTAAAGGCTGAAGTTAAAGCCTTGCATCTGTGTAGAACTGAAACAGTAGTTGCAGCCCTAGAAGAGGCATCTGCAGCACCATAACTACCCTTAATAGAATGGCTAGCCACTTGGGAAGCTGAATTAAGGACAGACAGTACAGAAGACTTAGCTTAGCTTAGCTGAATCATCGCACTTTGCACTTTAATCAAGTTACTCAGACTAGACAAGAGATACTGAACTATATGGGTTTAGTAATGTATAGCTCTAAAAGCTAAAGTAGCAGACGTATGCACCTTCTTGCCATAACTATCAATGACTCTACTATCTTTATCTGCAGGCAAAAAAATTAAAGGACAGGCACTTAGAAGGCTTTTCAGTGAAATATTAATGACAGATGTATCAGAAACAGAATTAATTTATAAGAAGGTGACTGAATCGGTCAGCTTTTTAAAGAGCTGGAGGCTGAGACTCAGGATTAACAGTGGCAGTGGAAAAGGTATCCAATGCAGCTTCTAACACAGGAGGAAAGGCCAAAGGCATAGCCACACCCATAACCAGAAGAGCATAACTTCTCTCAAAAATATCACACAATGGTGAAGCTTCCCAGTAAAAATGCTGCATCATCCCGACAAGGGTGTCCCCTAAGGAAAGCTCATCTCTTCATCATCCAAAGCATACATAAGAGGAAAATGAATTTGGGAAGGAGTAGCCAAAGAATCCTTCCCATCTGAATCGGACTCCTCCTGGGCCACAGATTCCTTCATACGCCTTTTAAAGAGAGAAGAGGAAGAAATGAATGGCAGCTGTAGCAGGAAAATAAGAAGGTGGCTTTAGAGACATAATGGCATTAAAGAGGCCCTGAGAAAAATGCTGCCACTCCTGCTAGGGATCCCTAACAGACTAAGGAAAAAACATATGTCTAGTCTTCTGTTTTTTTTTGTTTGTTTTTTTAAACTGATGTCTGCCCTTACTACACAAGAAGGTGTTGGGCCCTGATATATGTCACATTGGGAAATACTTCCCTAACAATAGGTTGAGGAATGACATGTGGTTATTGTGATATATAACAAGCTGTGTTTCCCCCTTCTTCACCAAAGCAGACTGGTCAGATGTGACGGACGTATGAGATGGCTGTGCCAAATCAGGCACCAATGAGCTTGAGACTGAGGGAGCAGCAACAACAGCAGAAGCAGCCAGAGAGTCTGAGGTCTCATCAAGAGACAAGAGGGAGATGTGTGGGTCTGATATTCTGCAGCAGAAGTCTCAAAACTTAGTTTCTTCGTCGTCTTTGGTAAAGGGATGTCGGATACATTTTGCATCTACACTGTGCTGATTTCAAATCTACAAAACTAAGTGCCATTTTTCAATTTATTCTGACTTGTACTGCACTTGTATTTGATTAACTGTGCTGTTTTATTAACTTGCCGTTACATCTGCACTGTATGTTTTCACTGTTTTACTGTTAAACTGTTTAATTAACTGAGTGCGAACTGTTCTGCTGTTATATTTAAGTGTGTATCTGATCTCCTGTGTTAAGTCGACCTAACATCTTTTCAACTCCAAAACCTGCCCTTGTCAAGCCCCAACTTAACTCCCCTTATCTTATCTCCTTTCTCTCCCCATGCACATAGCTGTTTCCCCCTCAGAGAATGGTTACTAGTCCTAGCTCTCTAATGACAACTGTTGAATTTTTAAATTTGTTGTAAATATGGATATAGTTTTGTTTCTCTTTATAATTTTTTATGTGTATTTTCCTGGTATAATGCTCCTCTGTATAATTTTTGACAAGTGTATTTTCCTGGTATAATGCATTTTAAGCAATACCTTCTTAGGTATATGTATTTTACTATTTGCAAAAATGTTAGTTTTTCTGTAAATTGTATTATTTCTTGGAGCTTTTCTCCTCGGGTCTCCACTGAAAATGGGCCACAAGCCCAGTTGGACAAATGTCAATAAAATAAATAGAGTTTAAACATCTTTAGCATGGTCTGGTTAGAGGTTTTGCTGTATCCAGATCTGTTTGTGTGACTCCTGTGTTTCCTGCTACGCCATCTTGAGTTGGCTGGGGCCTACCCACATTTAGTGAGAGTAAGTGAACTGGTTGGAACTGGTCTGGCATAGGGTGTTTAGCTAAGAACTCAGGGACAAGGGTTGATTGGTCAATTCCAGTGTTTCTATTTTACTTTAATTTTGTGGTACTTAAACCCCACATTTGCACATCATGCACTACAGCTGCGCTGTTTTAACCCTTTGTGTGGTATCTCAGCTGCAGTTTTTCCCTTACCAGCACTACTGTGTAAGTGAGGCCCTGCCTTGCAGCTACTGTCTTGATTTTATCCAGCCCTACTCACACCTATAGGTACTTTCCTCAGATAGTACCCACGCTACTATCTCTGACCTCTCTTCCACAGGTTCTGACAACCATGGATGAACAATTGCCTACGGTTTCTCTTGCTAATCTGGCTGATATGGGCATCCTGAGATGGTGTAGCAACTGCCTCATGTACATGGATAGCCCTCATCTGCTACCACCTAGGAACACAATATGTGAGAAATTCGATTACATTAAAAACCTAGGATCTTTGCTGTCTCAATTACTAGCCAGTATATCTTGCACTGACAAGGTTGTCTGCTCAAACACCACAAACACCAAATCTCTAACACCACCCAAACCTATACAATACTCTGCTACATATCCAGAGGTTCTCAACAAAAACATACCTACACAAAAGAGACCTCCGAGGCAATACCACACATGCACATCACAACTCTTAACACCAAACACCATACATAGTACACACACACCAGTGCCTCACAGCCTCTAAGGCCCAGCCACAAACCCAACATACTAGTCATAGCAGGCTCTATAGTGAAACACACAGATGTGCCCCTCACCAGGCTAGACAAGGAGAAAGTCACTGCAAGTTGCTTTTCAGGTGCCCGAATCTGCTATATTATGCACACACTCAAGTCTCTCAACAACAGGTACTGTTTTGAGTCTGTCATAGGCCATGTCGGTGTGAATGATGTGAGGCATTCCTCTATAGACTATATGAAGAGAGACATGACTGAGCTTGCTGAATATGATGTATGTCCCTAGGCTTAAGCAGCATCCTATGATCACCTAGAATGATGCCTCAATACAAAGAGAAAATAATTGACTTTAACAATTGGCATAGTTTCTAGTGTCATTCTAAGGGGATCCAGTACCAGACAATTTGGGAGGACATGATTGACAGACTATGATGTTTTGCCAGAGATGGCCTTCATCTGTCTCCCCTGGTCTTCAGACTTCTGGCAATGGTTCTTGTCTCCCCATAGTGCTTTCTTTAGGCAAAGTCATGAGAACAAAATTAGCAATGAGAACAATTCTTCTAAACAAAATTTAAATGTAATGCTACTAAACACTAGGAGTCTTGACATGAAACTACACTCATTGCAAGTATTCCTCACCCTGGAAGATGCTGACATTTGTGCAGTCACTGAAACCTGGATCAAAGCTGTGGTGAGCACCCCAGCCTTACCAGGTTACTCATCCTATCATATTTTCAGACACCAAATGGAAGGTTACAAAGCCAAAGGAGGTGGAGTTTCAATATTTATCAAAGACATACACACCTCCAGGCTGGTCAAACAGTATGACACACAGGAGACACTCCAGGTGCAGTTAACTGTTGACAAAACACCTACTCAAATCATAGCTAGCTACAGACCCCCAACCATGACTCAGGATGCCCAGTCCACCTATCTGGACCTACTTGAATCCATTAAGATTCAATCCTCTACCCTGATCCTGGGTGACTTTAACTACCCAACCATAGAGTGGAAGACCTATTCTAGTCCAAACAGGAGTGCCCAGAGATTCCTTGAATTGGTCAATGCCAATGCACTGGATCAGCTGGTCGACACCCCCACGAGAGGTGAAAATATCCTGGACCGTTGTACTAACCAACATGAGTAGCCACTGTACCACCCTTACAGTGTCATCCTCCTTGGTAAGATCCGACCATGAGGCAATCACTTTCAAAGTCACCATCTCCCATGACCACCCCCCTTGCCAGGGTCAAACAAAAAAACTTTTCCAAAGCTGATTACAACCACCTGAGAGCAAGTATAAGCAGCTTCACAGCCATTCCCCCTTCAGTTAGAAATAGGACCAATGTCCAAGCCTACACTAAATAACTATACGAGCACCTACATAGCTGCATAGATTCAGCAATACCTGACAGATTCAAATCATCAAGAGTAAACCTGTCTGGTGGACAGCAGCAATAAACAAATTCTATAATAAAAGGAAAGAAAATTACTGTCTAGGACCAAGAATGAGCAGGTGACAAGTTTGAAGCCATCTCTCCTTTGTCTGAAAAGGCAGATAAGTTCACTGGTGAAATCCTCTAAGGTTACCTTTGAGTCCACATCCACTAAGGACAATCACAAGGCCTTCTTCACATACATCCACATTCTCAAATGTAACACCCAAATGTGTTCTGAACTGGTGGTCAAGAACACCACATACACAAACACTGTAGATACAACCAACCTGCTGGCAGACAGGTTCAGTGAAAACCTCACCCCAAACCCCCCCCATCAGTAAACCAGGACATCCTGAGCACCTGCCCCCCCCCCGCATTACCAGGGAGCAGGTCTTTAATGCCTTCTCAAAGGCAAAAAGATATAACATCCATGGGACCCGACAACATCCCTGGCTGTGTCCTACATGAACTCAGGCAAGAGCTCCCAGCACCATTAGACACCCTATTCAACCAAAGCCTGAGCACTGGTTTCATCCCAGCCGAAAGTAGGACAGCCACTGTCATCCTTCTACACAAAGGTGGAGCGAACATTGACCCAGGCAATTTTAGGCCCATCAGCCTAACTAGCCAACTAGCTAACTGCAAGGCCATGCAACGCATTATCATGGAAAATATAAATAAGGACATTGGCAACCTCCAAATACTTGACCCCATGCAGTTTGGTTTTGTCAAAGGGAAAACATGCCTATGAAACTTGCTCAACTTCTTCTAAACAGTTACCAAAGCCATGGATGAGGGGAAGATGGTGCACACCACCTACCTTGACCTAGCCAAAGCCTTCGACAATATTCCCCACTTGGGCATAATATATAAACTCTCCCAACTAGGCATCAATCTGCATGTTACCAGATGGGTAGCCAAATGGCTCACTGATAGAATCCACTCAGTTAAAATAGGGGAAGCCACGTCTAGTAGTAGACCTCTAATGAGTAGCGTACCCAAAGGATCTGTCTTTGGTGCTCTACTATTTGGGGTATAGTTTTCTGAGTTGCAAGCCAAAACCAGTGGTGTGTTGTTGACCAAGTTTGTAGATGACTACAAGCTGGACCCTATCTTAAATTCCTCTAGTGATGTGAACATCCTCCAAGAGGGCCTTACCAAAACTAATGACTGGCCCCGGAAGCATGACCTCAAACTGAATGCCAAGAAATGCAACATTATCTCCTTTGGGGAAAATGGTGTCCCCAATTATCACATTAATAACAAGGTACTAAGCATGCAGTCAGTTGAAAGGGACTTGGGCACCCAGGTTGATAGCAACCTGACTTTTGACCACCATATTGCCTCCGTTGTATGGAAGGCTTTCTACATGGCCCATCTCATAAGTAAGGGTATTTCATCCAGGAATAACGAGGTGATAACATCCTTATACTTCTCCCTTATCAGACCCATTATTGAGTACAATGCGCCCTTCGGCATGTACCTTGCCAAGCACATGCAGCAGCTGGACAGACCACAGAGGTTCCTGGCACCAAAAATCCAGGGTCTCAAACACCTATCCTATACAGATAGGCTAAAAGCTGGACAGGACTCAGTCTCATACAAACTGCTCAGAGGTGACCTGTGTCTGGCATACAAGGCCATCTCTGACCCAGCCTTAATGGAGTTGCTGCATATCTGTAAGTCAAACTCCACTCATGCAAGGCCTCAACATGGTCTGTGACTTTAATAGAATTTGTTGGCAGGATAGATTTGTGTCCCAAAGACTCCCCCATCTGTGGAATAGACTCCTTCTCCATGTCAAGCAGAGTACTTCACTAGCCCTCTTCAAGAGGAAACTGGACGACTGGATGGGAAATAGAAAATACACCCTGGGATCCCAACTGTGTCCCTGTTGGACAGGGGAAACAGGTGTAGACTTTGTGAGCACATGGGTGAAATTTTTGGCTAGGCTTATAAGGACCTCTGGACCAATAGCTTAGTATCACCCTATGAACGTATGAAGCTATGTTTAGCACTCAGATGGCATCTTACCTTGAGCAAAGGCTTTATGTTTCTGGTTATCTATATAAACTTTTTATGAAAACAGGTGATTACAAAAAATCATAGGAACATACGCCTGACAAATAGAACAATCCCTATAATCGTGTTCAGCATGTAGACAAAACAAACATTTAGTATGGTGATCTCTTAAAGAATCTTCCTCCCACAATCATATCTCCGTGTCTTCAATGACATGTAACAAAGTTATGAGACACAAAAAAAAGAAAAAGAGGAGAGTCCCCAGTGGGAATATGAATCCACCTAATGGCGAAGGAAGAGGCACAAATCGTACTGCTGACAAACCAAAGCTGAAGTGACAGTTCAAGTCTTGGATGATGGTAAGAAAGTTCTTAGGTACTTTGCAACCATTTGTGGAGTTGTGCCTCCATTGTGCTGAAGTCATATGTCACACATACGGCATAAAGGGAGGGCACCCCAGGGCTTTGGTATGGTAGCTGGATGTATGGCTATTCTTAGCAGGATATTCAAATGGTTAATAACACTTCAACAGTGATCATGAAGGGCATGTGCTGTTTTACATCCTGTTTTTTTCACTAATATGTTGGATGGAAATAGAATGTTTCGCTTAAAAGCAGCCTTGATGAGTACAGGTTCACAGGCATATACTAGGCTAACCACCAATAGGGCCCTTATAAGCCTAGCCATGCAAACTAAAGCATTTACAAGTACATTTGTTCACCATACAGCAGAGATTCAGTAATATGAGAATGAGATTAGAAATGGAAAAGCCCCACAGTAGGCTGTCAGTTTCAGATCAAACAGGTGACTATATGAACTAAGCTTTGTTCTGTGGCTAAAAAGAACTGAAGATGCCACCTATTTTCCATTGTAATGTAACATAATGATGGTGCTCGTGGTTGGCACTGCTTAGAATGCTGGAAAATGTTGTGTGATGCCAAATGGTGCAACAGGAACAATTCCGGTGACACAGATGTGATGCAGAAGATAATGTGAACTAACAAATGATTCTGCAGTCTGAAAAAAAGTCACAGATGTGAGGAACTAAATCACAGGTATAACTGTGCAACTGGTGAATTTTCTGTAGAAATAACGTTGGGAACAAGAAAAGCTATACATAACACAACAGACATCATTCTGCTTTACATGTCACAGTTATCAACACATAAATGTGTGAAAATTGTATGTTATTCTATGCACTCTCATTGTTAGGCTGGGCATTAATCTCATGCTGCCCCAAAGGTGTCAGAAAGAATAGCACAGTGATAAAAAGAATACAAGTGTTTACATGTTATTGTAACACCAATGCTGATGACATTTTTTATTTTAAGAGCTAAAAATTGAAGTGGTTCAGTACCTCACAAACATATTGAGGTTCAACTGACTTCTGAGAAAAAAAAACAGAAGGAAGGAGGTAGAAAGGGGTCCTGTTATTTACTAATACAAAAAATGAATGCTGCAATTAGGAACGGAGGATGGGATATCACACCAAAGGAAATGGGTTACAGAAAGTAGGAGTGGAGAATGCAGATGGAAACATTAGGGAGTGTGTGCTCATAAAGGTGGCAGCCTTGTTCATTAGTCAGCTTCATAAAAATGAAATAAAACCTCAGATTACATTCAGTGTTGCTCATTTCCAGAAAGTGAAATGAAAATCTGACAACAATCTGAGTATTAATAGAGACTGACTTCTGGGGGTAATCCCTGCACAGAGGTATGCCCTGAGTTAATGCTTAACACACAATCTTATATCTTTATTAGATCTGTAGCAATATGTTTTGCTACAAAGAGTGCATTTAAAAAAAAGAAGTAAATTGGTGCTTCCATGCATTCACTTCAGTTGTATGCAAAGCAATGATATGATTCAAGTAAAAGTTAAACGTTTTTTTTTAGTCTTTTTTTTCTCAATGTTTCATACATTCAGTGCAAAAGACGTCAATGACAATAGGCCTGGTTTCTCTCTAATGAGAGCTGGAATATGCTGAGCAACATAACTGCTGGTAAGTGAACTGACGTAGCTTTTACTGCAGAATATACACTTCAACTCTCATTTTTATTTTAAATTATTTTCCTCTGAAGACATAGACTCTATTCTCATATTCATATAAGGCTGTAGTGATTAACTGAAGTAAATGTTCGAATGATTCAAAGAAGTATGAAGCACCTGCCTACTAAAACAACCCCAGCACCGACAGAGCATGCCATGACAACAGAAACTCATTTATTTTTAAGCTGCATATTCTCAATAAATGAACAGCTAAAGATGATTAAAACACAATAACATTCAACAGCCAGCAGAGAATTTGCAATGCATCTCATTACATGGCTAGCTGCAAAATGGTGTCAGGTAAAAAATAATGCACAACATTTACCCTTTAGAGGAACCATGGGACCAATTAGCAACAAAAACAGTACCAAAGAAAAAGGTAATATGTAACTTTTATTTTTTTAAAAAACTGCCAAAGATTTAGCAGAAATATAACATCGATAAAGGACTATATCAGAAAATCAGATACTTATCTTGATATGGAATACCATTTAATAAACAGTGTATAAAGCTTAGATGCATAGTAGTCTGTTTAGAAGGCCAGTCACATAGGCAATTTTTTTTCTGCAGTTAAAACCTGCCCTCTACTCTTAGTTCTTTCACTGCCGAATTCTCGATTGTTCGATGAATGATACGGACCTCATCCTGTGACAGGGTCCTCTCCATATGTCGGTACATGATTCGATAGCAGTGGCTGATCCTCTTTGTCCTAGAAGGAGTCAAATCAGGCAAAGAAAAGTAGGTTATTTGGACATGTTGTGCTAAACCTGACAGCAAAGCTGGCCAAAACTGCACTTTTCTGAAGGTACACGAGAGATAACATGAACATTCTACATTACAAGTATAAACAACAGGCACGGTTTTCATTCATACTAATCTTATTTAAGAAAACATTTCAGTGAAATTACTAACCTGCTTACCTCTGGCACATTTAAATAAACAAATCCAAAACAACTGCTTAATGTGGGTAAACTGTAAACATATACAAATAAACAGCTACATACTTTGTGGACATTGTGGCTACATTTCTCTTAGTAGATGCTAATGATGGGGAAAATATGCATTCTGTTTATCATTAAAAAATTAAATAAGCACAATTCTGACACAATGCAATGTGTAGTTTACTGCTGCATTTCAGAAAACTAAGCATTAATTTACAGTCTTATTATCAATACATTTACTGTTATAAATCAAAACTGCAACTTATAAAAGGAATGCATAACAGAAACATATTGGTATCTGCAAAAATGGTAAGATGCAAGCAATGAATGAATTATTATCACATCAAAAGCTTGAGACGTAGTGATTTTTCAGAAAATTGTACAATACAGCTGTGATGTGGAATATTGTCAAAAGACTATAACTGCAACAGAAATGGAAGAAAACGAGTGCAACAACGTGGTACGTAGATTTATAAAATTGTTTGTTCACAAAAATGTAACAGCAGCCTCAAGATAAGGTCATGCAAGTGTTGCCAATTCAGTTTGTGTCTTTCGGCTTTTCCCAGTTAGGGGTCACCACAGCGGAACTCCGGTCCACTAATGATTGGCAGTAGAGTTTTACGTGCTGGCTTGCCGGGCCTAATGCACAACCTTCAACGAAGGAACGCCCATTCACGCATGTCGCTACACAGAAGACGCTCTGAGAATCGAACGGGCAACGTCTAACTGTGAGGCGTCAACACTACTGCAGCACCACCACCGCAGTCAAGTGTTGCCAATTCAGTACTGTGCAATATTACCTTATGAAACTATTATTTGTCTGATTATTAACATTCTACTTGCTATTACACTCTGAAAACAAGACATCAAACTGAAGACATTAAAATGACAATATACAACTAATACTGGTCAGAATAAAATAAGGTAGCATTAATCTATAATGTAAAGTATGGATGGAGTACAAGGCTCTATATTACTTCGTCTAAAACTAGCTTCAGGGAACATCCATTCATCAAACGTAAATCAGCGAATGGCCAGTCATCAAATGTTCACATCAGTGAATGCATTTCCCAGGGCAGTGAGTTACTTGGCCAACATACCGACCGTCACACACATCGCTCAATGAATGGCCTTTCGCTGATTATGTTCGATGAGCAGCCATTAGCTGAAATTAGTTTACTAATATAGACTCGGAGTACAAAGATAGCAATATCAGTTGTTAAAAGGAAAACAGACCAAGACAAAAGCTTTATTACTATTTAAAAATTTGTTATGCAAATTGAGTTGTTAGTATTCATTTTTTCAATTTTCAAATATTAACACAAAAAAGTTGAAGCAAAGGCCTACTTCTGTAAGTTAATCTTCCTGTTCTCCTTCTATTGTTTAGATAATAGTAAATTATAGCTAGCATATTTAATGACCCACTGTAGAAGTTTATTTCATTTATACTTAATTCAGTTTATGCTATCAATGATATGTTAGCAGGATACCAGGCTGCAAAAAAAATTTAATCTTCAGTACAAAATGAAGTTAAAGCTTTTACATTGCTTTATACTGCAATAATCCACTTAAAGAAATTATGAACTGTGTCCTCAAAGAGCAAAGCATTCTGTGTAGTCTAAATGTGAATAAACAACAAAAACTCACGTTATGACTGACTGAAAGCAGAAAACTTTGATAATATATAAATTTTTTTTTAATTTTTTAAAGTTTTGCCCTCCTCCCATTGCAGACCTTGTAGTTGACCACCATCTGATTTCTGCTCCTGCTGCTTCTAACTATAGTGACCATGGCATTACCCCAGGGCTGGGACTACTTCAGTTGCAAGCAGGTTAGAAAGGGGATGGGGTAACAAGGAGTGGACCGTCTAAAAGCATCACATATGCTGTAATGTAGGCAGGGCATTTTTTTAATGACTTTGTAACCCCCTATCTTCAGCTTGAGTACAGATACTCATATAAATAAGCCAATACAGATGACTGACACATCCTTTTATTTAGAGGTTACTGCCTACCTTTGAAGGGTGGTATAACCTCATATTTTGCCAGGGCAGAATGTGCACAAAGATGGCAGGCTGCACTGGGTTACAGCTGTTAGTGAAGAGCAACTTCAGACTTCTGAGCAACTTCCCTGTGAGAAATCAGCCTCATTATCAGATTATCAAAATATGTCAGAAACAATATGTGGACCACCACTCCTGGTTTCATATGCAGCATGCTTAAGTCCATACTCTACCAGCCAATTCAGGTTAATGAGGACAAATGAAATGATGTCTCTTTTAGCAGAAATCACCCCACTGCCATTGTGGTGACATCAGGCTTCACAGACATGTTTGGCCATAAGCACACCAGAAAGCAATATGAAATTACATAGTGCCTTAGTCACAGCCTTTTATTAAAAAAAAAAAGCATTACCTCCTTAGCCAAACATCTGTGCAGCTGGTTAAAAAAAACTGTGAAAATAGTTTTCTTTGTCTCTAGTCAGTGAAGACCAAATGTGTATACTCCAAAAAAAGAAATGAAAAATCTAAATTCAGCCAGTACCAATATGGGAACAGAGGGGCTATCTAGACTGTGAGGACAAAATGAATGAATAATTCACACAACTGAACTGCAAAGCTTCACCAGAATTGTTCTCAAAGTCTTTATTAGGCTGGATGATATCAATAAGTTGTGAATCCAAACCACTGGTTGTGATGCCCAGCTATCATAATTTGCACAACTGTTGCAGTGAAGCTACCTCTAGCCAATCTCAAATCATAGAAATGCAGTCCAAGACGTAATGCTTGATAAAAGCATGAATCAGATACTTTGCAAACATTTCAAAGATGGCAGCCAAATAGACCTCTCAAAGAAAGCCGCAGGGATTGCAGTCCTCATTGTGGAGTGAGCTTGCACAGAACTTTGAACTGAGAGAAGCATATATGGTGTCTTATCCACTTTGAAATGGTTTGACTGCTAACATGATTCTCCAGTCTGTTAGACACAAAGAAAATGCAATATCCCCCCCTTAATCATCAGGTTAGACAAAAGGAATATGCACGCTTTGATTAAAAGCAGTATTTATTCTTAGTTCTGATATAAGAGAATTTTTGCTAATGCTGTTCTATATTTATGAAATGAGATCTAGGGCATAAGTGTGTGCAACTCCAAAACACACATAGCTCCGGTAAAACCTACAAGGAGAACTACTTTCCAATGCAAGAACCTTAAAACAGCGTAAAAGCAAGGCTCAAAGGGAGGTTATCTCAATCCTTCTCATGGAGGAGGAAGATGGTCAAGGTGAAGCTCACTTTTTACAAACAAATTCATTACCAGTCTGATGGCTAGCATAAGACCTCACATATGGAAATTTGATATGTAAAAGAAAGTACAGTTGTGTAAGATCTTACCATAACAGTACATATCCTGCCAAGGATAGCCAAACATCTGTCCAGCATACCAAAGCCTTAGCTCTTTCTAGGCAATAATTCAGACTTATACCCTATGCCTAAGGCATAATGTACAGAGGTACCACAGGAGAACCAGAGCAGCCCAAGAAGAAAAGCAAGTACACGTGTACCAAGAAAGGGAAGAAAAAACACCTCTCAGCTTGAGGGTAAGAATAACAGCAAAACAGGGAGAAGGAGAGAGTGATGGAATATTGCAACAGTGATACTCCACTAGCTAGCTGATATCCTTAATGGCTCCTTTGCATCATACTTCTCAATCTTTTAACAAAAGACATCTGGATAAAGCCTGCCATAATGGAGAGACAAAGGGGCAGATCTTATAAGCTTAGTTGTTAGAATAACAGGATTTGTGTTAGAATGCATATTTCTAAAGGATATGAAGTCTGAAACCCAAATGTATGTCATTATTTATAACTTCAATCAACAGATTACCCCAGTGATTTATCAGAAAATCACAAATTTTAAGTGGATCAGACCAAAAATTTGAGGCAAAAATCTTGACACTCTGCAACAATTTAGATTGTTGAGGGCTATTCTTTGCATATATCCCATGGGCCTCCATTAAAAGAAGTTTAAGGTATCATATAGTGAAAACTTTAGCTATTTTGTCTTGCTTTTTTTACTGTGTGTATGTGCTGGGTTCATACGTAAGTACTAGGCCTATCTGCCCAAGGGCATTTATAAGCCTAGCCAGAATGTGTTGGCTTTCGCCACCCCCTTAGATTAGTTCCCTGTGCCTCTGTCCAGCAGATTAGTTCCCTGCGCCACTGTCCAACAGAGCCACTGCAGTGATCCCCGGGGCAAATTTTCTGTTTCCCATCCACCCGTCAAGGTTTCTCTTGAAGAATGTTAGTGAGGGGCTCTGCCTGATGTATACTGAAATCCTGTTCCAAAGCATGGGGAGTCTCTGGGATAGGAATCTATCCCTCCAGCATGTCCTATTTATGTCCTAGTGTTGTGGTGAGGTTTATATCTCTAGAGCGTGTGGCTCTCTGGGATTTTTTTTTTTAGGTGGAGCATGTCCATCAATTTTGCTTTGGACATGGCCTTGTATGTCAGGCAGAGATCACCTCTGAGTAAGCGGTATGCAACCGAGTACAGCTGGAGTTTCTTGAGTCGGGCTGCATAGGGCATCTGTTTGAGGCCAGTAATCCTCTTGGTGAGGTACTTTTGTGGTCTTTCCAGCTGTTGCAGGTATCTTGTAAGGTACTTCCCAAATGGGGCATTGTATTCTATGATGGGTCTAATGAGTGATGAGTAGAGAGGCACAATAACCTCTTTTGTTCAAGATGCAAACCTTTTTGTGATTAGGTGAGCCACATAGAAGGCTTTTCTAACCACCTTGCAATATGATTATCAAAGGAGATATTACTATCTACTTGGGTCCCCAGATCCCTTATTACATTTTCTGTATTTAGGGGACTACCACCTATGTGGTAGTTCGTGGGTACTTTGTTTTTTTCAAAGGGGATGACTATGCACTTTTTGGCATTTAGCTTGAGGCCATGATTTTGACACCAGGTATCCGTCTCAGTGAGACCCATCTGGAGGGTGTCTGTATCAGCCAGAGAATCAATTATGGCCCCTAGTTTGCAGTCGTCTGTGAACTTGGTCAGCTATAGTCCTCCTATGCTTGCCTGTATCACTGAGAAGTATATACCGAACAGGAGGGGTCCTAGGACTGAGCCCTGGGGGTTGCCACTTGTAACCGGTTTGGAGTCGGACGTAAAGCCTGCAACTCTCACCATGTGGGTTCTATCCATGAGCCAGTTGGCAACCCATCTTGTGATGTAGGGGTTTACGTTCAAGCTGGTGAGCTTGTCTATAATACTAGAATGGGCAATAGTGTCAAAAGCCTTCACGAGGTCTAGTTAGGCACTGTGGACCTCCTTTCCCTTGTCTAATGCCTTGGTAAACCATCTCAAAGAAGTCCACCAGGTTTAGGAGGCATGATCTGCCCTTAACAAAGCCAAACTGGGTAGAGTCCAAGGTTTGGAGGTTCCCAATGTCTCTGTTAATGAGTTCCATGATGATGCGTTCCATAGCCTTGCAGACCAGGCTAGTCAGGCTTATAGGGCGATAGTTCCCGGGGTCCGTTGTGGCTCCACCTTTGTGGAGCAGGATAACTGTTGCTGTGCACCACTCTGTGGGTACATAGCGTGTAGAGAGGCTGAGTTTGAACAGTGTGTTTAGGTGAGGAGTTAGTTCATTTTGGAGCTCTTGTAAGACACAGCCTGGGACACCGTCCGGTCCTAATGAAGCTGTGTTTTTGGCTTTGGATAGGGCTGTTTTAACCTGTGTGTTGGTAATTGACGGGGACCTACATTCTTCTGGTATGGTTATGGGCCCTTTAGGGGGTGAGGGGGGGGGGTGAAGTTTGCACTAAACCTTTCTGCCAGAATGTTGGCAATATCAGTCAGTTCAGTGTATTTTGTGCCATTCTGCACTAACTCAGAGCAGATCTGAGAGTTTCCACTTAGGTTCTTGACATAGCTAAAGAACGCTTTGTGGTTATCTTTGAAGTCATTGGCAATTTTTCTTTTGAAACTAGCCTTGGATGATTTAATGAGGGATACTGATCAGGGATGCCTTTCCTTCTTGGGACTTTACTCTTTTCTGTACTAGTGTCCTCCTTCTGTTGTATAGCTTGTTTATGGCAGGGGTCCACCAGACTGGTTTCCTTTTCTTGGAGGAGTGAGTCTTGGTTTTACTTGGGATAGCACGATCCATGCATTCCTGCAGATGCTCATAGAGTGCCTCTGTAAAGGTTTCAGCAGCTCGGACAGCATTGTCCTTTAGCACGGAGGCTGTGAACCTTTCCACCTCAGTCTTACGTAACGTGAAGTTTGCTTTTGAAAAGTTTTTCATGGTGGTTTCCTTGATTGGGGGTGGGGGCGGAATGTGGATATCCAGAGTGATTAGTCTATGGTCTGATCTAACCAGCAAGGGGTTGACCTCCGGTGTGGAACACCAGTTGCCCATGTTGGTGATGACCAGGTCCAATATGTTGTTCCCAATGGTGGGGATGCTGACCAGTTGATCCAGGGTGTTCGAGTTTATATATTCTAGGAAGCGTTGGGCAAGGGAGTTAGTACTTCTCCCAGTTTATGTTTGGGTAATTGAAATCACCCAGTATTAGGGTGTTTGGTAGAACTTCATATTTCCCAGTCTCTCCAGAAATGTGGAATGGGGGTCCTGGGCCATGGTGGGTGATCTGTAGCAAGCTACAATTTGGATTGCAGTTTTGTCCATTGTTAGTTGCACATGGATGATCTCTGATGCATTGTGCTGCGCCACTAACCTGGAGGTGTGGGTATCCTTGATGAATATGGATACACCCCCATCTTTTGTGTTTCGGTCCTGGTTCTGTGGCCGAAAGGTATGCTATGAGTTATAGCATAGTAGTACTGGGGTGCTCTCAGGAGCCTTAAACCAGGTTTCTTTTACTGCACAGATGTCGATGTTCTCCATACTGAGGAGTGCCTCAAGTGCGTGCATTTTGAGGTTTAGACTTCTGGCGTTAAGTAGCATTACCCTCTGTTTTTGGTTACTTGTGCTATTTATGGTGGTGGGTTTGTCTTTTGTGCCTTGCCTAAAAAAGGGAATATGGGGGCGGCAAGAGCCTTGGCCAGTATTCAAAAGCCTAAGGTTGACAGGTGCAAGTCATCACTTGCGAAGCAATGTGGCTTGTCGAGCATGTCATCCCAGGCAGACAGATACTGGATCCCCTCTGAATGACACCAGAAACTTACCCAATTGTTGAAATTGATAATTTTTTCTTTATACTGTGGCATCATTCTTGGTGAGGGCAGGATGCTACTCAGGGGGTCAGGGTCATACCGGCCTGGGCTACATGATCAGAGAGCTCTTCCATGTCTCTTTTATGTGTGTGTGTGTTTCTGTATAACCACAGTATCTGCACAGCCAACATACACAGCATTAGTGAATTATCCCTACAACTGTTTGTCAGATTGTCCCTTTAAATATTTGTAAACTATTACACTGTCCATTTAATTACACTGAACTCTTAGAGTAGCTTAGTCTAAGACTCTTTAGAATCCATTCATTGTGTTAGGTATAGTAAACAGCATTTATCTTAAAATTTCTAAAGGTCAGTACAGTGGCAGCTGGTGAGATATAGCTTCAGCTAACAGAACCCCAGTAAATATATAAAATGTCATTTTCTCTGCTTTAATGCTTACTTTGCATCACTTGCACAGTATGAACACAATGAACACAAGCCGTAGAAGGGGAAAACATCTCTTCCTCCTTATTTTCTTCAGTCATCCCATAAGGAAAATCAGTGCTTTTAGTTAAATCTTGGTTCTGGATATCAGTTGTGTCCAAGTTTCAAGTTTATTAAATCTTTTCTGTCAACAATTAAGATTTAGCTCCTTTTCCATATACAATTCTCAACATCTTTTCCATTACAATTTAACAATTTTTGATAATATTTCAAAATGCTTAAAATGTAAACATTCTAAGGTCACTCAATATTCAATTCTCATATTTATTGCTTTTCTAAATAATAATTTAGATGTATTTATTAATCTGTCAATGTTTTCCTGATCGTTTTGATGTTTTGCCTATCTAATGATACAAATGCAAATATTTTAATTGTATATTCATTCTAAATGGAGAATATAAAAAGTTACTGAGTCTGAAGGGGGCTGCATATAAACTTTCTCTCCATCTTTTCTGAACATTTTATTCATTGTGTATTTGCCTTTGATGTTCACAAAGTGAACATCTTAGAACTGTGTACATTACACATCCTCATTGTCATCCATCCATTAATCCACATTCCTTTTTTCCCTGTTTTTGGACAAGGGGTTGGGGTGTCACATCGATGGGGACAATCATCTACAGCCAGTTTACACCATTTGGTGGCCAACCCATCAAAACAAAGCAAGGTTTTGAGTAAAAAGAGCGTGCTGATGCTGCGCTATTATATGTTATAAACAAAGGCATATTTTAGTTTTACTATCTATGCAGCAAACTTCTAATGGGCAAAATCAAGAGGAAGTCTAATTCTGCTAAGAAATATAACTACTAATTTCTCTAAAGCATTCATCCATTTTTGTCACTCTTCTCAGGCAGCACATTTAGAATGCTGACATTGTTTGAAAATGGCAGGTCAAAAGATTGACTTGTAGGTTACGAATGATCAAAATGTGGCCCAACACTAAGACTCACTAAAGTCACTTCTTTTCACAAATCTTCACACACGCACACTCACATACATATGTTTCTTTTTTAACTTCAGTGTCAAATCACATAAAAAAACACAAAACATTAAAGAAAGTTATTGAATTAAGTAAAAAAAAATGTACCCCAACATAGTTTTCATACAAAGAAGCCCAAAATTATGCAGTCTGAAGATTCCCAGAGCATTTCATCTCTGAATGAAATAATTGTACAGGCACACAGTTTTTATACACAAAGACATAGCCCACAAACTTCATGACATAGCTGATTTTATTTTAAGTCAGCAACAGTTCCCCAGGTTTTTCACTCAAACTCCAGGGAAATGCAGAATTTACTTTTCACACAATTTGTGTAACGCAGCAACATAAAAGAAGAAGGATGTTTGACTAGTCAAAGTAGGAAACATATTATTACAGTTCTAAAATTAAACCATAATTATATTATTGGGCCACGAATAGCAAACTCAGCCTATTTCACCTGTTTCAGGTGCCAGGTAGGAGCAAACAAGTATACAAGGGATGTGTTTGAAACAGTGTAAGTCACAAATTATGCATATGAAACATTTATATGAGAAATGTAAACTGAAACTGTTTTCAGACCAAACTAACAATGTCTGGATACTGTTACCAGATAGTAACACCATGACTTCCATTCCGACATTATTGCATAGTTTGGCAACAAATTAATTTTGATGTTGCATTGTAAATAGCCTTGTAACCATAGGATACACAGACAGCTGCACAGTGGTAGTGTCTAGATCTTAGCTTAACTTTTAGTATATTTTTACAGATGGTTATACCTCCTGATCCCTTTTATCAAGTTGACATAGTTGTATGATACAATTTCTTTTTGACTGTTTCACCACCTCTGTGCTCAACTCAATAACAATCCATCGGGTATGAAGTTTAGTTACCAAGTACATACCAATACTATCTATTATTTGGACTTGCTGGCCAGCATGTTTGATTCTTGACACTAAATTGCATAAGAAGTGTCAACATTTTTATATGGCTCCATTTGCCACCTTCCATCTTTAATTTTTTTTTCCTCTTATAAGGAATTCATATGTGTTTGTGGGACCTGTAATTAGTGGGGTAATTTTGTTGAAGCTGTCTGTAATCCAATAACCCTTTTTCGTACCCATAGGTATAATATGAACAATGTGGAGTCGGGGTTAGCATAATGGTTAAGGTATTTACCTCAAAGACATGAGGTAAATGATTTAATTCTCACCTTTAAGGGAGACAGGCTAAGCTTAAAATAGCCTACAAAGGCATTTAGCCTAGTATTAACCTATTTACCTGTGAAACTATGAACCAGGCTTAATGAATCCTGTGTCTAGCTTATAGTCACCATGCTATTTACAGTGCAGTATCAAAATGAATTTAATGCCAAACTGCAGCATAATTTCTGATTGGAAGTAACTTTTTTACTAACTGGTAACAAAATAAAGATGTTATGTGGCAGTTATTTTTCAGATTCATGCCAAGTCATTCAAAGGTAATTTTGGCAAATGAAAAAAATGAAAAACATTCACCGAAAACACCTTCGACAAACAGCTCAACAATTATGTTTTTGCAGAGGGACAAGCCCATGGTCGGATCTTGTGATCTTACATATATTATTCCATGTTTTTTAAAGGACTAATTATTGGAAATATAGTCATATACAGTCATTTCATTTATCCTGCAAGCCAAATCAAGAGTACTTTGGTAGTTCCATTCAGGTGAAATGCAATCCCTTCATGGACATTTACATTGCTGTTTTTTCATAATTAAAGAATCTGTTGTGCAAATAAATGGCAGAAATGATTGCACCATTTGTCGATGTGGGGTTACTTATATAGGTGAGACCAAAAGGAAGATTGGAGGTGGAGTTCCAAGATGGCTGCATATTGAGTAGTAGCATAATTCCAGCTCTCAAAGTGTGAAAACAGAAACTCAGCAGAGAAGGTAAGTAGACCTGAATTTCTAGATAAATGTCAGTAACTATCTAGTAAGTGCACTGCCTGGATGCCAGGAAAAAAGAAATACAGACAATCTGAAGGAAATTTAGCTACAAAAGTTGACAACAAATACTGTCTGGGAAAAGTACTACAGCTGTTCAGCAAAAACAATGCAACCTCCAGACATGACTTCCAGGGACCTAAAGAAAAGTATAAGGCAGCACACAGACCTGACTGAAATAAATGAAACATTGATGGAGTATAACAACTCCACAATAAATGGCTGGAGAAATGGAAGAAGCTTTAAACACATAAGGTGATAAAACTGCAAATCTCAGAGTTTGAAATGAAGAAAAGGCTGACTGAATATGAGACTGCACAAGAAGAGACGTTTCAAAAAATAATAGAATTAGAGGACAGAGCATGTAGGGAAAAACCTGAGTTTTTTTGCTGCACTAGAGAAGCTGGAAGAAATGGACTGTAACAATTTTATGAAAGCATAAATAAGAAACTGGACTGGTATTCCACAACAGGAACTGTTAATTGAAAGGGCACATTGTGTGTATGCTCCAAAACTGGCTATGAGAAAACAAGCTAGACCATTAATAGCAAAGTTGCAATCTTACTAGCAGAAGGAGCTGATTCTGACAAAACTGTGGCAGAAGGACAAAGTACAAAAAGCGGGAGACAGCAGAGTGTTTGTGGATAATGACTACTCATTGTACACCAGGTGGAAGAAGAGCAAATTTATTCCATTATTCAGGAAACATCAGGAGGTAGACTTGAGGTTCAAACTGCTGTACCCAGCTATGTTCAAAACATTTTTCCCTGCAGGGACAAAATCATTTTTGATGAAGTACATGCTAAGGAAGAAATACAGAAATTTGTCCAGCAAAAAATGAGCTGTAAAACAGAAAGAGATTCTGCTTCTTGTTCTTCTGGTAATAAGGACTACAAATATACTGTGTCAGTGAAATCTTTTCCAGTGTTTCAATGGAAAATGCTTGACAGAAGAAAAAAACACAAGAACTGACCAGAAGAATCAAGAGTACATTGGAAATAAAGCAGATGCAGGATTTGGGAGATGGAGATGAACAGGAAAAGAACAAGAAGAGAAAACTTCTTGGATTTGTTAAACTTGTAAGGGACTCTAAAGCATATGCCCTACTTCATATCATTAATGTTTGGAAAAATACTCAAGAGAGGGGAAGAGGAGGGACAGAGTTAACTGTAAGTGAAACAATTTTTATAACAGTACTAATTTAGTAGTGCATGATTTTTTTTGCATGTTATAAAGTAAAGTTTTTCTCAGTTATTTTTATGTGTAATGGGGATACTAATGTAAATTGCTGCTCCTGTTTTTTTCTTTTCTTTTTTTTTTCCTTCTCCCTTCTCTCTTTCTCCTTGTTCAGTTTTAAGAAATTCAGGTACTGCAATGTAAAAAAACAAAGAAGAAAAAATCTGTTAAAAGCATGACAAAAGAAAACGTTAGTGTGCTTTTTCTCATTTCTGCATAGGGGAATGACTGGGTTAAGACCATTAGCTTAATCTAGTAACAAGTTTTAAGAGAAAGCAAGTAAATGAAAATGAATATTGAGTATTATAACAGTTTTTTTCTAGTAAAAAAGGTATGCTTGGCAGTTTTGGCTGGCTCTCATGTTTCAAGCAGACAATCTCATAAAGAAAAATGGCTTGGAAAAAAATGTTTTCTGAAAGCACTTAAGTGTTTTCCCAGCTGAGAGAGCTACAAAGATAAGACAAAACCAGACAGTGCTTAATATAAACACAGGCTGTACCATGTGTCTTAGCATGGATAACCTTTCTTTTAGGTTATCTCAAGTCTGTATGTATGGCTGTCAGTTTGGAACATTTGTTCCTATTAGGAGGTTAAAACTTCAACATTTGAAGATATACATAGTTTGTGTGTGTTATTAAGTTAATATGTTTTAGGGGTATTGGGGGTGTGTTTGTACTTTTGTTTGAGGGATTGGAATAACACAAAAAAATGTGTAATATGTGACACAGGCTCAAATGATGATGATAAGAAACAACTGTATAAAAGATTAACCTGACAAACAGTATATGCATATAATACAAAAGTTGAAACTACACATTTAACAAAAAAGCTGTGATAAATAAAAGGTGGGAATAATAACTTTTCAAGAATATGATGTTTCTGCAACATCTTTAAATGACAATGGTCTCAAAGATAAATACAAAAAAGAAACAGTAGTGAACTATATTAAAATGTAGAGTACAAATAACTATGCTACAAAAGACACACATGGAAAGACTGAATGTGATAATTTGATAAAGAAATGTTTTCAGGATGGTTACTCAGCAGAACACCTGGGCAATGGAAGAGAGGAGTACTTATATTAACTGTATGAGGAGTTCCAACATACAAGAGGATAAAAAAGACAACAATGATTGAATTGTACTAATGGGCTACTGTCAAGGGAGAAGGATTACACTGGCATGTATTTATATTCCACTGAAAACTGCTATGATGGGGCTTAAGAAAATTCCGGAAGGAATATTACTTATAGGCAGGGACTGGAATTTGATTTCCAACAGTGAAGATGTGTCTGGGGCCCCAGAAGGGAAAATATAACAAATGAGGGTAGATTTTTGAGAAATTTATGAAAGTATTTGGTGTGGAAGATGTGAATTCAGTACTAGTTCAGAATGAATTTACACATTATTCCCCAAGATAAAAAACTGGGCTAGGCTAGACAGAATTTACATTTCACAGGAACATGTGCATTTAACTGAAGGTCTTGATACAAACCCAATAACTATTTCAGATCATACACCAATAATAACTAAAATAAAAAAAAACACCTGGTAATGAAATAAAAATGAGACACTGGCATTTTCCCACCTGTCTGTTGAAAAGCGAGGAATTTAAGAAATGGGTTGTGGAAATTACTCAGAAGCTATTAGGGAAGACAGAAATGTCTTCTGAAACTATAGCTACGGAGTGGGATAAAATTAAAGTGAAGTTTAAAAATGTGGTGGAAATAAAAGAAAGAGAGATATGGTTAAGAAGTAACAAGAATTATTTAGAGAGGGACTGAAAAATGTTAAAGGATTGCAAAGTAGGGGAAATCCCACAGAACAAGAACAGGAGCAAAGTACAGTTTTGTACCTACCATAAATGTAGATGTTCGAGTGTATACCCTGCTGCAGTCATCACTCTTGGGTTATCCTGTCATCAGGCGGTCCAGCAGTCGGCCTGAATTCCAAAGTCTTGGTCCGGCGTCGGTTGCTGTCACTTCTTCCCTGATGTCAGTGCGCCAGGGGTATATAAGAGGCATCCGACGCAGTTTTCTTCAGTTTTTCTTGCACCAGATGTCAGATGCCCCCCAAAAGGTGGTCAGTAGATAGTACCAATAATAAAAGTTTAGCACAAACAAAACATCCCTCCAGCTATAAGCAAATACACCACAAAGGTTGTATCAGATTTTAAGGTATTGAAAGGTTTTAGTTAGGTCAGAGGGGATGGAGGGAGGGTAACCTGCACTGCAGCAGGGTATACACTTGAACATCTACATTTATGGTAGTTACAAAACTATACTATGTTCATCGTGTTACCCTGCTGCAGTCATCACACTTGGGTAGAATCCCAAAGCTAAGGATGGGAGGTGGAGTCAAACAGGGTTAGAGGAGGCTAGAAGGCCATGCAAAACTGCAGTGGCAAAGCCAGCTCTAGTCTTAGAGTAAAGTGGCAAGTGATAGTGCTTGGAGAAGGTGTGTACTGAACTCCAAGTTGCAGCTTCCAGAATTTCCTTGGTTGGCACCCCCCTGAGGAAGGCTGTAGATGTAGCTGCTGCCCTGGTAGAGTGGGGCCTTATGCTAGCAGGAACTGGTTTTCCATGGTGGGTGTAGCAAAAACGTATGCAATGTCCTATCCATTTGTAAATGGTCTGTTTTGAGATAGCCTTTCCTTGTGATGCTGTAGCATAGGATACAAAAAGCTGGTCAGATTTTCTAGAAACCTTAGTTTTATCCAAGTAGTAACGTAGCTGCCTGTGAATGTTCAAGGAATGCAGGAGTCTTTCTCCTTTGTTCTGTGGATTTGGAAAGAAGGTGGGTAAATGGATGGTTTGATTTAGAGCCACACTGGATACCACCTTAGGCATAAAGGAGGGGTTATAGTTCATAGAGAAACTCTGTCTTGATGAAAAATGAGGAAAGGCTCTACTGCCATTAGTGCCTGAAGCTCTGAGACTCTTCTGGCTGAAGTAATTGCTAGCAGCAGGGCAGTCTTCCATGATATAAACTTTAAGTCAGCTGAGAAAGCTGGTTCAAAAGGAGGTAGTGTAAGTTTTTCCAGAACAAAATTGAGGTCCCAAGTTGGTGTTGGTGCTCTCCTGGGAGGCCTAATGTTTTTGGCCACTCTGAGAAACTGCCTTAGAAGTGGATGTGAAAATAAGGGAGGATCCGTGTTGTAGTGAGCTGAAATAGCTGAGGCGTGGATTTTAATAGATGAAAAAGAAAGCCCTTTGTGTAACATCTCAGTTAAATATTGAAGAATCTGAGGTATGTCCGGCTGAAGGGTATTTTGGCCTTTAGCTTGGTTCCAGGCGCAAAACCATTTCCATTTGTCTGAGTAGGTTTTCCTGGTGCTGGGCCTCCTGGCTTCCAGAATAACATCCATAACAGCTTGTGAAAGAGGAGCTGGCTGGTTGCTTAGGTGATTTGCCATGCAGCTAGATTTAAGGTTTTGAGATGGCTGTGTATAATCTGACTGTCTTGCTGTGTGAGCAGATGAGTAATTTGTGGTAAAATCCATGGTGGGCCCTGGGCCATATTTCTTAATAGTGGGTACCAGTGCTGGCGTGGCCAGTCTGAGGCAATGAGTATCCTTCGGGGTCTCTCCATCCTGACTTTCAGCAGCACCTTTGTGAGAAGGAGCAATGGAGGGAAGGCATATACTGTCAGCATTTTCCAACTGAATGAGAGTGCGTCCACTTTCCAAGCTTGATGGTGAAATGTCCTTGTACAAAAGTTTGTTAGCTGATAGTTTTGGGGGCTGGCAAACAGGTCTATGTCTGGGTGCCCCCATTTTTGAGTTATCATTGCAAATACTTGTGGATCCAGTTTCCACTCGTGGGGATCCATGATGTTTCTGCTTAGGTCGTCTGCCAATGTGTTCTTTTTTCCTGGCAGGAATTGAGCTTGTAATTGAACTTGGTAAGCCAGTGCTGTGTTCCACAAGGTCATTGCTTGTCTGCATAGAGGGTAGGAGTGTGGACCCCTTGTTTGTTTATGTACCACATTACTGTGGTGTTGTCTGTCCTTATTGTAAGCTGGCCTGGATGTAAGAGGTCCTTGAAGGCTGTCAGGGTATTCTGTACAGCTAGCATTTCTTTTTGATTGATGTGCAGATTCCTTTGATCTGCAGTCCATATGCTTTGAACGCACCATCCTGCCATGTGTGCCCCCCAGTCATAGTCTGATGCATCTGTTGTCATAGTTTGCCTGGCTGGGGGTAAGGTGAAAGGCTGACCCTTGTTGAGGTGACATGCCTGTGACCACCATAGGAACTCCTGCTGAAGGCAGGGAATGAGAGGTATCATTGTTTCCAAGCTGTGGCTGTGTTGAGTCCATACACTTTTTAGGTACCATTGTAATTTCCTCATATGCATTTTTGCAAATGGTATTAGTAGAATGTAAGATGCCATGAAGCCCAAGGCCTGCAGAATTTTTCTTGCAGGGAGTTGGGTCTTTGTTGCCATTGTTTTGAAGTATTGAGTTAGTTGTAGTTGTTTGTCTGGTATCAGATAAGCCATCTGGGCCATTGTATCAAGCTGGCACCCAGGAATGTAATATTTTGTGAGGGCACTAGTTTTGATTTCTTTTCATTTACTGTGTACCCTAGGCAACTTAGAAGGTGTTTTACAAAAGCCAGATGTTGTAAGAGAATGTCCTTGCTTTCTGCTTGGATGAGGCAGTCGTCCAGGTATGGGTATATTTGAATTCCTCTTTGTCTGCAGTATGCAATTACTGGTGCCAGGCATTTTGTGAAGACCCTGGGTGTAGTAGATAAGCCAAAGGGCAGTGCAGAGAATTGGTAATGGGTTGAACCTGCAATGAAACGGAGGTATCTTCTGTAATTTTGTCTGATAGGGACATGCAGGTATGCCTTCTTAAGGTCCAATGTTACTAGCCAAGCTTTCTTGCCCAACATGGAAAGAAGCTGCTGTAGAGTTAGCATCTTGAATTTGGGTACTTGCAAGAAGGTGTTTAGAATTGAAAGGTCCAGAATGGGTCTCCAAGCATTGTCCTTTCTGGGGACTAGAAAGAGCCTTGAGTAAAATCCTTGGCCTGGCTCCTGTGTAGGTACCAGTTGAATGGCTCTCATGTCCATGAGAGCTGTAATTTGTTTTTGTGCCTCTGCCCATTGATTTTGTGGTAGGTTTGGCATTCTTTTTATCCTTGGCAAGGTGTGGAAATGGAATCTGTATCCTTGTGAGATAATGTCTAGCACCCATTTGTCCTTTGTGACGATGCGCCAGTTGTCTGCAAAAAGTGCTAATTTTCCTCCCAAGGGAGCTGCCAAGAGAGGTTTGCTTGGCAGTTTGAGGTTTAAGTCATTGTGTTTGCCTTCTAGTAGTTTGGGACCTGTCTTCTCCTCCCTTCTGTGTTGCAGTGCCCCATTGTCGAGGTTTGTAAGGGATTTGCACCTGTATTTACCCCTCTGTGGTCTGTCAGAAGCTGGAAAGGACCAATTTTTTTGTTGGCCAATTTCTGCTGAAGCGTGGGGGCTGTACCTGTAAGAAATCTTTGACTGTCTGCATAGATTTTGCCTTATCCTCCATTTTCTTTAAAACTTCTTCCGCTTTAACCCCAAATAAGACATCCTGCTGTAAGGGTGCATCTAGTAACTTTGCTTTAACATGATCAGGCAGAGTTTGTTCCTTTAACCAAGCATGCCTGCGTTTAACAGACCCAGTAACAGCTGCTCTACAGGAAGCTTCCAAGGAATCAAATCCGCATTGTAAAGTATGTTTGCCCACCTGTTCAGCTGCATGCAACAGATCCTGCATTTCCTTGAAATTAGACTGTTGAGGGTGCGTGTTCATCTTTTGTTTTATTTGAGACATTAGGAATTGCTGGTATTTAAGCATGTGAAATTGACAATTTAGTGCTCTCATAGCTATAGTAGCTGAGGTGTAAACCTTCTTACCCCACCTATCTAGTGCTCTGGAGTCCCTTTCAGAGGGTGCAGGATTTTTAGCCATAGAAGCCTTAGCCCCTTTGGGACCCTGGGAATTTGTCTCTGGATCAGCAGCAGGGCTTTTATAAATGAATTTGTGTGAGTCAGGCACTCTTATAGTATCTATCTGGTTTGGCTGGAGCAGGAGGCAGAGAATCTGGATTTAGACTAGATTCTAAGTAAACATCATCCACAATGTCTAAAACTGGGGGGATAGCAAGTGGTCTGTGCTGGGGGAGTAAAAGAAACTCTCGGAGCCTTTTCTTTAAGTCGGAGTAGTCCTGACCCTCTCAGTGGAAATGTCCCCTCATGGTATGTAAGGTTTCCCCAAAGGAATAGTCTTTAGGGGGAGAAGCTGAGGGAATGGAATCTTCAACATCAGAATCTTCATAAGGTGGAAAGGAGTAATCCTGCTCCTCAGCGGAGCCTGAGGAAATAGACCCTTGATCAGAGGAGGCATAATCCTCCTCTTGTCTAGGCCTTTTGTCAGGGGGGGGGGGTTGGGAACCCCTGATTAAAGAAATCAAATCTTCAGCCATTTTAAGCATCTGTTTCTTAGGCACGGGGCCTTGAACTGGAGACTGAAGTGCAGTCTTTTTTGGTTTTAGAGGAGTTTTAAGCTTAGCATAAGATTTTATGGTGAGAGTAGTCGGTCTGCAATGTCGTCGGTAGGGCCTAAAGAAAATGGCTGCATCGGAATAGAACTCTCTGCTACAGAATCCGAAGCGGTCTGGGGTTCCAATTCTGCGGTAGCCAAGGGCTGCGTAGGCGCCTCACTGAAAACCGGAGAACCGGCGACCGGCCCAGCCGAGGCCTCGGAGCCTGGCTTGGATCTAGGCTGCCTGTCTTTATCTTTGCGTTTTTTATGCACGCTGGTAGTCGGTTGCTCCGACGGCATAGTGTAATTAAATTTCCTACCGAAGTAGTGTCGTGCAAAATCAAAGCGTCGCTTTATAGTTCACTTATTGAACCTAGCACAAAACCGACAACCAGTGATGTCGTGGTCTGGACCTAGGCAAGGTATACAATAAGAATGAAAGTCCTTATGAGGTATTTGCTTCCCACAAGAAATGCAATTGTTAACTTTTTCTGACATCGGACTGAGGCAAGAAAAGGTTCCCCAACAAGACTTCGGACTGAAACTCGATTCGAAAATCTCAGGTGTTGGCCAACCGGCACTTGCGAACTGCTTCTGCTTTGGGCACCGCGCGGCAAGAAAGACTGAAGAAAATGGCGCTGGATGCCTCTTATATACCCCTGGTGCACTGACGTCAGGGAAGAAGCAACAGCAACCAACGCCGGACCAAGACTTTGGAATTCAGGCCGACTGCGGGACCGCCTGACGACAGGATAACCCAAGTGTGATGACTGCAGCAGGGTAACACGATGAACATCTGCAGAATGCTAAACAGAAAATAAGGGATTACCTCGATAATATGCATGACTTTCGAAAGATTGCTGTTAAGCAACTGTTTTTGACAAATCTAGAGTACAAAAACATTTAGCACAATGACTCAGGCAACATAAAGTAGAAAGGGATGTCACCAAGTGTAGGCAGACTATAACAAAGAAGATAACAAGGAATCTTGTACAAGTATTAGAAATGTTTTGGAAATTCTATGAAAGTCTATATAAAGCAGAGAAATATGGAAATCATGAAAATGTACAAATGGAAATGCTTATGGAAGAATTAAATATGCCAAGGTTTGAGGTAGATGAGGCTCAATTACTAACAGTTAGGATAGGAGGAGATGAGATAATAATGGTGATGTATAACCAATATACAGGAAAGTCCCCAAGAATAGATGGTATTCCTGTGGAAGTTTGGAAGCTAGGAGGGAAAAACTAAAAGATCTGGATGGTTTTGTTTAACAGTATTTTAAGAGGTGGAGACATACCAACATCTTAGAAGAAAGCAGTGGTACCTGTAATACCTAAAGATGGTAAAGATCCATCAAATCCAGCTTCATACAGGCCCATTTCAATACAAAGCCATGATTATAAAGTGTTTATGTCAATAATAGCTAAAAGAATGGCAAATGTGATGCCAAAATTAATAGATATGGCTCAATCTGGTTTTGTGGAAGGGAGCCAAACATTTGACAACAGTAACAGAACACTGATGATCCAGATTCGTAGATTCCTTTTTCTGAGAATTAAATGAAAACCATAACCTAGTTTGTTCCTTATGACAATATATTTTTTTAGATTCCTATATCTCTTATGTGCAAATGAAGGTTGTGGAGTGATAAATTCAGGAATATTTTGGACTATATGCCAGTGTTTTCAAATAATATTCTAAAGTGTTCTTATTATAGATCAGAGTACATCGTGGTTTTTGTCTGTTACCAAAGTATTAAAAATGATGAAGGTTTCTTAGACACCCATTTATATAACAAACACATTAAGCATAATAATATTTTAAAATCCAATGAACAAAACTGACTCAGTAAAAACAAAAAACAGACAAGGGTCTTCTCCAAAAAAACATTATAAAACCACAAGCATAAATCCACAAATGCAAAGTTAGCACTTTCGTACACAACCAGTGTGTGCACTTCATCAGACGATGTTAAAAAAACAAATAGACCAATTTTTATAGCATGAGCCTATTTATGACATCATCAACCCCATTTACACTTAAAAGAGCCAACAAACCTTAAATAATATAAATCTATTATTTAACACATTATAACATCTGTTAGCCACTTGATACATATCTTCTTAACACAATATAAGCCCTAAAAAGTATTAAGCATCATAATGTGTGTGTGTGTGTATATATATATATATATATATATATATATATATATATATATGTGTGTGTGTGTGTATAAAAATAACCTCTCCATGGTTTTCAATTTCAAAATCCTTTTTAAAGAACAATGGTCATTCAATCCTGGATAAGCAAATGCATTCAGTCTAAGTTGCTAGGACAGTTCTTTTTCTTCCAATAAGAGTGGCCAAGGGCCCCCTCTAATATCTTTTTCAACATGGTTAATGGCAACATAAAAAAATAGTGTCCAACATTTTCGATGACATGCTTGGCTAAGGCATTGATAATGTTTGGCTTTTGAATATTGTATGGGTGTTCTTAAACTCTCTGTTTCAAATGTCTCTCAGTTTTCCCAATACAAACACCAAGACAGAGTTGACATTTAGCAAGATACATCACACCAACACTATCACAATTATATTTATCCCTAATTTTAAAGTGTTGCCATTAATGGAAAATAAGTTATAAGCTTACATGAATTTACAAAAATTGCACCTACCACATTTCCACATTCCAGCATTCAAAGGGCAGTTATGGATTTTCCTCTCTAAAATATTCTTCAAATTACTACCACGCTTAAAAATAACCCAGGTTTTTCCATTAACCTGTGTCTAATTGTTGGATCTTCCAACAAAACCACCCAGTTTTAGCCAGGATGTCCCCTCAACCTTTAAGCATCAAGGGAAAATGCTGTAATAAATTTATGGGAATGGGCAACCTTGTTTATTGTCATTGATAGATTGCAATTACCAACACCTATGCTACGGTCAAACCCATCAGAAATGCTGGTTGTTGGTGCACTTAAGCTACATTTCCCACTTAAAATGTGTTTGAACCAGCCTGTATTTCTTTTCATAGCTACCTCAGTGATAACTTCATCAACCAAATAATCAGGGTATGCTCTTTTAACAAACATTTCTCTTAAGTTTTCACATTCAGACAAAAAGTCGCTGTCCGACTTAACCATTCTAGCAGCTCTCGCCACCTTGCCATTTATAACAGCTTTTTTTCTGGTGAAAGGGGTGGGAGCTGCGAAAATGTAAAAAGGCATTAGAGTAGGTAGGTTTACAAAAAATCTGGGTCAAATATCTGTTATTCATTGTGTCCTTTCTTATCAAAACATCTAAATAGGAGATAGAAAATTCAAATGTAAATTTAAGAAAGGAAGTGGAATCAGAAATACATTCCATAAATGATGATGCTATATTCAAATCACCTTTAAGGATGATAAAAATGTCATCCAAAAAGCAGGTATACCAAAATACTTTCTCTTTATGGAAATTGCTTTTAAACAAGAACTCATTCTCTCAGTGGGCATGACACAGTTTGCAAAAACTCACCCCACAGGGGGAGCCCATCACGACCCCTGTTTTTTGTAAATAATAATCACCATTAAAGATAAGATAATTGTTTGATAAAACAATATCTAACAGATATTCAATAAGGTCAATCTCGTCACCTGGAGCACCATTGTTAAGTAAAAATTCCCTTATCCAATCCATGCCAAGGTTCTGAGGGATGACAGTATGAAGATCCTTGAAATCGATAGCAAGAAAATTTGAATTTCCATCAAATTCTAAAGAATAACGTGAACTTATAAAACAGTAGTCATGACAAATTTGGGTTTCATACTTTAAATACTTTTTAAATTTAAGATCCACAAATTTAGAACAAGCATAAGTCATGCATTTTCTTCCGTCTACAATAGGGTGGAAAGGGGGATCAAGTAAATCCTTGTGGATCTTAGGAAGCCCAAATATAACTGGGGTGATTGGTGCCACCATGTTCAGATAATTGAATGTATCCAAATCTATCCTGGTATCAATAAACAAATCATTTATCAAAGACTTTATTCATTGGCAAGCACCATTAAATTCATTTAATGACATTTTTAGGTATGTTTCAGTATTTAAAATCTGCATCATCTTATCAACATAGTCAGTGTTATTCATAAAAATTAACCCCCTCCCTTTATCAGGATGTAGAACACGTATACCCTGAGATTTCAATAAGTTCAAAGCATCACATTCTACCATAGACATATTACCCTTATTAAACCATTCAACCGATTTAGCAAAGCTCTGATATCCAATTCACAGAGTTTTTCAAAGAAATCAAGGGTATTGTGCAAGGGGGGATTAAAAACACTAGAGACCCTAAATTCACTGTTGGTACCAGTCATATTCCCTAAAAGAATGGATAAATTCAACTTATGGACAAAAGTTTTTAAATCCAATATAGTGCCAATTAAATCCACTCGTCTCGTCGGGTCAAAAGACAGGGCCCTAGAAAGCAGTTCAATCAATTCGTATGGTGCCTCAAAATCAGTATAGTTAAATATCTTAAAGTCCCCAGTGGAATTAATTAATACCTGCGGCCCAACGCATGCAGAAAAAACAGGTTAAAAAACGAAATTACTTTCAGGTATCATCATCTGCACCATTTGTTGTTCTTCTTGATGCCGGTTGTTGTAAGACCCACCTTTCAAATGTGATAGGTTCGATTTCCTGCCATGCTGAATAACCTGTTGAGAAGATTGATTGTTATCATGGGCGTGCTTTTTTTAGACGCTCGCTACATCTAACTGATTCATTCATGGTCTCAGTTTTATTCCTATGGGAACTAGAATGGAAAATATCAGAATTATTTAAATCACTCCCACTGTTGTGATCAACCAGGTCAGCTGTTTCATTTGATTGTGTACTTTGAATATTAATAGGTGGGAGGGGATATGCAGTTCCATTGTTATAATCCCTCATATCCCGTTCCAGTTTGTTCTTTTTAGTCTCTTTTAATTTATTCAAAGTGTTCTCAATACTGATAAATATGCAGCTATACTCATAACAAAGAAAATCCTTGTCATCTTTAATGAAAGTTTCAAGTGCTAGTAGTTCGCCTTTGAGATGGTTCATGTCTTTATTATAATATTTGATTAAAACTTTAAGGAAGTCGCAGCTTTGCTGGTCAAATAACTGTAGTAACTCACGATGAAAAGGTGAGTTTAGAATCAGACCAGTAGGAAATTTCCACTGACACAAACCCTTTGGGATTTGGCGTCACCTGACACATAATTGCAAATGTGAAATTTCCAGCTGCAATTTCTTATATTTAAATAATTTAAAATCAAATGGATTGAGATTGTTAATTATGTTGTTACCAGAACTACCAGCATTGGAAACAGAAGTAGCCGCTGGAGTGTCCACACCTATTTGAAAGATTTCATTTAGACAGTCCATCAAGGAAGGAAGAGTCGCATTTAAATTCAATTGCTGAGCTTGAAAACATTTTGTTTGTTCACCCGTCATCGTGTTAGGAGTATAAATGGGGTAAGTTCAAATTTCATTGCTGGTGGAACCCAAAGGTAAAGAAGAGACATTAGATAAAGTTAATCCTGAAGTTGTAACATCCGTTGTTTGTCTCTGTTCCCTTAGGTTATGATTACTACAGTCAATTTTCACTGCTAGAGCATCCACTCCAGCAGTGAGTTGCTGAATGAGTAGGGTTAAATTCCCAATGGTATTCACCTCAGTAGGGGAATTCCCATTATCTTGGGAAAAGAGAAAGAATGAATTAGAGGAGAGACCACTTGCCATAATCCCAAACTAATAAAATCCAATGAACAAAACTGACTCAGTAAAAACAAAAAAACAGACAAGGGTCTTCTCTAAAAAACCTTTATAAAACCACAAGCATGAGTCCACAAATACAAAGTTAATGCTTCCGTACACAACCAGTGTGTGCACTTCATCAGGCAAAGTTAAAAAACAAATCGACCAATTTTTATAGTATGAGCCTATTCATGACATCATCAACCCCATTTACACTTAAAGAGCCAACATAATAATATTTTACACAGAAACAGTATGTGCCCACATTTTAATTTTAAGAATGGGGCCAGCAATCAATTCTTAAGAGGAGCAAGATTAAACACACAAGATAATTATACGCTGGAGCAATGAAATTAGCAGTCAATGATTTAGTGGATAGGGGTTATGACAGACTAGAAGTTCAGCAGATATGTGAAGAAGTAAAAAAGAAAAGAGATGCAATTGCTGCCCCTATATTCTCAGGCCAAGAACACTGAAATATAGGTAAACATACAAGACATGATACCTACTTTGGGAACAGACAAAAACTAAGATGTACTCTGACCAATATCAAAAACAAGTTAGCCATTGAGAATATTACTCAAAAACACTGGCAAATACTCCAAGATTTTCCTGCACTCAGCAAATTTATCACTCCATATCCTTCATTGCACATAAGAGACATAGAAATCTAAAAAAATATATTATGTTATAAGGAACAACCTAGGTCATGTTTTTCACTTCTCAGAAAAAAGAAACCTCTAAAATGTGGAAACTATGTTTTGTAAATATACTGATACAAGACAAACAATAGTATACCTTGTAACAACTACAGAGTTTGAAATTAGAGCCTATGGTAACTGTAACAGAAGAAACATGGTGAACCTCGTGCTCCCACTGTAACACATTTTATATAGATAAAACTTATGAAAGATTTAAAGATTGTATATCTAGTCACCTCTCACAGATTAACAGACACATACCTGCTAATCCCTTATGCAAACATAAGCTTGAGAAAGGACCGTCCCATAACTTTAAGTTTTTAATCTTAGAAGTTTTATTTGAAAACGCAAGTGACAACAAAATCCTTAGGACTGAGAGAGCAGAACTAAATTGGATTTTACGATTTAGGGCCCATGTTATCTCACGGCTAAATGGTGTAGCCTCTCTCAAACCCATACTTAAAGCTAAACATGAATCTGTGTAGACTTCATTCCAACACATTTCTGACTGTATTAACTGACTGCATCTATTTTGTATTTTTATTTTCAGTTTTATATGCACATATACATATACATGTACATATTGCTATTAATTTGACCTTTATCAATATTAACATTTTTATTAATGCGGTTCTCATACACAAGCCTATATATGTATAAATATATATTTTTCACGTATAATTTTAATGGGTCATTATAAGGTTTTATCATAATACGCATTAACAGTTTTTAAGGTTGTTTCTTATTATTACTTCTCCTTTAAACAACATGATGTTTGTTATTTTAACTTAGACATGTGTCTTTCACATTGTAATTAAACCACACACTAGCCTTTGTTAGTTGAATTATGCACCTGAGGAAGACCTCTGGGTGAAAGTTTTTACCTGCATACTTGGGAAATTGCTTTGAATTATTAAAAGATTTTAGTTCACCCTGTATACATGGAATATTGTTTGGAATTATTAAAAGATTTTAACTCTGCACTGGTTTCCAGTGATTTCTCTTTTTGTGTTGGACTTAGCTGTATGATTGCCTATGTCATATGTGATAATTTAATAAAGATGTTTCTTGTTTAAAAAAAGGAGGTTTGAAGTTGAACTCAGGGAACATCAAGTGAATATTATAAAAGAAAGCTCAAACTAGCTCATTAGCACATTTTATCTTGCTAAATGCTGCACATTATCATCTAAAAAACGTGGCATGCATATAATATGAAAACATTTGATTCTAATGTGATACATGTTTTACAATATACATCTAAAAATACGTGTGGCATGCATATAATGTGAAACCACTTGATTATGATTTGATACATATTCTATGACATAAACAGGTTCATAGGTAAGGACTAGGCTATCTGCCCGAGGGCATTTATAAGCCTAGCCAGAGTGTGTCGGCTTTCGCCACCCCATTGATTGTCAAGCAGAGCCAATGAAGTGATCCCAGGGGTGTATTTTCTGTTACCCATCCATTCGTCAAGGTTTCTCTTGAAGAGTGTTAGTGAGGGGCTCTGCCTAATGTAGACAGGAATTTTGTTCCAAAGCATGGGGAGTCTCTGTGACAGAAATCTATCCCTCCAGCATGTTCTATTTATTGTTGTGGCGAGGTTTAGCTCACTAGAGCGCGTGGCTCGCAGTGACTTGGATTTCTTTAGGTGGAGCATGTCCATCAATTCTGAGTTGGACATGGCTTTGTAAGTCAGGCAGAGATCACCTCTGAGTAAGTGATATGCCACTGAGTACAGCTGGTGTTTTTTCAGTTGGTCTGCATAGGACATATGTTTGAGGCCAGTAATCCTCTTGGTGAGGTACTTTTGTGGTCTTTCCAGCTGTTGGAAGTGTCTTGTGAGGTACATCCCAAATGGGGCATTGTACTCTATGATGGGTCTGATGAGTGGTGAGTAGAGGGGCACTACAACCTCTTTATTTCTAGATGTAAACCCTTTACTAATTAGATGGGCCACATAGAATGATTTCCTAACTACTTTGGCAATATGATTGTCAAAGGAGAGATTACTATCTACCTGGGACCCCAGATCTCTTATTACCTCTTCTGTATTAAGGGGGCTGCCACCTATGTGGTAATTCGTGGGTGTTTTGTTTTTCCCAAATGGGATGACTATGCATTTTTTGGCATTTAGCTTGAGGCCATGACTTTGACACCAGGTGTCCGTCTCAGTAAGGCCTTTTTGGAGGATGTCCGTGTCAGCCGGAGAGTCAATTATGGTTCCCAGTTTGCAGTCATTGGCGAACTTGGTTAGCCATAGTCCTCCTGTGTTTGCCTGTACTTCTGAGAAGTATATGCCAAACAGTAGGGGTCCCAGGACCAAGCCTTGCGGGACACCACTTGTGACTGGTTTAGAGTTGGACCTGGAGCCTGCTATTCTTACCACGTGAGTTCTGTCTGTAAGCCAGTTGGTAACCCATCTTGTGACATAGGGGTTTATGTTCAGGCTGGTGAGTTTGTATATAATACTTGAGTGAGGAATGGTATCGAACACCTTGGTGAGGTCAAGGTAGGCCATGTGAACCACCTTTCCCTCGTCTATGGCCTTGTTGACTGTCTCAAAGAAGTCAACCTGGTTTAGTAGGCATGATCTGTCCTTAACAAAGCCAAACTGGGTCAGGTCGGGTCAAGTGTTTGGAGGTTCCCAATGTCTTTGTTAATGAGTTCCATGATGATGCGCTCCATAGCCTTGCAGACCAGGCTAGTCAGGCTTATGGGGCGATAGTTACCAGGGTCAGTTGTGGCCCCTCCTTTGTGGAGCAAAATAACTGTTGCTGTGCGCCATTCGATGGGCACGTAGCCTGTGGAGAGGCTGAAGTTGAACAGCATGTTTAGGTGGGTGGTTAGTTCGTTCTGTAGTTCGTGCAAGATGCATCCTGGGACACCACCTGGCCCCATTGATGCTGTGGTTTTGACTTTTGAAAGGGCTGTTTTCACCTGTATGTCTGTGATTTCCAGGACACTACACTTTTCCGGTATTGTTGTGGGCCCTTTTGGAGGTGAGAGGGGGTGAAGTTTGCACTGAATCTATCTGCCAGGATGTTGGCTATATCAGTAGGTTCAGTATATTTTGTGCTATTTTGCACTAGCTCAGAGCATATCTGTGAGTTGCCACTTAGATTCTTGACATAGTTAAAGAAAGCTTTGTGGTTATCTTTTGAATCCTTGGCTATTTTTCTTTTGAAGTTAGCCTTAGATGATTTTATGAGGGACCTTAGTTTCTTACTGATACTGATCAGGGATGTCTTTCCTTCTTGGGATTTGCTTTTTTTCTGAACTAGTTTCCTCCTTTTATTGTATAACCTGTTCATGGCAGGGGTCCACCAGACTGGTTTCCTTCTCTTAAGCGAGAGAATCTTGGTTTTGCTAGGGATGGCATGATCCAGGCATCTTTGTAGGTGCTCATACAGTGCATTTGTAAAGGATTCTGCATCTTGGGCAGCATTATCCTTTAGCATGGGGGCTGTGAAACTTATCACCTCTGTCTTAAGTAAGGTGAAGTTTGCTTTAGAAAAGTTTTTCACTGTGGTTCCCTTGGTTGGGGGTGGTGGTGGGGTGTGGACATCCACAGTGATTAGTTTATGGTCTGATCTAACCAGTGACAGGGTGACCTCCGGTGCGGAACACCTGTCGTCCATGTTGGTGATGACCAAGTCTAATATATTTTCACCTCTGGTAGGGAAGTTTACCAGCTGATCCAGGGCGTTTGAAATAGAAGCCACTTCCATCCTAGAATATGATATTCTGACATCTAAAGGGTTAAATATTGAATTTTGTTGGAAGCACATCAAAGATAACTATATAATAGTGGCAAGCTGTCACTGGCTTGTCTTGTTTGTTTTTGTGTATTTTTCTGTTTAAGACAGCATTTTTACTGTGTATACCCCATGAGGGAATCATATTGTAGGATGGAAATGGCTCACATAAAAACACAAACCACACAGCCACCTTCGTGGAGGATCTCAACAGAAATCTACCCAAACAGCAGAGACCTCCAAGGCAGAAATGCACATGACCACCACAACACAGCACAAACAACAAGACACACAGCTCACCTACACAGTGTGCCCCTCAACTTAAGCCCCTAAGGCAAAACAGCTTGCCCAATATATTAATCATAGGTGACTCGATAGTGAGACACAACGATGTCCCACTCACTAGAATAAGAAGAAGGTAACAGTCAGCTGTCTATTAGGTGCCAGAATCCAACACATAACACATGCACTCAGGTCACTCCACAACAAGTACAAGTATGACTCTGTCACTGTCCATGTGGGTGTGAATGACCTGAGACGCACCTCCCTGGACTACATGAAGAGAGACATGAAGGAGCTCTCGGATTACGTGGCCTAGGCAGGTATGACCCTAGCCCTGAGCAGCATCCTACCATCACTCCAGAATGATACCGCAGTACAACCAGAAAATGATTGACTTCAACAGTTGACTAAATTTCTTGTGTCATTCTAAGGGTATCCAGTATCTGTCTGCTTTGGAAGATTGACAGACCTCAATTCTTTGCCAGAGATGGCCTGCATCTGTCACACCTGGGTTTCCGGATACTGGTTAAGGCTCTTGCCACTCCTATAGTGCCTTTTTAGGGCGATGTTCCAAAGACCAAATAACCACCATAACAGCTACAAATAAATGAAATCAGAGGGTCATGCTGCTCAGTGCTAGAAGTCTAAATCTCAAAATGCACTTGCTCGAAATACTTCTCAAAATGGAGAACAACGACATTTGTGCTGTAACAGAGACCTGGTTTAAAGCAGCAGAAAGCACCACTGCGCTACCAGGCTATAACTTATTCCACACCTTTCGGCCCCAGAACATGGACTGAAGCTCCAAAGGCAGTGGTGTCTCCATATTCATAAGGGATATGCACACCTTGAGACTAGTAGCCCAGCATAACGCATCTGAGATACTTCAGGTATAACTAACATTGGGTAAGATGACTATTCAGGTCATAGCCTGCTATAGGTCCCCAGCCATGTCCCAAGACTCTCACTCCACATTCCTAAGTACCCTGGAAACTATTAGGGTCCAACTCAACACACTCATACTAGGTGACTTCAACTACCCCTCCATCAACTGGGAAAACTACTCCTGCACCAATACACTGGCTCAACGCTTCCTGGAATTCATCAATTCCAATGTCCTGGACCAGCTCATTCTTAGCCCCAATAGAGGAAGCAACACCCTTGACTTGGTTATTACTAAAAAAGGCAACCGTTGCTCTACACCAATAGTCAATTCCTCCCTCGTTAGATCTGACCACAAACTATTCACCATGGAAATCCACATCTCACCCAAACCCCCGCAAATGTAACCACCATAAAAACTTCTCCAAAACTGACTTTGGGCTGCTAAAATCAGAGGTGGCTAACTTCATGGCACCCATATCAATGGAAAATAGATGCATAACTGCCGAATTATACACCAATGCACTGTAAGACCATGTACATAAATGCATGGAACTAGCCATACCCAACAGAACCAAGACACTCTCCTCCAAAAAAAGGAAGCCAATCTGGTGGTCCCCTGCTAGTAACTCTAGAACAGAAGGAAGAATCTGTTCCAGAAAAAGGTGAAGTCCCAAGACTGGCAAAACTCCTTTATTAGCCTCAACAAAAAGTTGAGATCCCTCATCAAAACCTCTAAAGCCAGCTATGAAGGCAGAATTGCAGCAGACACTGAAAACAATCACAAAGCCTTCTATAGTTAAATCAAGAATCTCCATGGTAATACCCAGGTTTGCTCTGAGTTACTGCATAATGGTACCTCCTTTTCTGAGCCAGCAGATTTTGCCAACATACTGGCTGACAGATTAAGTGCCAACTTTACCCCCCCCCCCGGATCAATCACAATACCGGAGGAATGCCAGGCACCCAGCATTACTGCAGCACAGGTTAAAGCTGCATTGTCCAAGGCCAAGAATACAGCTTCCATGGGACCCAACAATATCTCTGGATGTGTTCTACATGAACTACAAAGTGAACTGGCACCACATCTGTGTGCCCTGTTCATTCACAGCCTCACCTCAGGCTTTGTCCCTGCCAAATGGTGCATTGCTACAGTCATCCCTCTCCATAAAAGGGGAGCGACTACAGACCGTAGGAATTATCACCCCATTAGTCTGACGATTATGATATGTAAGGCTATGGAGCACATCCTCATGGACATAACAAGGATATAGGGAATTTCCAAACTCTAGATCCCATGCAATTTGGTTTCATGAATGGTAGATCATGCCTGCTCAACCAGGTTGACATCTTTGAGTCAATCACCAGAGCTGTGGATGAGAGCAAGGCAGTTCATACAGCCTACCTCAATCTGGCCAAGGCCTTTGATACCATTCTCACTCAGGAATTATTGACAAACTCATCAAACTAGGCATCAACCCCTATATTAACTAGGTGGGTTGCAAACTGGCTCACAGATAGAACCCACAGTGTGAAAGTAGTGGACTCCAAGTCAGACTGCCGACCAGTCACAAGTGGAGTCTCACAGGGATCAGTCCTGGGTCCTCTCCTGTTTGGCATCTACTTCTCAGAAGTCCAGACCAACACAGAGGGACTCTGGCTGATCAAGTTTGCAGACGACTGCAAGCTGGGAACCATTATTAACTCCCCAAGTGATGTAGACATCCTACAGAAAGGCCTCACTGAGACCAATGACTGGTGTCAAAAGCATGGCCTTAAGCTTAATGCAAAAAATGTGTCATCATCCCCTTTGGGAAAAACTCAGTTTCCACTAATTACCTCATCGATGGGAGCCCACTGAACTCTGAAGGGGTTATAAGAGATCTGGAGACACATGGTTGAAAGCAATCTCTCCTTTGACCACCACGTTGCCACTGTGGTCAGAAAGTCTTTCTATGTGGCACATCTCATTACCAAGGGGTTTGCATCCAGGAAGAAAGAGGTCATCATCTCTCTTTACTCTTCCCTCTATAGGCCAATCATTGAGTATAATGCCCTGTTTGGCATGTACCTCACTAGACACAAGCAACAGCTGGAAAGGCCACAAAACTACCTCGCAAAGAGGATCCTAGGCCTTAAACACATGTCCTGAATGGACAGACTCAAAAAACTCCAGCTGTTCTCTGTCTCATATCATCTACTAAGAGGCGATCTCTGCTTGACTTACAAAGCCATGTCTGACCCAGCTCTGTTAGAAATGCAACATCTAAAGAAATCCCAATCCCTCTACACCACATGCTCCAGAGACCTCAACCTCATTACCACAATCAATAGAACATGCTGGAGGGACAGGTTCATAACCCACAGACTGCCCATGTAATATGGAATTGACTTCCCACACATGTCAAACAGAGCACCTCACTGGCCCTCTTCAAAAGAAATCTTGATGAGTGGATGGGAAATAGAAAGCTCACCCCGGGGATCACTCCAGTGGCTCTACTTGATAGAGGCACTGGGAACTGACGTCGGGCAGCAAGATGTCAGGGCACTGCTATGGGCTAGGCTTGTAAAAGCTCCTGGGCCATTAGCCTAGTACACACCTATGAAGGATGTGAGGGTCAGTTGCCAGGGTTTGATATGGGTTCTAATAAATGACGTATCTGTTGATGTTACACACACAGACACACACACACACACAGACACACACACAGACACACACACACACACACACACACACACACACATTCCTATTTTAACCAGAAAGGTAGGCTGGTCCAGAGACTCTTTTCAACCAAAACCTGGATGAAAGGTGGAGATAAACAATGTAAAGTTACAAACTAAAAAGTGGGCTTGAAATTAGCATAACACAAATACAAGTAATATATTGACTTCAACGGTTAAAGATAGAGTAAAGACAAATGTACAACAGTACATGCAAAACATAGTTTTGTAAGCAGGAAAAGAAAATGAAAAAAGGTGTTGTGTTTACTATTTAGCCTGCAGCTCTAAATTATTTATAACTGTATGCTAATATAAGATGAGTTTTCTATTTTATCTTATATCTATTTTATCTGAAATCCTCCTGATTTCAAATACTGCTGGGGAACTGATTCCAGCAAGCTAGGGCTATTTTTGAAAAGACCTTTTAACTATAGCAAGACCAAAGGGTAGTGTCATAACTGGGACTACCCCTTCTTCATATACTCTGAATGTCTAGTGAGGATTCTTAACAGCTTATCTGTCATCCAGCAGTGGACAGTGCTTCATGTTGATTACGTTGTGTACGAATGATATTAGAAGAAGGGTGGACCCCCATCGCAGGTAATCAATACACCTTCTACTACAGTAAACAATGCTGAATTCTGCAATCACCCCAGCAGATGAACTTACAGATTTTCTTTATTGCAGTCTACAGGCAGACATTTTTACAAGAAGAATTCAAAAAGACTCTTTTCAGCCACGTTTTGACTTTGGATACTGAGGACACTAATACCTAGGACTTTTCTAGCTTTGGAATGAAAGTTGACATCTTGCAGCAGAGCCTAACTTGGTTAAGTACTCCCAAGACTGTCATTTCAAATTGACATTTTGAATAAAAAAGAAAGAAAGATTAAACCATCACCATCTAGAAGTACTGATGTTGGTTGCCTTGTTAATAGGACTAAGAAATATGGGGCCTGAATCTTTCAGGCACTGACTGGTGCCCAAATCCACTACTATGGATTTTTTTTTAAATTAATGCTCAGTCTACTGTGGTTAAGCTAATGACACAGTGAATTAAAGTTCTTTCTATTCATTCGTGGTTTGCTTTGTAAAATTGCAGTAGTTTTCCTAGCAGACAGGTCTAAGAGGTTTGCACATACATATTTATGTCAGCTTTGTGTAAGTCACTGATTAGTTTGATAAGAAAGAGGAAATAAATGTATTGGTCCCAAGACTGAGCCTTGAAGTTCATCCCAAATAACAACACCCACATTAGAGAAAGAGTACTATATGTGCATTATGAAATTATAGCCAGAGCCAGTTGTGCAACAATCTCACTGCTTTATCACCAAAGCTAAAGTTTTCCAGTTTTTGGGAGAAAAGATGATCATAAAATCCAAAAGTTCTTGACAATGTAACAAATATCTTCTAATAAGCAAGCACATGTCCTGATTATTCTAGATTTGTTCCACAACATTACTTACACCAATCAAACTTCTGAATCCTTTATGAAAGCTACATTAATCACCGATTTAAAAATATATAGCTTTGGAGAAATTAAAGACTTCAGAATTCAGAATCTTTTCAAAGAATTGATTAAAAGGCAGAGGGAAACAATGGTACAATTAGGAAGAGGAGATTTTAAGTCAAGGGAAGATGGCAGCATATTTGAACTGACTGCGAATAATGCAAGTAATCAGAATCAGATAAATGATAAAGAGCAAGAGGGTTCGATTTGACTGAAGTAGTCATCCTAAGGAATGGGAGGGTGAAGACTGGAAAATTTCGAACCCAAATATCTATGCATTTTTTCTAAAAGCATGCATATAACACTTGACAGGATCACTTAAAATAGAACGTTGGATAGCATATAAAGGAATAGCAAGTAATAGAGTGGGAATACTGGGGTGTTTTAATAAGTGTTTGGAGAAGGCATTCCTTTGGCATTTACGTCTGATGTCAGAAAGACGACCTGAAATCCTCCTTTTTAGTTTATTCATAGTCTTACCCACATAAAATGCAGGGCAGTCATTGCACATGGCCATATATACAACTTTTTCAGTATTACAGTTACCACCTGCTGAAGCGTTCACCACTGGTTTAAGATAAGGGCACTCAAATGAGTACCACTTCTTCAAGTATTCACAGAAAATTCAGTTAGGTGGCCTACAGATTTTAGTGCTCATGTTATTCTGGTGTTCCTTAGTTTTCCTTTCCACATAGCTATGTGTGCTTCTCCTCTTTTTATATACAAAAGTAGGGTGATCTCCTAAAACCCTTACAGGCTGCTGACTGTCAGTGAGGATGGCCCAGTTCTCCTTAATAATGGCTTTAATTGTATTGAATCCCAGGTGTACGTCAGAATGCAGCTGTCCTTACTTTTCGTTAGGGTGCCCTCATTGCATAATTCTACCAAAAGGCCTAGTCCACATAGGGTCACTGTTAGTTTTATTATCTCTAATGGGACCCAGGATAATATGTAACATGTTTTAATTCATATTGCCTGGTTACGAAATCATTTTCAAGATTATTCATATTTTTGAGAAAAGGGGCCAAATCTGTGGTAATGTGTGCTAATCTGTAGCCTTTGTGATTTTATTACATAGTGTTTAGTTTTTACTGGATGTCTCTGTGAAGTCAGAAGTTCACTCTTGTTGTTTTTTCTGCATAAGTTACTAATTAATTTTCCCCTGTCTTTATCAGTACTGATAGTCATATCAAGTAACTGCACTGACTCTGAGCTAATGGAAGTGGTAAATTTCAGGAAGAAGGTGGAGCTACTGATGTAATGGATAAACTCAGTGAGTCTAGATTTCTCACCTTGCCAGAATATGAATACATCATTAATAAAGTGAAGGAAGCTGGTCATAAAACAACGGGTATTGACTTTGTAGTACAAGTTCCTCCTCCCACTTGCATATAGTTATATTGTCCAGGCTAGGGTCCATAGCTGCATCCATGGTTATCCCACTCATCTGTTTGTAATCCTTGCCATTGAAACTGAAAATCTGTAACTCAACACCAAGTTTATTAGCTCTTCCAAGCATTCAGTTTGTCCATGTCTAACATTGTTATTTCTGCTATAAGCCTGTGTAGCTGCTTCAATACAGTACATGTGTGGTACCACAGTGTAAAGGGCTTCAATGTCAATAGTTACCAAAATGCGTTGTTCATTCACATGCACTTCTTTTTTCTTAAAAAGAATCTAAAATAAAACATGAGTTATTTTCAGGAAGAGGATGAAGAATAAAATCGAATTACATGGCAGTAGCCTCTGATATGGAAACTTTACTTGAAGTAGCAGGTCTATAAGGTGGAGCTTCCCTACTCTTTTGGGGTTTAGGAATCCTGAAAAAAAACAAGGTAATTTAGGGTGAGGAGTGTTCAAACACTCAAAAAAGTTGTCACTAATAAGTTCTTCATTAAGCACTGTGGTTAGCTTCTCGTTCCATTGTATATATGCAGTTTTAACTTCCTCAAATGAATGTTTAGAATAAAACTCAGATGTTTTCAGCTACTTTCATTATATAACTGTCAGTATCTGTAACAAGTATGTCCCCACCCTTGTCAGCCTTCATAACATGTCTAGTTCTATCACTGCTCAAATTCTTAAGTGCTAATATGTCATCCTTTGAAATATTATAAAACTTATGTTTGGTGTTTTTTTGAGAGCTTTTCTTATGTTGAGCTTGCATTTTGCCTTGAAGGCTGCAAGTGTGAGATGCGGTGGGGGGCAAAAACTCCTGAACCTTTTAATTTTTTTCTTTGATGGGTTTATCTTCCTCCATCTTATTTTTCTTATAAAATACAAGCTTCAAATTCAACTTCCTCACATACATTTTTAAATCAGTGAGGGTCTGTGTCTCTTCACTCCTTCCCTGAGGTATGAATGTAAGTCCTCTGTTAAGCCTTTTTTCTTCATCTTCAATGTCATGTGTGGTTTCTTTGAATGATTCCAGACCCTGGGGCTAATTCTGTCCGCAGGCTCGTGGCCCTGATTGGTAGAAGTTGTGGTTTCTAGGTATCTCAACTCTCTCACCCTTGTCCACTGCTTCCTCCTCCAGTTGTTCTCCCTCCTTGGGCTCAGATGGTAGCTCGCTTCTTCTCTCTGGAACCTCTGTGGGCTGTATCTCTGGTTGTAGCTGTAATTGCTGTGATGATAATTCCAGGCCATGTGTACTGGGCTCTGGTGATATGAGCTGTGGGAGTTTTATTGTGGATGGGTAGGATTCCGGTGTTCTCTCACATTTATCTGTGGGGTACGAGGGGTACTGGATGCTGTTGTTTGGGTCTTCATTTGTCTGTCTGGTCCTATGGGTATGTTCACATTGTGAAAAACCTGTTCATTCATAACACCTGCAATACCGGCCTGAACATTCAGATTGTTGTTGTTGTCAATATTATTGTCAGTGTAATTATTGTTGGCATTACTGGCATCATAATTGTTATTGGTATTATTGGTGATATCTGTAGGTGTCTGTGTTACCCTCTTCCTGGCTCTCCTGTTAAAATATGTCATGTAGTTCTGCTGACCATTTCCACCTCCCCTTCTGGACCTATTCTTTGTGAGACACTGTGGATCATCTTTGTCCATTTGATCTCTGTTCATTTCTGAATCCTTCTCTCTTGGATGGACTTCTGATAATTGTGAATCTTCTCTGCCACATTTTGGAATTTCTGTCCCTGATCTGCCTACTGTTTAGAATCATCCTTTTTGCTAAGAAAGGCCTTAATACATCAGTTTTTATCCACAGACACTGCCAGGCCCTAAGACACCATGCAAGGTACCTGTAGAACTGTAGGCGATGAAGAAATTACTAAAGCTGAATGATGTCTTTTTCACTTAAGGTGGGGGGGTCCAGTACCTGATCTCTAGTTGAATTAAAAGGTGCGAAGGACATACAAAGAACAGAACTTAGGGGAAAGAATCACTAATGCATTATGGAGGATACTGACACCAGTACATTGGGGTGGAATAATGGTCATACATGTCTAAAAGGGAGCCAGTGTTTTAGCAAGCATTTTGATTTGGATCTATTTTTATTGCTTTTGTTAGGACTTTATTAATTCAGGATGAAATCACCTAATACTATAATATTAATTCCTACTCTCTTCAGGGTCCATATCCCTCAGTATGTCCTCCAATAAGCTTAGTAAAGAAGGAAGACTAAGAGAAAGATTGCTGAAGTTTAGCTGAACAAACAGTATGAGGCATCATAGTTTTGGGAATTGGCCATCTAGATAACACTGCCTTAAATATTACATTTCTTTCTAACTAATACAAGTTCGTCCTGCTATTCTGGGCCTGGATTATTGGCCCAAAAAGGGCAAAAAAGTGATATTTGATTATAGCAGCAGGGACACAAGTAATAATCTAGCCAGGATGCAGTAATAGCTAAATACCTACATTTGTAGCTAACATACAGAAATCAGAAAGTAGCCCTCTGCTATTAATACCTCTGTGACCGAAATGAAACATATTGCTGAGCAACACTGAAAAGTACAATCAAAAACCTGCACATTCTGATAGAATCATCAAAAAAGAGGAACATGCTCAAACACATAAAAAGCATTTCTGCCTATAGTTCTCAATTCGGGGGTCTGCACTGACTTTAGGCTTGCTGCTGTACTTTGGAAAAAGGGGATTCTCTGAGCTACCACAATCTTGATGTAAGTACACAAATTACACCAATCACAGGTTTGCAATTGCACTGACTAATACTGATCATAACCTTGCACCTCAGTCAATCATACATTATTAATGTTATTTGTATATTTACATTAAAGAGTCCTATTTGAAGTCATTAACAGAAGCAGTAACAGGAATGTGGGGACTGATTGGGGTGAGAATTAAGCTTGCTATCATCTGATCTAATGCACAGTTTTAAGGAGTGCTTAAACTACTCCAATAAACAACAGTGCATCTTGAAGAATAAAGACTCTGATAAAGGGGTGTCTTCGGGGGAGCTATGCCAGTTTAACTAGACACCATACAATCAGTGATATATAGTAGATGAATGCCAGGTGCAGGAAGAAGAAGGCAAGATATGGCCGAAAAGGAAAAGGCATTAGAAAAAATATAGCAATATGGATAAGCAGGCTACCAGGATTCATGGGAAATACATAAAGGTTTATCTGTAAGATTAGTCATGTACATACATGTGTGTGTGTGTAAGAGTACATATATAAATACTTAGATATTTATACATATTTAGTTATTTGCCATTTTATTAAATGAATAGCTGAAATGTTTCACACAACCTTTTTCCAGCCATAATGTAAGGCAAAGGCGTACTGTTAAACACGCACAAGCACCATAAAAAATAATTATGCAAAGTATATGAAATTAATTTAAGCATAGGTTATACATGAAAAGAAAAAGGGAGGAGATGAAAACACTGGTACAGACACAGTATTAGTGCTGAAAGAAACGAGCATTATAAATTAGGTTCAAACTAAATGGACAGATTAGACAGGTATAAGATATACAGATGTAGATACATCATTATTCAGTCTTTTGATATGATGGATGGTCAAAACAAGTAAACAAATAGAACTAGAAATGTATTTAATTGGTATTGTGATTGCTTGCATCCCTTATTCTCCCCTCCAGTTTTATAATTACTGTACTATGATCTTTTGACAAAACACTGCCAATGTATCTCAATGATCTTAGCTGCAGTGATGAGATATCTTACTGCATTTATTTTTATTTCCTTTTTCCATGAATGTAGGACACAGGTTTAAGAAAACAGTAAGATTACACCAGAGACTTCCAGAAAATCATTTCTTTTTACAGGCACATATGAATTATTACAGTGGTGCCAGTACATGCATATGTTCCTGAATGCCAATACTTATCCTGCTAGTAGTTTTTCACAATATGTCAAGACAGGTACAGAGTATCTACTGGTGCTTGTAGTAAACATATAACTGCTGTTCTTAATCAATTTAAGTAAAGCATAACTATACCAACAAGGTGATAAAAATGCATATATGACAGCCGATTATAAAGTGCAAATTGTAGTATTTCCAATATTCCTTCAAGCAACCATATCAGTTAACGTACATTTATTTTCTAAGTTTTCATTGCTGATGTGTTTGACAGATGAGAACTCACTAAGATGAAACTGACATAGGAATCATAAACATCCCTTCTGGAGAAGCATTTAAATGTTAAGTAAAGTCACAAATTTGTACTTACACCCTTTTCACAAGTTAGAAAAATTAGGAAAACAAGTTTCACACTGATGCTGACACATTTTTAGCGAATTATCTTAATGCTAATCTATATGCCAGAATTGTGCAATGCTTTCTCCCTCTGCACCTCCTCCCCCAAACAAGATCTCTACAGATGCTGGGCTCTTTGACAAGAAGCAGATGATACCTGGATAGAAATGGAAAGCAATAAGGGACTGACTGTCTGTCTCTCTCTCTAGAGATGAAAGTGGAGTTTCTGGTTTTAGACTAACAGCTGTGATTGCCATGAGGTTACAGCATTCTGTTTCTCTTTATATCACATTTCATCTCACTGTAGCAGTGGGAATTTATTGCATCTGTGTTATTTTCTACACCTAAGCAGACTGCATCTGATAGCAGTACTGCAAAACGTACAATACAATTAATTTTCAAGTAGCGACCCAGTTATTTAAGTTTTCCCTCATCCCTAAGAACATTTAAATTTGGGTTTGAATTTACATGAGGGTGCCATCTGGGAAAAGGCTACAAATGAAAAAGAACAAAAATGCAAAACCCTGAGTTCACATATCAACATGATAGTACTGTTCAGAACTACACTCCCAGATTAACTAGGGATCTTCCCGAATACTCCAAGGCATGTTCGCGGATTTTTTCCTTGAATTGCAGGCTTTTGAAGAAGCCCCCTCTACCTTCCTGTACAACTAATGCACGCATTCAGGGGCAATTGTAGCACACAGGAATCACTACAGATTTAAGTACCCAAAGCACTGTCTGCACTGCCCCCAGGCATAAAGTATAGTCTAGTCTATGTAGGGTAGGAAGAATGACAAACCAGGTTGTGTTTAATGTTGATGGAAATAGGATTAACTTGTAATTTTTCCAAGTACTGTAAGAAATCATTTTGCTGCTACCATCTGCAAAGTTCCTGAGTTACACTTCATAACTGATTTAAATCGAGACACAAAGAGAAACAGACTGAGGAAAACAATTACTTGTTTTTATCCCACACTGCCCCAGCTGAATTAAGAACTACATGTTAAAAATGAACAGCCATGCTAACAGTTCCTATTGGATTCATTGGAGCAACAACTCCAAAGCTAACTTTGGGCTCCTAAAAACAGAGGTGGCTAACTTCACGGCACCCATGTAAATGGAGAATAGTTGCATGACAACTGAATCATACACCAATGCACTGTACGAAAACGTACACAAATGCATGGATCTTGCCATACCCAATAGAACCAAGACGCTCTCCTCCAAAAAAAGGAAGCCAAACTGGTGGTCCCCTGGCATAAACAAACTCTACAACAGAAGGAGGAAACTGATGCAGAATAAGGTGAAGTCCCAAGACTGGAAAAACTCCCTAATCAGCCTCAACAAAAAGTTGAGATCCCTTATCAAATCCTCTAAAGCTAGCTATGAAAACAGAATTGCAACAGATAGTAAAGACAACCACAAGGCCTTCTATAGTTATGTAAATAATCTCCACGGCAATACCCAGATTTTCTCTGAGCTACTGCATAATGATACCTCCTATACTGAGCCAACAGATATTGCCAATATACTGGCTGACAGATTCAGTGCCAACTTTACCCCCCCCCCCCAAGGACCAATCACAATACCAGTAGAATGCCAGGCACCCAATATTACTGCTGCACAGGTTAAAACAGCACTGCCCAAGGCCAAAAATACAGCTTTTATGGGACCTGACAATATCCCTGGCTGTGTTCTATATGAACTACATGAACACCTGTTCCTCAGAATCCCCTACCACCCACATCAACATTCATGCATTTACTCAAATCCTAACCACCCCGACCAGGCTAGGTAAACCCAAACATAAAGAAAGCATACTCGACTGGGTACTTGTAAACAGTAACCCCCAACTGTACACTGCTGGTACTCTCCCCAATGACCTGACTGATCACCTTCCTACATATATAGTTAAGCAAAAAGTCATTATTCCTCATCAATCCTTACTCAGGAAAGTCAGAAACAAAGCAAACTTTGACTTTGTCAAATTCCAACAGGAACTTAACTCCTCTAACTGGTCTAGGCTAAAACATCTCCCCTTAGAAGCGGCAGTTGCATATTTTAACAATAGATTTCTTGATATCCTTGACTTGCATGCACCTGCCCGTTCTAAGCAAACAAAGGCAAAAACTGACCCATGGCTGCCTAAAGAATCTAGACTAAAAATTTCCAGCAGAAACAAAATTTGGGCTCTATGGCGCTCCACTAAAGACCCCTACAATCATGTTAAATACAGGCAAGCTAGAAATGAGACTAAAAAATCAATTTTACAAGACAAAAAACAATACTATTGTAATTTATAGACAGCAAACGAGAACAATCCTCAGAAGTTCTGAGCATGTCTGATTAATCTACTCCAGCCTGGAAAAATGTCTACCTCTATCCCCACCGCTACCATTGATAAATCCCCTGAGGATGTCTCAGACAGTTTTAACCATTTCTTTATAGAGACAATTCAAGCCCTAGCTAGCCAACTACCTCCCAGCTCCCCTGGCCCTGATAGTACCACCCCTATAAACATACTCTCATTCAGCTTCCAACCAGTGTCCACATCACTTATCCATACCGTGCTCAAAAAATTAAAACCCACCACACTCTCAGCTGATCAACTCTCTGCTGAGTACCTTCAAAAATCAGCTGATGCCATAGCCTATCCAGTATCTATACTAATTAACCGCACCATAGCAGAGGCTAAAATTCCCACCATTTGGAAAACATCCTATGTAATCCCACTATATAAAGGAGGTTCCTCCACTGAATTCTCCAACTACAGACCGATAGCTATACTTTCTCCGCTAGCTAAGCGTATGGAAAAATGTATATACAAACAACTCATGCACCACTTAATTCAGAATCACCTCATGGCCGATACCCAACATGGCTTCTGTCCACACCACAGCACAACCACAGCCCTACTAGCATTTACCAATACCATTAATTATAATCTTAACAATAATCAAATATTCCCAGCCTTCTTCTTGGATCTTTCAATGGCATTTGACATGGTGGATCACCAACTTTTGATTCACACCCTGCAATCTTTCTGTCTAAATTCTAGTGCCATTCAATGGTTTAAATCCTACCTCAGTGGGAGGCAGCAGGCTATTCTCTGGCAGAACAAGCTCTCCAACCTATTACCCAACACCCTTGGAGTGCCACAAGGCTCCATATTAGGATCCCTACTGTTTTCCATCTTTATAAACAACCTATATACAGTCATCCCAAATGTCAGCTGTATCCAATACGCTGATGATTCCACCCCGATTTGCTCAGCCACATCTCCCTCAGAATTAAGGTCAGTTACCCAATCCAGCTTTAATACTATAGAAAACTGGCTCTCCAAACGTTGATTGTTGCTAAATCCCAGAAAAACTAAAATGCTGTTATTCCCTCCAACACAACGGTCCACACCGTTTACCTTCACCATAAATGCAAAAGATGGCACAATATTCACCCCCAACTCCTCTACAAAACTGTTAGGAGTAATAATTGATAAGAACCTAAAATTTGACCTTCATGTAAACCAAACAATCAAAACCATCAATAAAAAATTTGGGTCACTGTATAGAATAAAAACCTTCCTAACCCCTCCAGCTAAGGTTGCCATAGCTCGCTCCCACCTGCTTTGAACACTTTTATATGCATCCCCCCTTCTCTCTAATCTAAATAAAACTGTATTTAATAGACTCTCAATCTGTTACAATCACATTGCCAGGTTAGCCACTGGCCTACCTTTTAAAACACACCATTGCATCAACCTTAAACAGCTTGGGTGGCTAGAACTTCCCAGTCTAATCCAATATAACCTTTTGATTATGGCTAATAAAATCCTCTATTATCCAGATAACACACCAGCTCTTAAAAATATGATCACCCCCTACAACAATCCAAGACTGCTCCGATCCGCAAACAGACTACAAATTAAGACAATTAAAATTAACAATGTAACCGGTTACTCCCTCTTTGCAAACTCTGCAGGCAGAGCATGGAACCTGCTTCCAGCTGACATTACTTCGCTCTCCTCCCTATCCCAATTCAAAGCTAAACTCAAACAACATCTGGCACTAAACTGGTTTTGTCACTGTAACAAGCCTGGCTAACTCTCACCATGAATGTATATAATCTATTAATCAAATTACTGTTTATTTTTTCCCCTGGCTGTTACCAGGGGTAACTTGAACTTGTGATAGTGTCTATTCATGTCTGCTTATGTTGTTTGTAAATATCTCATCTGTAATATGCCTTTTTTGTTATTACTTAACAGTCTACCTTGGAGCTTTTCTCCCTGGGCCTCCACTGAAAATGGACATTAATCCAGTTGGACTATCCCAGTCAACAAATGTAAAATAAAATAAAAAAAAAATAAAAAATAAATAAAAACTACAGAGTTAACTGCTACCTCACCTGTGTGCCCTGTTCAATCTCAGCCTCACCTCAGGCTTTGTCCCTACCGAATGGTGCACTGCTACAGTCATCCCTCTCCACAAAGGAGGAGTGACTATAGACCCTGGGAACTATTGCCCCATTAGCCTGATGAGTCTGATATGCAAAGCTGTGGAATGCATCATCATGGACCTAATAAACATGGATACAGGGGAATCTCCAAACTCTGGATCCCACACAGTTTGGTTTTGTGAAGGGTAGATCATGCCTGCTCAACTTGGTCAACTTCTATGAGTCAGTCACCAGAGCTGTGGATGAAGGCAAGGTTGTTCATATGGGTTCCTATTACGTTATCGAAATCATGAAACATCGAACACTACAAGACTGAACTTGCATGTTCGATGTTTCATAATTTCGAATACGTAAAAAAAATAAATAAATAAAAACAAAAAACTTAAATCAACTGTTGTAAGCAGGAGGGCAAAACCCTTAGTAATCACTCCAATGGTGTTAGGTAATAGGTTAGAGAGCTTGTTCTGCCAAAGAATAGCCTGCTGCCTCCCACTGAGGTAGGATTTAAACCATTGAATGGCACTAGAATTTAGACAGAAAGATTACAGGGTGTGAATCAAAATTTGGTGATCCCCGCTCTTTAAATATACCAACTACGAGATCGCACTATAGTGTGGAAAGGGAATATTTCCCTTTACTGCACTGTAGTGCGATCTCGGAGTTGGTATATTTAAAGAGGGGGGGTGTGGGGGGTGCAGTTCCCCACTTGGGGGTGGAGGGGGGCTTGCCCCCCTGCCTACAACAGTTATTTAACTGCTGACCTTTTTTTTTCTTTTTTTTTTTTTTTTAGTTCAAATTGCTGAAACGTCGATTAACTGTGTTTGATGTTTACAGGTTCGAAGTTTCAGCAATTTGATAACGTAATAGGAACCCGGTTCATACAGACTACCTTGATCTGGGCAAGGGCTTTGATACTATTCTCCACTCAGGAATCATAGAAAAACTCACTAAGCTAGGCATCAACCCCTATATCAATACATGGGTTGCAAACTGGCTCACAGATAGAACCCACAATGTGAACGTAGCTGACTCCATGTCACACTGCAGACCAGTCACGAGTGGAGTCCCACAGGGTTCGATCCTGGGTCCTCTCCTGTTTGGTATCTACTTCTCTGAAGTCCAGGCCAACACGGAGGGACTCTGGCTGACAGAATTAGCAGACGATTGCAAGTTGGGATCTATTATTAACTCCCCAAGTGATGTTGACTTCCTACAGAAAGACCTCACTGAGACCAACGAAAAACCCAGTTCCCATGAACTAACACATCAGTGGTAGTCCATTGAACACAAAAGGCATTATAAGAGATCTGGGAACACAGGTTAACAGCAACCTTTCTTTTGACTACCACATTGTCACTGTGGTCAGAAAGTCCTTCTATGTGGCACATCTGATTACTAAGGGTTTTGCATCCAGGAAGAAAGAGGTCATTGTCGTCCTCTACACTTCCCAAATTAGACCAATCATTGAGTACAATGCCCCATTTGCCATGTACCTCACTAGACACATAAAACAACTGGAGAGGCCACAAAAGTAACTCACAAAGAGGATCCTAGGCCTTAAATACTTGTCCTATATGGACAGACTCAAAAAACTCCAACTATTCTCTGTCTCATATCGCCTACTTAGAGGCGATCATTGCTTGACTTACAAAGCCATATCTGACCCAGCTCTGTTAGAAATGCTACATCTAAAGAAATCCCAATCCCTGCACACCACATGCTCCAGAGACCTCAACCTGATTACCACAATCAGCAAAACGTGCTGGAGGGACATGTTCATAACCCAGAGACTGCCCAGGCTATGGAATAGACTTCCCATACATGTCAAACAGAGCACCACACTGGCCCTCTTCAAGAGAAATCTTGATGAGTGGATGGGAAATAGAAAATTCACCCCGAGTATCATGCCAGTGCTCTACTCGACAGAGGCACTGGGAACTAAGATCGGGTGGCATGATGCCAGGGTAATCCTATGGGCTAGGCTTGTAAAGGCTCCAGGGCCATTAGCCTAGTACACAACTATGAACCTATGAACAACTAAAAACAACAGCAGCAACAACTAAAATCTGACAGTTCAAAGACTGATAGCTATTACAACCACTGACATTCATGTTTATCCCCTTTTGGTAAAGGGATTTCCTCCAGATTAGTGAATTCTGCTGCAATATTTCAATTTAAAACGTTCCTGCTGCAGCACTGTATTGTTTTCTCCCAACATGCCAGGAATGCCACATTCTACACTACACTCAGTTAACTAATGAGAAATCTACAAGCCACTAAGATTCAGATGTAGATGCACCAACTTCTGAATATAAAAATAGCTTTGCAACTAGTAGTTAGATATATTTAGAAATAAATAAAGCCTTTTTGAAAAATAATTCCAGGAGTGACAAGTTGTTAACCAAGAAGTTATACTGCATGTAAATAATTATTTTTCAATTAAGAAATGTTTAGAAATAGATACATTCAGAACAAATTACAGCAACATACTCAACACAACTTAGTCATTCCAAAATTATACACTAAGAAACAACAGCTCTGGAGTACTCTTTGAAACAGTTTTCATATTTTTTTCTGTCCTCTCATTTACTATTTTAATTGTATTTTTATTCTGGAACTCAATAAACTTACTTCAAAGTTAGTTGCAACATCATAAAATGTATACAAATGTAAGACATAAGCATAAATATAAACAAAACGCAAATATTTAAATTCAAACTAGCAATATAAAGCACCAAATTAAAAAATATATATATACACACACACACACACACACACACACACACACACACAAACACCGAAATTACATAAGACCAAAGACCACAATACTGAGATGAAAATAACAAAACTTAGAATGCTGAACCCCATCTTTTTCCCAAGCAAACACTTGCCCAAAACTACACTACAACAAACTGTACTATCTAAAACTCACCTATCAAGTCGATAATATTATTCCTGTAAATCTGTATATCCATACCATACATGGTATGGACACAGAGATTTACAGGAAGCCCACCTTCTGTAATTCTTTTTTGTCATACACCAGCTGTCACCCTTTCCATCAAAAGAAGGGGATTGTGAAAAGTTAACTTATCAGGATTTTTCACCTGACATCTGATGATAACAACCCTCAAATCTATGTTTTTGGAAAGAGGGGATCCTGAAACTCTTCTTGATAATCTTCAGAAGGATGTGTGGGCAGACAGAGACAATAGGTACGCACCTATTATTAGGTATGGCCTTGATAACATTAAGTCAAAAGACGAGGCGAATGAAAGTAAGGATACTTTTGGCTACACCAATATGATTTTACATTACTCATTGGAGTCTAAAGACATCCAAAATGTGGTGTGGAGAAATTGGGCCATCTTACATTGTGATGAGAGACTCAAACAATTTCCCTTCATTCACCTTTAAGAACAAGCCTAATACAAAATGGTTATTGGAGAAATCGATTGTTTCCAAAGTGGCTCTTGGACCATGACAAAATGTGGATGTTGCCATCGGTGCACTTATATTGAAACCAGCTATGAAGGTGACTTAATAGAAAAAAATAGGGGTATGAACATCTGTTTTAAGTTCAGTTGCCAATCAGAGAGGTTAGTCTACTTCGCAAAATGTATGTCATGTCCAGCCTTCTATATTGGTAAGTCTAAAAATGCACTCAACAAAATGATATACCAAAGCTAAGGGATACACCAACGTTATTATAGTATATTCAAAAGGGACATGAAGAATGCTTTGACTAGGCATGCTTGTACATGCTCCAATTTCAAGACGTTCACTTTTTTTGGGCTTAAACAGGTAGAAGCAAGTGCCTTTGTTGGTGACTGGGAAAACAGACTTTTACATTGTGAGATATACTGGCAGCTGGCTTTAGATGCAGCAAATCCACCTGGATTGAATGACTATATTTCCATTGTTAGTGAACCTTAAAGAAAAGCCAATATAATTTGAGCAAAATTTTACAACTGTTATCGCTTTTTGTAGTATTTTAAGTTTTTAGATTTTTTTTTTTGCCATTTTTACTTGGTTTAATTTTTTGCTGTGTGTACACCTTTAAGAACTTTCCCAGGATTTGTTCAGCCTACCTGTTGATTGACAGTTCCTGGGGTTATGGTTTTACTTTAGTGTTTAGAGCAGTTTTCATGGTTCTGAAGAAGTCTATGTTTAGACGAAAGCACTTAACTGTGAATCGTAGTGGTTTTACCAATAAAGGACTGTTTCTTTCTACAACAACTGTGAACTGGAGTAGTTTCTACCATTGTTGGATTCATTTGCTGTGGTCATTGGCTTCCTGGTCAGTTGTTTGTTCTTTGCTTGGATTTCTGTTCTGGTTACAGGTACTTCTCAGCTTTTTTGTGGATTACACTGAGAGCAAATCTTTTGGACTCAGGCCCTCAGTGTGCAGTACAGAACTCGACCTGTACACACCTCTACAATAATATAGGATAATTTTCCCTAACATTTGACCAGGGTAATGTGGCTAGGCTCTAACCTCCCAAGCATACTCCCTTAATGCTACCTCTCCTCAACGCAGCATCACTGTGTGAGATTGTTGTGATTTTTATACTATCAGACTTCATCAGATGCAGTGGTTCTGATGAAATCTCACAGAAGAAAGTGCTCAGTACCTTGAATAAATCAGAGAATTTAAAGCTAAAAGAAGGCTTGCTTCATATTTTTCTTATTTATTTATTTATAGGTTCATAGGTGTGTACTAGGCTAATGGCCCTGGAGCCTTTACAAACCTAGCCCATAGGATTATCCTGGCATCGTGCCACCCGACCTTAGTTCCCAGTGCCTCTGTTGTGTAGAGCCACTGGAGTGATCCCTGTGGTGAATTTTCTATTACCCATCCATTTTTATTTATTTAACATTTGTTTACCAAGAAAGTCCGACTTGGAACAAAGCCAATTTTCAGCAGAAGCCTGGGGAGAAATGCTCCAGACACATGTTTCTGTAACTTGATTTAAAGAATGTGTACATTCTACTCTGGTTAGAAGTCTACCCATAATCTACCTACAGGAATAAAATAGTGAATTACTTCTTTTTATATGTTCATAGGTAAGTATTAGGCTAGCTGTCCTTGCAAGCCATTTTAAGACTAGTCAGTTACGCTTCAAAGGTGAGAATAAACTCTGTACCTTGTATCTGTGAAGTTATCACCTTAACCATTTTGCCAACCCTTCACTCAAAGACAAAACCGAGATTGCAACCAAACAACCCATTCTATCTGCGTTTGTTCCTAATAACATCAAATCTGCAATCTGCTAAGAAGTAAGTGCTCCTTTGAGAGTCAAACAAGCTAATGTACAGGTAAAACAAGGAAAACTGATCACATAGTAACTTGCAGGCAAAATATCAATGATCTTGTTAAAGGGAACTGTGAAGTTCTGGGTTACTCAATTTTTAAAAGGCAAAGATAGCTGTGGACATGATTTCTGCATTTTGCACCCTCACTATTTTTTTAAAACACTATATAATTCATCTCCAAATTCTTTTCAGCCTGGACTGGCAGGACAGTGCAGAAGGGATATATAAGAGATAACTCTTGAGAAAAACGGAGCACTGGCTAAACATCTTTGCTAACCCTTAAAGCATTAAATGTATTAGACCAATTTTATCTAACTGTTTTGTTCTGGACTCTTAAGGTTCATTGGCTTTATTTTTCCAGTGGGGAAATGCTGGAAATTGTGATGGTTCATGCAAAAAACAGAGGATAATAAGCCTTTTCTTTTTGTGCACCTGACTCCCAGAATTCTGCCCCAAAGGACTAGAGACGTGTCAGTCCTAGAGTTTGGCTTTTCAAAAAAGTCTTTAGGTATATCCTACTGTGTCTAACTTCTGGTTGTAAAGTTTTCATATCGTTTACTAACTTTTTTATTTTTTAATGTTTTAAACTTTATATTACATAGAAGACTTAATAAACATTCCTTTAAGACATACGCTTCTTCATACTATGAAATCAAAGTTTTTTTATGACTCCTAACAATAACAATAATAAAAATGATAAGCAATATGATTTTATTTTCGGATACTGCCAAACATCTTATCTTTTTGATCTGCATTTTTGCCCCCTCCCATGACATCTTACCTGGGGTTAGATCAACTGCTGTCCTTTCTGCATTATTCTTTCCCTCTAGGAGAGAAGGCATATTAGTTAAACATGAAAAAAAAGATATATAATAGCATTGTATTTTTTCTGCCATTCCTTAATCATTCCTTTTTTCTCCCATGCTACCTGGCACTATCATTAATATAGAGAACCTGCAATCATTTCCATGACCCACTAAAAGGTAGTCAGTCATGTGATTCTTGAAATTACTGGAAAGGAAAATATGTACACTCTGGTGTAAACATATACTAACTGAATTTTACTTACAGTATCCCTCTTATCCAGTCTCGCTGGGACCGGATCTTAGGCTGGATAACGAAAATGGTGATTAATCAGAAAAAGCATACAAAATTGCATTTATAGGTTGTAAATCAGATTAAAAAAATATGTATATATGTTGTACATGAATATTTATAAAACATTTATTTATTTACTTGAAAAAATCAGTAATTTTCTTATTTTTATTGCAATTCTTGTTTTGAAGCAAAATTGTTGTGGATGTGAGTGAAATGTAGTCCCATATTTGAATTTTTGAGTTTTACAAATGCATATGTTTCTAATATACCTTGTTCTTAGACTAGTGCGGGCATGCAGGCACATGCACACACACAATCAGGCACAACTTCTTTTGTCAGTGTGGGGGAAAAGGTTAAAAGTCTTTACCTCACAAATAAAAGGTAGATAGAGTATTTGATTCTAACCTCTGGTTGTTTGCTAGGCTATATTTACCTATAACTTCTCCCATATTGTACTCACCACCAAAAATTCAGTTAGTAACCCACTTGAAATATATTCTATAGCTTTGCACTTGTATTTAAAACACAAGAAAATAACATGCATTTTTGTGGGGTGGGGGATTTAACTGTAATTTTAGTGAAGCAAAATGTACATGCGATTTAAACATTTTGGAAGAAAAACTGTCCAGCAATACTGGACAGCCCATGTTCAGGCCATAAAAGCATAATTTCTTTAAAATAATTTCTTATGCTTAACTGCTACAGCAGGGAAGGTTTAAAACAACAGATTATGGTGAAATGCATACAGTTCAGAAGCAGTTAAGCAGAGGACGACAGACAGCAATACAAAATTCAGGAGATAAAAAGAAACTGGAGGGGGTCAAGAAATTGAAGGATAGACCCTGTGTACATAGTTCTCAACTGTCCAGATTTTTTGTCTCATATTTTTGGTCCGTTCCTCATACAATTAGTGTTTTTCTGGAAAATCACTGAGTATAAAAGTCACTAAATAATGACAGACATTTAAGTTTCAGGCTTCATATTGTGCATAAAATGCATGTTAATGCAAAGCCTACTATTTTAACAAGTTTATAACAGCAATATTTAAAATCTGTCCCTCTTTTTTTTGGCCTTTGTCCACCTATTATTGTTGGGTCTATCCACATTTCTTGTACTAGGAGTTTGAGATTTATGCTTGCGAATGTGTTCATGTGTTGGGGTGCTGGAAGTATACAAGGATGAAAAAGCCAGAACTGGGCATCAAGACAATGGTATTATAAAGGAGGGAATTCCCTACACAGACATAAAACTGGAATTTTATAGTGACCTTCTAATCTTCATAATGGCTTAAACATTCTAGGAACAAAGTGACAAACTGAAACTTGCAAAGAAACCAAGTATCGACAAAGCATACTGCAACCCACCCCCCCCAAAGAAAACTGACAAATAGAGCATATCACTGACCTAATAGTAACCTGTCTTTGCAGTTCTTGATGCAAAAAAAAAAATATGTAATCTGAATGCATTAACATTTATTTTGGTTTGTATCTTACTAAGCTTATTAAACTTTTAAATGTGCAGTAACTTTTTCTGTATATCCACCCACCCATCTCCATCCCTATCGCCACCAGCTCATTTGCATATTAAGGAGAGAAAGAACAACATTATGAGTATGGATTAGAGTGATCTAAGACCCCAAGATGGTCACCTTTAAGGACATAGTGTTTTCCATCTGAAATCCCTAAGCCAGAGAAAGTGAAAGAGAGGGGATATGTTGGATAGACCTAGACAGAGCAGAAAATCCAACTCGAACCCCATCTGAATGTAATTTCTACAGAAAATGCCAGCTAAGTGTGTGTGTGTGTGTGTGTGTGTGTGTGTGTGTGTGTGTGTGTGTGTGTGTGTGAGTGTGTGTGTAGTGTCTACTTGAAGGCCCTCCCCCATCTAAACATAAAATGCGGATCTGGTACCCCTGTGCTTTTCAATTATTTTTTTAGTAACGAGCACGGACATAGATGTTGTGCCATAACTGAACATAAAGCCAAATGTATTACAAGTATCCCTGTCAATCTGAATATGTGGTTCTTCCTCATGGGATGGAATCAGCCAGCCCACTAGATCAGTTTGGCATTTTTGCTACCTATAAATCCTCCTTAGCAGGTAGCCCCAGACTGTCCCTTCTTGCCTTAGTCCAACCACAAGGGAAAGCCTAGGGGGGAATATGAGCCTGTTGGTAGACTTGACAATTCTGTTGTCTAAAATTTAGTTACTGGATGAAAAACGTGGTGGAAATGTACCTCTGATAGGATATAAACAAAATTTACTTGCTTAAAATAATGATAGATCTGTAAGAAGAATTGTAACATTTAGGACAGATTCCACAGTAATTAGGACTACTAGGTGGGCAAATTTTTACAGAATAGTTGCATTCTTTACAGTTTACTGATGTACCATACATTTGCCATGTTGTCCAAATGAATGGAGTCCTGACAGACTAGCAAAGTCAAAAGATCTGTACTTTTTATGTGAAGATGAGACTCCTAAGGAGACTAATCACTCTTAACATAATGCCGTTTAAAATGCCATTCTCTCCCTAGGCCACATACATCCATGGTAACTGTGGCATGAAGTGCATGAAACTGAAAGGGGCGTATGGCTTGGAGGTTGGCAAAATCCATACACCTCTATATATACAGTCAACATGTGCTGGAGATTTAAATAAAGAGTCAGAAGATTAGGACCAGTATATCTGAACTATCCATTGAAGAAACTTCATGAGGAAAGAGTCGTGATGGATCATAAAAATGGAAGCTGAAAAAGTCCTAAGGCACTGGTAGAAGTATCTGTTGCAACAGACACTGCCATAACTCTCATCTTGTTTTCTCTAGATTCAAGGACAAGCCAAAAGATAATGGTGTGGGGTGGGGGGAACAAAGGTCCAAGATAAAGGACAGCTTTTAAATATTGCCCCAATTTACATAAAAGGGCAAGAGGACAGGTTTTGCCTCAGCATGCATTTTCTGAACAATAAGTAGTGTGAAACTTTAATGTCTGGCATTACTGACTGCAAGCCTCAGTAATCGTTTTATAAGAAACATGTCAAAACTATAAGACAAAATCAGGAACAACCGAGAGGCATAGATTCTGGTGACAGGACAGGATTGTCAGCTGAAGAGAATCAAAACTGGAAATGTACCAGAGGAAAGAGAAATGCAAATACTAAGACACAGTTACACTGGAGTTTATTTTAAATATCCTACATGAAACTGATTTATAATGTGATAACCATCCAAAAATCTATTTTTGCTGAACATGAAACAGCTGATAAAGGTCCACATTCCTTAGTCACGAGTTTCAAGATTTTAATAAAACCTAGCAAATCAACAATGCCATGTCAAGTCCTTTTTTTAGGTTATCCAAATCTTTTGAGTTTCTAATGCCATGACGGGAATGGACCCCATTCCTAAGACAAAGTAAAATTAAAGTTCATGAAATTAGTATTGTTTCCATCTTTGATGTCAGCCAAAAGTGTTCTTTGCAGCACCTGCAATGTGCCCAGTAATGACTCATTCTGCAATTTCTACTGAGTTACCTGTATCGGTAATGTATCTAAATAGAATTGTACATTCTTTTTTATAAGACCCCATTGCTCCTACTACTATTGGAACTGTCTGGGTATCTTTCTTATACATTGTTCTCATTTCTGCTTGCAAATCCTGATATTTTATGACTTTGTATCTCTCTGTACAGCAGTCACTCTAGTCACTGGGTGTGTAGCGATTTCAATGTTCAATGCTACTTTTGTCTTCTTTTCATGGACCACTATATCTGGTTTTCTTGCATCTATCTTTTGAACTGTTGATAATGGGTGATCCCGTGTGATGTAGATGTCATCATTTTCTATGATGCTTTGTTGCCAGTGTTTTTCAGCTACTTCAGTATTATAATGTTTGCACAATCCCCAGTGCAACAGTCTTGCTATATTATTATGCCTTTCAGTATACAGTCCTTCTGACATTAGTAGGTCACAACCAGCAACAAGGTGTGCAACTGTTTCCAATTCTATTTTACAAAGCCTACAATTGTCTGTTTCTTCCATATGTTCAATGGACTTCGTAAACCAACGTGTACATAGTTCATTATCTTGGGCTGCCAATATTAACATTTCATCCTTAACCATTCCTGCGTTCGATCCTGATCAACATGAGGTTGTTCCATGAGTTTTCTATACTTGTAACTATATTTATGCAATTTCCACATTTCTTGCCTTTTCATCTGATTCTTTAACTTATATTCTTTCTTTTGTTTTTTGGCACATTCAGTTGCTGCCTATTGCTGCTGATTTTTATCTACTTCTGGTTTAATTTCCATTCCCGCTTGACGCCGATATGCTTCTGCTAGACTGAGGAGGGAAATCATCTTAGATTTATTCTCCTCATGTTTCAAAACTTTCACTACATTTGGGTCTTGTGAGGTTAGCAGATATGTATGTAGTCCCATGATTTCAGATCTATACATGTAATCAATTTCACGGAGGCCCATACCTCCTTCAGAAAGGGGATTATATAATCTTGGTATGCACTAATTTTTATATAAATCATTTGATGAGCATGAAGGATCCTTCTTATTTTCCTGTCTAATCTATCCAACTCTTCCAACACCTTTTGGGGCCAGTCAATCACTCCAAAACTGTAAATTAGGACAGGAAGACCAAACTGGTTTATAGCGTGAACTTTGTTCCTAGATGTCAACTCTGTTTTCAGGATTAACGTCTTCTAAAACATTCCTTACTGAGTTTTATTTGCATTTGTTTATGTTTTATTGTTGATTCTTCATAAATTCCCAAATATTTATACACTCCCTACTGCTCAAGTTTTTATATCACATTCTTGTCCCAAACTGATGTTTTCTTTGTGTTTCAGCTTTCCTGCTTTTGCACATTCATCAAGACCAAATGGCATTCGTATAACTTCTGAAAAAGTTTTAACTACTTGCAGTTGTGCTTTCAGTTCCTCATCTGATGATCTAGATAGTTTTAAATCATCAGCAAAGAGAAGATGAGAAGTCTTTACACATTTTTTGCTTTCTGGGAGGCAAATTATAACCATGACCTAATCTGTTAAGCAGACAGCTTAATGGGTTAGGGACAAGGTAAAAGAGCAGCGGTGACAGAGAGTCACCCTGGAATATCCCCCTTTGGATTTTTATCCCCTGGAATAATAATTTGTCCTTTATCATGGCTTAACTGGAAAGTGGTTTGGCACTGTTTCATGGTCGCTGTGATGTAGTTTATCAGTGCAGGGTGTATGTTATACATTTTTAAGCACTCTTTTATCCATGAATGTGGGATACTGTCAAATGCTTTATGTAGTCTATGACATACTTAGATTCTTCCCCTTTTTACAGTTCTCCAGTATGACCTTTTTTAACAACCAATGATCCATTGTTCCATATGACTTTCTTTTATTATTCTTTTGTTCTATTGCCATAATTGAGTTTTCTTCTAAATGAGTATAAACTCTGTCGGCATCAATTCCAGTGTATAGTTTATATACTGTCGGAAGGCAAGTTATTGGTCTACAGTTTTTAGGGTAACCTACAGGTTAACTCTTAAGTAGGAGCATTGTTTTTCCTGTTGTTAGCCAGACTGGTGTCTGTTTGGGGTGCGGATATAAACAGTTCTTACTCATGGCTAAATCTTTGTGCAAACATGTTGCTACTTTTAGCCAGACATTAAGTACTGCATCTGAGCCTGGGGTTTTCCAATTCGAGGTTTTTCTTAACTTTGTTTCAATCTCTCTGGCCATTACTTCATCCCATTTCATATCCTGTACATTTGAACTTCTTATTCTTTCTTCTTCTACTTTTATCCATTTAGCATATTTGTTATGTCCCACAGGATCTTCATAAATATCTCTCCAAAATGGATCTATTTCTTCTTTATTCGGCGGTCTTTCAATTCCTATTATCTTGTTTCCCACTTCTCTATAAAACTTTTTTGGATGATGAATAAATTGCTTATTTTGTACTTTTCCTTTATATTTACCTCTGTATCTTTTAAGTTTTTCTGCCTGTGGTGATATTTTTAGTTTATTATTTGTGACAGTGCATGATAAATACTCATCCGTTATAATACTGCACATTGCTTTTATCACGTCTATCTTTGTATTTCTGTTGATCTGTTCCCTCTTCTATACTCTTCTAACAGTGACACTTCTTGTCTTAAATGCTTTACAGTTTTCTCTACTTGATATTTCAATGATGCCATTCAATTTCTCCCCATCCTTTCCCTTACTACCCTGTGTTCTTTTGGTAAAACTTTATTTGTTATTAATTTGGCTGCACAGTAATGTATCCTATTTACTTCTATTATATCACATGAATCTCTATGGACAGTCCTAATTACTGTGCTCATTTGTTTAATCAAACTTATAACTTTTGGGGTTTTATTGGCTTTCTGCAGTCTATTTCTTTCATTGATCTTAATATGTCTATCCATCTCTATTAAATAAAGCAGCTCTTCTCTTAGATCATTTTCTTCTAAACTGAGGGCACATTCTTTGTTCGCCTTTTCCTGCGGGCATTCTATAGAAAGTGCCAAAGTTTCTTCCTGTCCTACGTTCTCTTCAGTTTTACAATGTGTCATCCGTTGCACTTTCAAATGGGAACTCACTGGCCTATCACTCCATTACATTGACTGTGTCAGAGTTATCGCAGTTTCCTGTTCTTTCCCTTGCTGTATAGCTCCAGCTGTACCTTTGTACTGGTTTCCTGTGGGAGGATCCAAAGTATCTTCACATGTCAACTGATTAGATGCTTCCTGCTCCACTGGTTTCTCTTTAATTTGGGTGTCCATTGCTCAATCCTGTTGTGTTGTTATTTGAGTTAACTTTTCTACACTAAATCCCTCACTTTGCAGGTAATCCATAACCTCAGTTTCTATTTCTTTACTTTCTCCATTACTAATCGTCTTTTCTACTTTTTGTCTTTGTTGTCTTATTTGTATTGCAAAATTTTCTATATCCACATATCTTTGCCTGTATTTCTCTTAAAATATCTTTGGTGCTGCTCTTTTTTCACTGATTAGTTTTGCTTTCTCCTTTGCATAAATATTACACCATATTAAATCTCTTTTTCTTTCCCATGTCATATTTCGTTTTCAGATCTCCTGCTCCTCTTGTTTCTTCTTACTTTTGGGACTAGTTGTTCCATCTTGCTGTGATATAACCTCTGTTAGACTTTCTACACTGAATCCTTCACTTCGCAAATATTCCTAACTTCAGCTTCTGTTTTTTTTTACTTCTATTTCACTAATCTTCTATTCTACATTTCCTCTTTGTGATCTTATTTTTTTTTTAGTGTGAAATTTTCAATGTCTGGATGCCTTTGCCTATATTTCTCTTTGAATATCTTTGGGGGCTGCCTTTTTTGTGTTGATTAATTTTCCTTTCTCCTTTGCATAAATATTGTACAATATCAGAGCTCTCTTTCTTTCCCATGTCCATATTTCTTTTTTATACCATTCAAACATCTCTAAATTTTGTTCTTTAAATTTTAACACTTCCTCAGTCACTTCTTTTTCCAAACAGCACAAGGTTTCCTGGTCTATATAGTGTTTTTTTGGATCTGTTGTACTAGTGAACACATATTTTTATTTGAAGCTTCTGACTGTTTGTCTTTTGGAAGTATTTTTCTTTCCTCTAATTTCTATCTTAATCTTTTTGTATATCTTTTGTCTGGACATTCTAGGTGTTTTGCATAACAGTAACAATGCATAATGTCTTTCTTATCCTCAATCGTTCTCTCTCTCTTCTGTATGGCTCTTTTTTAGCCTATCAGTTTTTGTGATTTTTGTGGACTGTTACTTCTTTCTACAACATGGGGACCATCCTCTCCCTGTGCCTTGCCTAACCCTAGTGTAGGAATATTTCCATGTCATGAGGATTCTACACTGTCCGCAGTATGCACTGACAAAAGGGTAGGGAGGCAAGTACTGTGAAAGCAGTTAAAAATCTCAAAGAAATTGTTACTGGTCAATGCTTAAATACGGAAATTTAAGGCTCCTACCAGCACATTTATTGACAGGTAAATATCTTATACCTTACTTACTTCTTAATCATTGCTAATGCCACAGGGTCAAAGTAATGCTACAATGGAACTACATGAAATTTACTAGTGGGAAAACATAGTAAAAGTGCACACAGATTGTACTGGCAGTACACAAACAAGAGTTATATTCCAGCAACAGTTATCTGTTAAACAAACAAAAAATGTAAGTGTATCAAATTTGTAGATATATAGGAAGCAATTGTACAAGACAGAAAGTGAAAATGCTTATCAGAGATGCCAGTACCTCAGTATCCCCCATCTAAACCAAGATTCTGTGATATAATTCTTAGTAGTCCTACCACCTACAAACAGTGAAGACAAATGATATTCAACATAGTGAATGTGTGAATACCTCTAATATTACAGAACCAGTTCAGCAATATTCTTGAGATATTGGTGTAACTTAAAATATTCTTGAGGTACTGCTGTAACTAATCAAGAAACAGTTTCAAGAATTGTGCAGGAAAGAACAAGGGGTATTAAAACAAAACCAGAGATCAGGGAGACTGCCTAAATAAACAAACAGATATAGTAACAATTAGATTATAGATAGAACCCATATATTCAAAATAGGAGAATCTACCACCAACAGCAGACCAGTAACCTGTGGTGTTCCACAGGGATCAATCCTGGGACCTCTACTGTTTGGAATCTATTTCTCGGAAATGCAAGCTAAAACTAAAGGTCTGTGGCTGACAAAGTTTGCTGAGGACTGCAAACTGGGAGTGGTCACAGAATCTCCAAATTATGTCAACATCCTACAAGAGGGTCTTACACAAACAAATAACTGGTGCCAAAGTCAAGGCCTTAAACTCAATGCAAAAAGAAAAATGTATTATCATCCCTTTTGGTAAGAGTGATGTTCCTGCTAACTACCCCATCAATAACAACACCCTAAGTATGCACTCAGTGGTGAGAGACCTGGGCACACAGGTTGACAGCAACCTTACCTTTCATCACCTTGTCTCCACAGTGGTAAGAAGGGAATTCTATACTGCTTATCTCATAAGTAAGGGCATTGCTTCAGAAAAAAAGAAGTTACAACGTCCCTGTACTCTTTCCTCATCAGGCCAATAATTGAGTACAATGCCCCTTTTGGTATGTATCTTTCCAAGCACATGCAGCAAGTGGAGAAACCACAAAGGTTCCTCACAAGGAAAATTCAAGGTCTTCAGCATCTGTCATATGAGGATCATCTGAAATCACTGTCACTTTATTCTGTTTCATACAGACTGCTCAGAGGTGATCTCTGCCTTGCATATAAGGCAATCTTTGACCCTGCTTTACTGAAAATCCTGCACATCCGTAAGTCAAATGGTACACGGGTTACTCGCTCTAATGGCCTTAACCTGGTATGTGACATTAATAGAACCTTCAGGAGGGACAGATTTGTCTCCCAGAGGTTACCACACCTTTGGAATGGACTCCCACCTCATGTCAAACATAGCACTTCATTGGCCCTCTTCAAACTCAGTGTGGACAACTGGATGGGTAACCATAAATTTACCCCAGGGGTTCCACCTATGTCCCTCTTGGACAGGGGTCATAGGTGTTGATCATAGAAATAAGGGTAAAACGTGGCTAGGCTTGTAAGGGCCCTATGGTTATTAGCCTAGTAACCTCCTATGATCCTATATACAATGTATAATGAATGGAACTTTGCAAAGTGGCTTTTCCAGTTTTGATAGTAAAATTGATGCTTTCTGAATAATTAAATGGCATTTCATTCTTGAACTACTGCACATACACGCTAGGTAGGTTTAGTGACATTATAGTATGTATCATAGTTTATGTCATTCAAGATACAGCAAATCTATTTATTACAGCTTTACTTTTAAAGAATGGAATATAATACACACACACACACACACACACACACACACACACACACACACACACACACACATTATATACACAGTTTTAAGAATAACTTGATATTATGGGTATCTGTTATGTGACTAACCAGTTTCAAAAATCCATAAGTCAGGAAATGCAGGAACACCAACAGTATGAGGCAAAGAAATCCTGACAAAAGGGATTATTGAGTTTGTCGAGAAAATTCTGAAACTACTATTCAATGTGAGTGACAGCTATATTCAAGACACTACTCATTTTCTTCGCATTCTGTCATGTTATCATGAACCACCACCTAACACTATTTTAGGCAAAATGGATGGTACATCATTCTACACAAACATATCACACAAAGATGGAATAGCTGCCTGTCTCAAGTACTTAGAAGAGAAAACAGATCATCACAAAATTATTCCAGATACAGTTGGATGACGATTCTGACACGTAACATTTTTTCCTTTAATGGGAAATGTTATGTTTAGACTATGGGCACTGCAATGGGATACCAAAATGGTCCCACAATATGCAAACCGCTTCATGGAAAACCTATAGGAGAATTTTTACAACATCTCACACATATGCCATTCACTTATTTCCATTTTATGACTTATTTATAATGTGGACACAAAGCACAGACTCCCTCAAGGAATTTCACCAAAGGCTCATCAGAATCCACCCATCTATTAAACTCTCCTTGGAGGACTCAACTTCAAGTGTAACCTTTCTTGATGCTAAGCTTACTATAGAAAATGAGACATTACAGACATGTGACTAAAGGAAACCAACTGACAGACAGATGTATCTGCACAGAAGCAGTAATCATCACAACCACACAAAGAAGTCAGTTACTTACAGTCACTTCGATATCACCGCATTTGGTACAGTGAGGCACAGAGAGAGACACGCACACGGTGGGCACAGCTGAAAGCCACCATCCTTTCTCAAAGTCAATGTGGCAGGGAGTTTGACAGAACTGCAGACAGAGCAATACAACTACCACAAGAGGAGCTGCTTCAGTACAAAGACAGGACCCCATGTAACAGAGTTCCACTAGTGACAACATATCATCCAGAACTTAAATAATTGCACAAAATCATAAAGTACCTCCAACCAATGTTCAGTGAGGATGGCAAGTTGAAAAACATTTTTCAAGTGCTCCCATGGCTATCATTTAAACAACCTCCAAATCTAAAGAATCTTCTTGTCAGAAGCACACACAGGCCAGGACAGAAGATAGTCCACAATGGCACAAAACCCTGCAATCATCCAAGATGCAAAACATGGCACATGATTTGTACAGCTTCCAACATAATTTCACTGAAAAGAAGTTTCCAAGTACAGGATTCATTTAAATGCACTTGCAAAAATGTGGTTTATCTAATCAAATGCTGGAAATGTCCAGAGATGGGTTATATAGGGGAGACAGGCCCATTACTCAGGACTAGGATGAGTGCCCATAGACTCACAATTACAAATAAAATGACTGACAAGCCAGTATCAGCACAATTTTCCTAGTCTGATCATGCTGTACTGGATATGAAAGCTATGGTTCTAAAAGGGCATTTCTGCACACCTTTTGGAAAGAATAACAATGGAAATTTAAGTTATTTCAATTGTTCAATCTGACAGTCAGTGGTATGGACCGGGATATTGGTTTTATAAGACAGTGTAATACCTAATTTTCCTTTTGTGCAACTAACAGTGGACATAAATAAGGTATACTGAACAGAAACAAATACTTTTTGTTTGTTTATTTCTTTCTTTCTTTGGGTAGCGAATCATTTGATGAATTTACTCTGAATTTCAACTAATGACTATATAGTAACTGTGAAGATTTCTGGGGTCTATGTTTTAGCACCTTTATTTTATTCACGACAAGAGACTAGTTATTTTCACATAAGGAAGCATACTGGTCAAATTACTATTAACTATACAGTTAAACATCAGGTAAGGCCTAAATTTTCAGTTTTAACATTGTAACAAAACGTTATCCAATTTTGCTGTTCTTCAGAATCTTTTACTATGTAACACCACTTTATTTTTCCTTTCTTTTTCTCCATCTTTCTCTCTTACTCTGTTAGTAAAATACAACCTGTTTAGTGTATTAACTGCATACAGCATCCATAGATTCTAACCCTGTATCTTATTCTCTTAGTAGTCCCTGCTTTCTCATCATTGTAAAGAGCACATTATTGCAAATTCATATTTTCTGTTAATCAAAAACCTCTATGTCACAAAGACTGCTTGTTTAGACAGACTAACTGCTTACAAGTTGTAACTTTTTTTTTCTTTCTCTGGATTTAACTAATCTCCCTACACATCTCTTGTTTTGAGATTTAGTGTCTCATTAAATGTCAGAGCAGCCTCTCTGGGTGTGTTATCTTCTCTGCTCATGGAACCCTAGCTCTAAAGTAACATGTCAAATATTTGAGTTTATAGCATATCTTGACCCTATCCTACACTTTCAGTCTCTTTCTCCCTCTCTCTCTCTTACACATGCGCACATGCGCACACACACACACACACACACACACACACACACACACACACACACACACACACACACACACACACACAGACACACACTCACAGTCTCTGAGTTGCAATATGAGCTGCATGTTTTCCACCAAGCTCATGCCAGCTCGAAATCTCGATCAACTGCAAATAAAAGGTATTATATCATGTCTGAGCTCCGTTGTCTTTGTGTTTTCTGATAGAGGACCAACATGGCATTTCTTAAATTTTTTTTTCTTGATCAGTATTCAGTATTTTGAGTAAAGTGCCTAATTAGAGTGCATCTTTTGTCTCAGCTTCCTCATTCAGCCATTACTGACAATAGCAGTAAAGCGAAACTGTATAAACAAATTTACAGATAATCTCTGAGTTCAGTGAGTAGCTGAGCTATTTTTTAGCACAAATAATGTTGTACACTTTGTCAGGTTGTATCCGGCTGTATTTGCATGTAGCATCCTTTACTGTTGTGAAACATCTGGGGGGAGGGGGTTAGTGCACAAATATGATAAGGCTATTAAGTAAACTGCTAGCTGGAACAATGAAGCCTAAAACTGAATTTTTATGTAAATTACAAGCAAAAAAAAAAGAAATATTCATTTTTAAAATACTATTAGTCTTGAGTTATAATTTATTTCTGCACGCCGGAAGCAAAGTATCAAGGGGAATGACAGTTGTACTTTGCTCTGGTTTCCTGATCTGATAAATATACTCAAACACTTCATGTTTGTGAAGGTCAGTCATATCTATATGAAATACAGTAGTAAGATGCATTTCCTAACTGCTACTGCCTTCTTCCTCTGCTAACTCTGGGATTAGGGAAACCGACTGACACAAGCAACCTCATTATCTAGAAATAAGAAATGGATGTAACTGTACATAAGCTTACTATACAGAAATTATTCATTAACGCTCAAGTTATTTTCTGGGTAATCCCACTGGACAAATAACTGTCCATTTTACAGAGCAGAATCAGGAATGAGTTTTGCCTCAGTGGATTGCAGTACTAATTAATAGTTAAGTAACTCTAAGGAAATCTAGCCTGTTGGGCTAAACACATTAATAAAGGCCTGTGTGCCACTCACTATGTATTTATGAACCAGTATGCTAAAATATGTTTCCCAGGGTATGTCTCCATATCTGTCATGATTCTTTAACAGATGGAGGTTTGCAAGACTTTGTACATGGGTCTAAGTCAAAAATACATTGATGCTGCAAGTTCCAAACCTTCAAGAACCTAAGTGCAATTCCAGAGGGGGTAAAAACAGCAAACTGCAATATATGCCAATAAAAATTTAAAGCATTTTAAGAGGGATTGTCTTCCTGTACCATGCCAATGTGAGAAGCCATACTCCAATACACCCTATTGCTACTTTAAATTGCTTTGATTTGCTGTATATGCCAGTCCACTTGCTTGGGCGGGTCTGACCTGCCCAACAGCAGTTAGCTACTGTCTTGATTGTGTTTTCTACACTGGATTTGATCTCCTCTCTTTTCCATGCTCCATCAAGGGAAGTGACTTTTTGTTTATTATATAGGTGTTTAACTTTCGACTGGCTGATGTTCAAACCACCTGGATGTATAGACACCAATTATATACTAACGCTATCTCGCCTGCAACCAGCTACGTGAATGATGAGTTTAGCATTCTACCCTTGCGCATTCTATTGCAGCCTGACAACACTAGGCACACTGAGACAGTGCACAAACTGCCTCATGTTTACTTATAAACCCCTCCTAATACCACACACTGATAATCTACGTTGCAGGAATAAATACTTGTTAAAACTGGAGGCTAGCCTCTCATCCAAACAAACTGACAGTAGCTCCCCCTCCCCAACACCAGGCTGTCATTGCACATGCCCACCAGATACTTGTAAAGTACTCAGCAAAAATAAATCCACTTATGCTGAAGTACACAAGTCTCTCCCTAAGCCTCAGAGACCTCCAAGGCATGGGTTTGACATAGAAAATGCTCAGCAGAATAAAGACACTAAACCAACAGCACCATAGCTCTCAACCTCTTAGAGGAAGAAATCTGGACAAAGTCATAAATAGGGGGGAGGGCAAAGGCCAAAAAATAGGGTCAATTTTTAAATATTTCTCTTACAAATTTAGAACGTTGATAGAATAACAGGTTTTGCATTTGCATGGATTTTCTGAAGGGTATGAAGTCTGAATCTCAAATGTCTGTCATTATTTTCTGACTTCAGTCCTCAAAGATTTGGCAATGACTTGCCAGAAAAAGTACAGTTGTGTACACTTACCATAAATGTAGATGTTTGAGTGTATTCACTGTTGCAGTCATTACATTTAGGTAATCCTGCTGGCAGGTTGCCCTCAGCCGGCCTGAATTCCAAAGTCTTGGGTCCTCCGTCGGCTGCTGTCACCCCTTCCCTGACGTCAGGTCGTCAGGGGTATAAAAGAAGCAGCCGACACCATTTTCTTCAGTTTTTCTTGCCCCAGATGTCAGGTGCCCCCAAAAAGGGTAGCCAAACTTTATGTATATATTCAGAAATACATAAATATAAATTTTACCTTTATCTATAAGCAAATACACCACATAGGTAGTATAAATCAGAGATGGAAAGATAAGATCCAAAAGAAAAAAGGGGGAAGGCGGGTGGGTAACCTGGACTGCAACAGTGAATTCACTCGAACATCTACATTTATGGTAAGTGTACACAACTGTACTATGTTCTTCGTGTTTCACTGTTGCAGTTATTACATTTGGGTAGAGTCCCAAAGCTATGGTTGGGAGGCTAGACAGCAGTAGGAGTGGCTATGAGGCCCTGCAGAACTGCAGTGGCAAAGCCTGCCCTGGATTTAGAGTAGAGTGGCAGATGATAATGCTTTGTAAAGGTGTGCACTGAACTCTCCAGGTAGCAGCCTCTAAAATGTCTGTGGTAGGTACTCCCCTGAGAAAGGCTGCTGAGGTGGCTGCAACTCTGGTGTTATGAGGCCTAATGCCCTTAGGCACTGGCTTGCCATGGTGTAAGTAGCAGAAACTAATGCAGTGGCCTAATCACTTAGAAACAGTCTGCTTTGAGATAGGCTTTCCTTGTGATCCTGCAGCATATGCCACTAGTAATTGCTCTGTTTTCCTGAAAGCTTTGGTTCTGTCCAAGTAGAATGTAAGCTGTCTGTGTATCTCCAAAGAATGTATAATTCTCTCCCCCTTGTTCTGTGGATTTGGGTAAAAAGTAGGCAGATGGATGGCTTGGTTAAGAGCCACACTGGACACTACTTTAGACATAAATGTTGGGTTTGTCCTCAGGAAGACTCTGTCTGGATGAAAAATGATGAAAGATTCCACAGCCATGAGCGCCTGTAGCTCTGAAACTCATCTTGCAAAAGTAATTGCTAAGAGCAGAGCTATTTTCCAAGATAAAAACTTCATATCAGATGTAGCAGCTGGCTCAAAAGGAGGCAGGGTGAGCTTTTCCAAGACATAGTTGAGGTCCCATGCAGGTATTGGTAGTCTTCTTGGGGGCCTTAAATTTTTGGCTCCTCTGAGGTACTGCCTTAATAAAGGTTGAGAAAAAAGTGGTGGCTCTGTATTGTAATGAGCCATGGAGAGGATCATAATGGACCTCATAAATAAAGACATAGGGAATTTGCAGACTTTGGATCCATCCCAGTTTGGTCTAGAGAATGTATCGGATAAAGGGTCTCAAACACCTCAAAAAATCTAGAGAGACTTAAACCTCGACACGGCTATTAATATTACCTCAGTGTCACTGCTCAACAGAGGCACAGCAAAATAATGGGTATAGTTCCCCGTATGAACCTATGAACCTATGAACCTATGAATGGCAGAGGCATGAATTTTAATAGATGAAAAAGATAGGCCTTTGTCCAGCATCTCAGTTAAGTATTGCAAAATCTGAGGAATATTTGGTACCACAGTACCAGTTCCTTGTGCCTGGTTCCAGGCACAGAATCTCTTCCATTTTCTAGCATAAGACTTTCTAGTACTAGGCCTTCTGGCTTCCAGAATGACATCCATCACAGCTTTACTGAGAGGTGTTTTTTGTATGTCTACATTATCCGCCATGCTGCCAAGTTTAATGTAATGAGTTGGCTGTGCATGATCTGATTGTTTTGCTGGGACAGTAGTCGAGGTATTTGAGGTAAGGTCCAAGCCGAATATAGAGATAAGTTCCTTAGTACTGGATACCAGTACTGGCGTGGCCAGTCTGGGGCAATCAGTATCATCTTTGGCTTCTCCTGTCTGACCTTTAGGAGCACCTTGGGGAGGAGAGGCAGTGGAGGAAAGGCATATACTGATAGGTTTCTCCAGCTGAAAGATAGGGCATCCACTTTCCATGCTTGTCTGTGATAAGTCCTTGTGCAAAATCTTTTTAGTTGGTAATTGAGAGGGGAGGCAAATAGATCTATGTCCGGGCATCCCCATTTCCTTGTTATCATGCTGAAGACTTGTGGATCCAGCTTCCACTCGTGGGGATCCATGAGGTTTCTGCTTAGTTAGCCTGCCAGAGTACTTTCCTTTACTGGCAGGAATTGTGCCTGCAGATGTACTTGGTAAGTCAAAGCTGTGTCCCACAAGGTCATGGCTAGTCTGCAAAGGGGGTAAGAGTGTGTGCCCCCTGCTTGTTTATATACCACATGACTGTGGTGTTGTCTGTCTTTATCAGTAGTTGTCCCAGATGATGTAGGTCCTTGAAGGCTGTCAGGGCATTTTGAACAGCTAACATCTCTTTTTGATTGATATGTAGATGCATTTGGTTTGAGGACCATGTGCCCTGAATGCCTCTTCCTGCCATGTGGGCTCCCCAGGCATAGTCTGATGCATCCGTTGTTAGTGTCTGCTTGGCTGGAGGTAATGTGAATGGCTGTCCATTGTTCTGGTGACAAGCCTTTGCCCACCATCAAAACTCCTGTTGCAGGCAGGGAATGAGAGTAATGACTGTTTCCAGGCTGTGGCAATGCTGAGTCCAAACACTTTTTAGGTACCATTGAAGTTTCCTCATATGCAGTCTTGCATATGGAATTAGTAGGATGCAGGATGCCATGAAGCCCAAAGCCTGCAGAATATTTCTTGCAGATAACTGGGCCTTTGTTGCCAGCGTTTTGAAATAGGTAATCAGTTGCCTTTGTTTGTCTGGCGTGAGATAAGCCATTTGGGCAGTTGTATTCAAGCTTGCACCCAGGAATGTTATCTCTTGTGAGGGTACTAGTTTTGATTTCTTTTTGTTGACTATGTACCCTAGGCATGACAGAAGTCTTTTCACAAACGCCAGATGTTGAATTAGAATGTCCTTGTTCTCTGCTTGAATGAGACAGTTGTCCAATTAAGGATATATTTGTATTCCTCTTTGTCTGCAGAATGCAATTACTGGTGCCAGGCACTTTGTAAAGACACTGGGCGCAGTAGATAAGCCAAAGGGCAGTGCAGAGAATTGGTAATGCATTGAACCAGCCTTGAATCTTAGGTATCGTCTGCATGATTGTCTGATTGGAACATGCAGGTATGCCTCTTTTAGGTCTAAAGTCACAAGCCAAGCATTCTTGCCCAACATGGGCAGAAGCTGCTGCAAAGTCAACATTTTGAATTTTGGAATATCCAGGAAAGTGTTCAGAATAGATAGGTCCAGTATCAGCCTCCAGGCCTTGTCCTTTCTGGGTACCAAGAACAGTCTTGAGTAAAATCCTTGTCCCTGCTCTTGCTCTGGTACTTGTTGAATGGCCCCCATGTCCATGAGGGATGAGACTTGTTTTTGCGCCTCTGCCCACTGATTTTTTGGCAGATCTGGCTATCCGTTTGCCTTTGGCATAGTATGGAAATGGAACTTGTATCCTTGTGACACTATGTTTAGAACCCACCTGTCCTGGGTTATGATGTGCCAATTTTGAGCAAAAAGTGCTAATTTTCTCCCTAAGGGTGCTGCCAGAAGATAAGTGCTTGGTGCAGGCAGGGAGAAGTCATTGGGACTGTTTTCTGTATGTCTGTGATCTATCTTCTCAAGCTTTGGAGGTAGAAGCACCCCACTGCTTGGGCCTATAAGAACCTTGCGCTTGGGATCTACCCCTAGGGCATCTGGTTCTGCCCCTTTGAGTTCTGTCTGACACAGGAAAGGACCATTTTTTCGTAGGCCAGTGTCTACTAAACCTGGGTGGCTGTACTTGTAAAAATTATTTGACAGTTTGCATAGATTTAGCTTTTTCCTCCATTTTCTTTAACAACTCTTTCGCCTTAACACCAAACATAGTATCATGCTGCAAAGGTGCATCTAGTAATTTAACTTTAACATGATCAGGCTGATTTTGTTCCTTTAACCAAGCATGCCTCCTAATTACAGAACCCATAACTGCGGCCCTGCAGGAGGCCTCCAAAGAATCAAAACCACATTGCAAAGTATGCTTTCCAACTTGTTCTGCTGCATACAATAAATCCTGCATTTCCTTGTTTTCTGCACATTCAGAATTTAACAACATTTTCTGTTTAAGCAATCCCATGACATGTTGCTGATACTTAAGCATATGAAATTGACAGTTTAAGGCCCTTATAGCCAAAGCCGCAGATGTGTAAACCTTTTTTCCCCATCTATCCAGTGCCCTTGAATCCCTGTCAGAGGGGGTTGGGTTTTTTTTGCAGTGGAAGCCTTAACTCCCTTTGGACCCTGTGAGATAGTTTCTGGGTCAGCAGCAGGTTTTTTAAAAAGAAATTTGTGTGAGTCAAGAACCCTGTAATATCCGTCAGGCTTAACAAGAGCTGGGGGTAAGGAGTCAGGCTAGACTCCGAAAACACATCATCTACAATGTCTAACACAGGTGGAAAAGCTAGAGGCCTGTGCTGAGGTAGTAAGAGAAAATCCCTGAGCCTCTTTTTAGATTCTGAAAAATCTTGGCTCTCCCAGTGGAAATGCTCCCTCGTGGTATGCAAGGTTTCCCCAAAGGAATAGTCCTCAGGAGGAGATGCTGAAGGTATAGATTCTTCAGCATCAGAATCCTCATGGGGGGGGGGGAGAATATTCCTGATCAGAAGAGGAATCAGAAGAAATAGAAACCTGATCTGAAGATTCATAGTCAGTGTCTTGCCTAGGCCTTTTATCAGGAGGGGGATGGGAACCCCTAATCAAGGTAATCAAGTCTTCGGCCATTTTGAGTATCTGTTTTTTGGGCATAGAGGCCTGTCCACATGGCTCTTGAGTTTGTTTCCTTGCTTTAGAAGTTGCTTTAGTCTATGCCTTTGATGCTGAAGTCGTTTTAATGTAAAGATGTTTAGATCTGAATACACCTTCAGAAGCCGGTGCCTGCTCAGCGGCTCCAGACCCATCTGAGGGATTAGCATCCGATGCTCCAATACCTTGAATATCCAGCGGCATGGCAAACTCCACGTGGGAGTCAGTAGCGGCCTGCGACTCTAAAGTAGCGGGTGTCAGGGGCTGCGAAAGCACCTCACTGAGAACTGGCGACTGGCTTAGAAGAAGCTTTGTCATCGGTTTTGGGCCTCGGTTGTTTTTGTTTTTCTTTGCGTTTTTTGTAAACTCTGGTAGTCGGATGGCTATCCAATGACATTTCAGGATAATTAAACCATCGTCCAAAAAAGTTTAAAGCAAAATCATACCGACGCTTAATAGTGCGTTAGTTAAATCTAGCACAAAACCGACAACCAGTAACGTTGTGATCAGGGCCTAGGCAAGGGATACAATAAGAATGAAAATCCTTATGAGGTATTTGCTTTCCACAAGAAATACAATTATTAACTTTTTATGACATCGGTATGGAGCAAGAAAAAAGTTTCCCTAACGGGGTACTTAGCTTTATTGAAGACTTCGGATCTGAAACTCAAACACGAAAATCTCAGGAGTCGGCCAACCAGCACTTGTGAATTGCTTCTGTTTCGGGCACCGCACAGCAAGAAAGACTGAAGAAAATGGCATCAGCTGCTTCTTTTATAGACCTGACATCAGGGAAGGGATGACAGCAGCCGACGCAGGACCCAAGACTTTGGAATTCAGGCCGGCTGAGGGCAACCTGCCAGCAGGATTACCTAAATGTAATGACTGCAACAGTAAAACACGAAGAACATCCATATTTTTATGAGTAACAGGCCAAAAATATGAGGCAACAATCTGGACATTCTACAAAAATCGGTACAGTTTGGTATGAAAAGCATACATAACACCATCCACTACAAACACTTTAAACAAGGGTCACCAAAATGGCACACCAAAGTCCTTAAGGCAGTCAAGGTACGGCCACTACACAAGGCAAAGTTCTAATTATAGGTGTCTCAGTAGTGAAACACAACACTCACTAGGCACAGCAAAGAAAGGTTGACCTAACTGTGAGTTGTCTCTTAGGTTACAAGATACAACAGCTCACTTCAGCTATTGGAAAGGCTCACCCAGACTCTGCTACACTTTGCTGTGAGGTAAAGGTTGGATTGCTTTTTATTTGTTGTATTTTGTATTAGTTTATTGCCTTTTTATATTTTGAGTGCTGTGATTTGTTTTCTTTACCATGTGTTTTGCTTGGGTTCTGCTTTTAACTGCATATTAAAACTTAAAAAAACCCACAGCTCTGTCTCTTGTGAGTCAGGCAGAAATTAGAACTGATCAATTAAGGACTCATACACAAGACAGAAGGGGTCACTTAAGGTTAACCATTTGTGAACTGAGGGGGTGGAGCTAGGAACTAAACCTTCTATTTAAGGGGTAAAATAAAACATTTCAGAGCTTTATTGGAAAGGCTCACCCAGACTCTGCTACACTTTGCTGTGAGGTAAAGGTTGGTTTGCTTTTTATTTGTTGTATTTTGTATTAGTTTATTGCCTTTTTATATTTTGAGTGCTGTGATTTTTTTCTTTACCTTGTGTTTTGCTTGTGTTCTGCTTTTAACTGCATATTAAAACTTCAAAAGACCCCACAGCTCTGTCTCTTGTGAGTCAGCCCCCCCCCCCCCCCTGTCGTGTTCTTAAATACCACTGTCTTTCTAGTTGCCTGCCTCTTATGTTAATTTGGCCATATATCTAATTTCCTCTCTGCTTTCACTGGCTTGTGTGAGTAAGCACAAAATTATCATTTTGTGAAATCACTCCCCTTCAACTATTTAAATTTATTAGCCATTGTACTGTATTCCATAGTACCGGAATACAAAAGTGATCACACCCTTTCAATCTATCTTGCTGTTTTAAAAATAGTGACTCTCCACCAAAAGTTAACTTTTTAGACAGGTAAAACTTAAGTTACCTACTTTCACATCTAACTTCTCTAGTGCACACTGCAGTGTTTAGGATAAACCATATATTTTTTTTCATCTTACCTTTAAGCATCCCTGTGACTAGCACTTGCTCTAATATCTGCTGGAAAGCACTAGGAAGTCTTAAACTGATACAAGCACTCAACTCTCCTTATTAATAAGGAGAAATTAATCATAGGCACGAAACAGCCTATAATTGCAAAGTACCTTGCTAAGGTAAGGGAAAACAACTCCTGTACTTTTCAAAAAAAGCACCAAACCAGGCATGTCCAAGGGTCGGCTTCCATTGATTTCTCCTGTCCACCTGGTGAATCTGAGCATACTGGGGCAATGCAGCAATTGCCTCATGTACACAGACAACCCTCACCTCCTACCACCCAACACTACAACCTGTGGCAGATGCACTTACATAGCCAAACTGGAAGCAAAGCTCTCTTTACCCAAGATTGTGCTAGACAGTCAAGAGGAGAAGGTTAACACCCGCACTACACCTCAAGCAACACATAGCCCTTCTAAACTCACACCACCAACACCCACACATAGCAACACTAAATCCACATATACAGAGGCCCTTAACTGTAACCTGCCCAAGCAACAAGGACCTCCGAAGCTGAAACGCAAACAAACACCAATCACAACCAAAGTGTCACATAGCTCACAACACCAGTGTGCCACCCAGCAACAGCCCCTAAGGCAAGACAACATACCTAACACTTTAGTCATAGGTGACTCCATAGTCAGGCTCACTGATGTCCCACTCACCAGGCTTAACAAGGAGAAAATTACAGTGAGCTGCCTGTCGGGTGCTAGGATCCGCCACATAACTCATGCAGTCAAGTCACTCCACAACAAGTACAAATATGACTCTGCCATTGTCCATGTTGGAGTGAATGACTTGAGACGTACCTCCCTGGACTACATGAAAAGAGACATGGAAGAGCTCTCGGATCATGTGGCCCAGGCAGGTATGACCCTAGACCTGAGTAGCATCCTGCCTTCACCCAGAATGATACCATAATATAAGGACAAAATGACTGACTTCCAACAATTGGCTAAGATTCTGGTGTCATTCAAAGGGAATCCAGTATCTGTCTGCCTGGGATGACATGATCTACAGACCACAATGCTTTGCCAGATATGATCTGCACCTGTCACCCCTGGGATTCAGGTTACTGGCAAAGGCTCTTGCCACCCCTATAGTGCCTTTTTTAGGCAAAGTTCAAAGGACAAAACCACCACCGTAACAGGTACAAGCATGCAAAATTTGAAGGTAATGCTAGAAGTCTAAACCACAAAATGCACTCTCTCAAGGCACTCCTAAAAATGGAGAACATCGATATCTGTGCAGTAACTGAGACCTGGTTCAAGGCTCCAGACAGCACCCCTGCAATACCAGGCTACAGCTCTTACCACACTTTTCAGCCAACAAACCAGGATTGAAACACTAAAGGTGGAGGAGTGTTCATATTCACCAAGGATATTCACACCACCAGGTTAGCTGCCCAACACAATGCATCTGAAATTCTCCAGGTGTAACTAACACTAGGTAAGACTGCAATCCAAATTGTAGCTTGCTACAGATCCCCCACCATGCCCCAAAATTCTCACTACACCTTTCTAAACATGCTGGAAAATATTAATATACAACCAAACACCCTAATACTGGGTGATTTCATCTACCCTGCCATTAACTGGGAAAACTACTCATGTACCAACACCTTTGCCCAACGGTTCCTGGAATTCATAAATTCCAATGCCCTGGATCAACTAATCCACAGTCCCACCAAGAGCTCCAATATCCTAGACCTGGTCATTACCAACATGGGAAATCGATGCTCCACACCTATGGTCACCTCCTCGTTGGTCAGATCAGACCATAAGCTAATCACCCTTAACATCCACATCCCACCCCCACCCCCCAGTAAGGAAACCTCCATAAAAAACTTCTCCAAAGCATGCAGATGGGAACTGAAAGTTTGACTGCTGAGTCCTACACTAAGGCACTGTACAAGCACATCCACTCATGCATGAATAGTGCCATCCCAAATATAACCAAGATGTTCTCCTCCAAAAAAAGGAAGCCAATCTAGTGGTCCCCTGCCATAAACAAACTTTACAACAAAAGGAAGAAACTGTTGCAGAAAAGAGGAAAATCCCAGGATGCAAAAACCTCCCTTACCAGCATCAGTAAAAAGCTGAGATCCCTCATAAAATCCTCCAAAACTAGTTATGAAAATAAAATTGCCAAAGATTCCAAAGACAACCACAAGGCATTCTATAACTATGTCAAGCATCTAAATGGCAATGCTCAGATCTGCTCTGAGCTACAACAGAATGGCATTAAATATACTGATCCCAAGGATATTGCCAATATGTTGGCAGATCAATTCAGTGCTAACATCACCCCCCTCTCACCCCCTAAATGGCCCATCTCAATACCAGAAGATTGCCAAATTCCGGTAATAACGGCCACACAGGTAAAATGCGCACTCTCCAAAGCTAAGAATACAGCATCCATGGGACCAGATGACATCCCGGACTGTGTACTACATGAACTACAAAATGAACTGGCACCTCACCTAAGTGTCATGTTTAATCATACCCTCACCTCAGGCTTCATGCCCACTGAGTGGCGCACAGCTACAGTTATCCCACTCCACAAGGGGGGATCCACCTTGGATTCCGGGAACTACCGCCCTATCAGTCTGGCAAGCCTGATCTGCAAGGCCATGGAACGTATTATCATGGAACTTATAAACAAAAACATTGGCAACCTTAAAACTGTGCACCCCACCCAGTTTGGGTTTGTGAAGGGCCGATCTTGTCTCCTGAACCTGATTGACTTCTTCGAATCAGTCTCCAGGGCCGTGGACGAGAGTAAGGCAGTCCACACAGCCTATCTAGACCTCGCCAAAGCCTTTGACACCATCCCCCTCTCTGGAATCATAGATAAACTTTCTAAGCTGGGCATTAATCCCTACGTCACTCGATGGGCTGCCAACTGGCTTACTGACAGACCCCACACTGTAAAAGTAGCTGACTCCAAATCCAGCTCCAGAGAAGTGGAGTACCTCAGGGTTCAGTCCTAGGACCTCTCTTGTTTGGCATCTACTTCTCTGAAGTACAGGCCAATACTAAGGGACTCTGGCTAACAAAGTTCACAGATGACTGCAAACTGGGAGCCATTATTGAATCCCCAAATGATGTTGATACTCTGCAAAAAAGCCTTAGAGAAACAGATGCTTGGTGCCAGAGCCATGGGCTCAAGCTCAATGCCAAGAAATGTATAGTTATCCCCTTTTGGAAAAAACATGTACCCGTGAATTACCACATAGGTGGCAGTACATTAAACAATGAAAGTGTGATATGAGACTTAGGGACACAGGTGGACAGTGGTCTCACCTTCAATAACCACATCGCCACAACAGTCAGGAAATCCTTCTATGTGGCACACCTCATCACTAAGGGCTTTTCATCCTGAAAAAAGGAGGTTATTGTCCCACTGTATTTATCCCTCATTAGACCCATTATAGAATATATTTGGTATGTACTTCTCAAGACATCTGCATCAACTGGAAAGGACGCAGAAATACCTCACTAAAAGAATCACAGGCCTAAAGCAGATGCCTTGTGATGACCGTCTTAAACTCCAGCTATACTCTGTCACATATCGTCTACTCCGAGGCAATCTCTGCTTAACATACAAGGCCATGTCAAACCCAGAGCTGTTGGACATGCTACGCTTAAAGAAATCCCAATGCCTCAGAGCCACACGCTCCAGGGATCTAAACTTTGTCATCACAATAAACAAAACATGCTGGAGGGATAGGTTCCTGACCCAGAGACTCCCCAGACTCTGGAATAGACTGCCCATACATGTCAAGCAGAGCACCTCTTTGGCCCTCTTCAAAAGAAACCTTGATGATTGGATGGGGAAAGTAAATTCACCCCAGGGATCATGTCAGTCACCCTGCTAGACAGGGGTCCAGGGAAGTAAATCGTGTGGGAAGAAATAGCCAGGGAATTGTTATGGCTAGGCTTGTGTAGGCCCTAGGGCCGATAGCCTAGTACCAACCTATGAACCTATATATGATATGGTCTCTGTCCTTATATGGGTGAATGACTTCAGACACATCATTGTATTGAATAAAGACAGAGACATGGTAGAGCTCCCTGAATGTGCATTTGAGAGTGGTAAGAAGCTAGTCTTAAGTAGCATCCTACTTTCAGGAAGAATGATGTTGCAATATAAAACATAAAATGATTCTACACCTGCCTTACTCATCTGGGCCATTCCAAGGGGGCTTCAGTATGTGTCAGCATAGAACTAGATAGTTAACAGTCCTATGTGTTTTGCCAAAAAATTATGCACCTCTCACCTCAGAGATTTTGTACACTGGCCAAAACTTTCTCCACCCTCATGCTGCTTTTTTTAGGTAAAGTCAGTCTACTTAATCTATAATCCTAGTCACACCCAATCAGGACAATTTAAAAGTAATGCTGTTCAGTGCTTTTCATCAATATAAGAAACTACCCCAGCTATAAGACCTGACCCTAGAAAATCTGATATCTACATTATCAGCGAAACTGTGCTGTACTTTGCTGTGAAGGCATACTTTCCCTACCAGGTTACAATGCTTACCAGTAGCACAGGCTCTCTGTGGAGTGTACTGTTTATTACCGGTGCAGGCATATACACATGTATTCGGAATTCTATTACATCTACACTCTTATGGTGAGACAATGACACCAAACTCATCTATGCCCTTGTAACTATAAATAAAACCCCTACTCCCATCCCAGCTAACTGCAGAACCCAATCTACACCATCCCAAATCCATAGCAGTAATTTAAACAAGTTAGTATCTCACCAAAAAACCAAACACCGTTATTAGGTTCATAGGTTCATACTAGGCTATCTGCCCTAGGGCATTTACAAGCCTAGCCAGAGTGTGTTTGGCTTTCGCCACCCCTTGGAATGAGTTTACTGTGCCCTTTTTAAGGTTGTGTTTACTGTGCCTCTGTCTAGTAGTGACACAGAAGTGATCCCGGGGGTAAACCTACGATCTCACATCCACTCGTCAAGATTTTTCTTGAAGAGAGTCAGTGAGGGGCTCTGCCTAACATGGACTGGGATTCTATTCCAGAGTGAAGGGAGCCTCTGGGTTATGAGTCTGTACCTCCAGCATGTCCTATTTATTTCTGTGCTGAGGTTCAAGTCACTCGATCGCATAGCTCTAAGGGATTTGGATTTTCTGAGGTGGAGCATGTCCATTAATTCAGGGTTGTACATGGCTTTGTACGTCAGGCATAGATCACCTCTGAGTAGGGGGTATGCAACTGAGTAGAGCTGGAGTTTCTTTAGCCGAGCAGCATATGGCATCTGTTTGAGTCCCTTGATCCTCTTACTGAGGTACTTTTGGGGTCTTTCTAGTTGCTGCAGGTGTCGGGTAAGGTACATCCCAAATGGGGCAGTGTACTCAATTATGGGCTTGATGAGGGATGAGTAAAGGGGCACAATGACCTCCCTTGATCTAGATGTGAATCCTTTCATGATAAGCTGGGCTATATAGAAGGTCTTCCTAACCACTTTGGCAATGTGGTTGTCAAAGGAGAGGTTACTATCAACTTGGGTCCCCAGGTCCCTAATTACTTCTTCTGTACTTAATGGATTACCTTCTATGTGGTAATTTGTGGGTACTTTGTTTTTGCCAGAGGGTATAACTATACACTTTTTGGCGTTTAGTTTAAGGCCATGGCTCTGGCACCAGTTATCCATCTCTATGAGACCCTTTTGGAGGAAGCTTGTGCAAGCTGGAGAGTCAATTATGGTGCCCAGTTTGCAGTCAACTGCGAACTTGGTCAGCCACAGTCCTCCCATGTTAGCCTGTACCTCAGAAAAATATATTCCGAATAAGAGAGGTCCCAGGACTGAGCCCTGTGGGACGCCACTTGTAACTGGTTTAGAGTCTGACATGGCTCCAGCAATGCTGACCATGTGGGTTCTGTCCTTGAGCCAGTTTGCAACCCATCTTATGACAGGGGTTTACATTTAGGCTGGACAGTTTGTCTACGATGCCCGAGTGGGGTATTGCGTCAAAGGCTTTTGCAAGGTCTAGGTAGGCTGTGTGGACCACCTTACCCTCATCAATGGCCTTGGTGACTGTTTCAAAGAAATCTACCAGGTTCAGGAGGCAGGATCTGCCCTTGACAAAGCCGAATTGGGTAGGATCCAGTGTCTGTAGGTCCCCAATGTCTTTGTTTATGAGCTCCATAATGATCCTCTCCATAGCTTTGCAGACCAGGCTAGTCAGGCTTATGGGGCGGTAGTTTCCAGGGTCCGTAGAGGCGCCTCCTTTGTGGAGTGGGACTACTGTTGCTGTACGCCATTCTTTAAGAACATATCCTGTAGTAAGGCTAAGACTGAATAGCAGCTTTATGTGAGGGTATAGCTCTTCTTGGAGTTCATGTAGCACGCAGCCCGGGACACTGTCCAGTCCCACTGATGCTGTGTTTTTTGCTTTGGAGAGGGTGGCTCTCACCTGGGCATCTGAGATGTCAGGGAGGCAACACTCTGCTGGGATAGATATTTGTCCTTTTGGGGGGGAGAAGTTTGCACAGAACCTGTCTGCCAGGATGTTGGCAATGTCTGAGGGTTCAGTGTCTTTTTTGTTATTATGGACTAACTCTGAGCATATCTGGGAGATGCCACCCAGGTTTCTAACATAACTAAAGAAAGCCTTATGATTATCTTTTGTTGCTTGTGCAATTTTTCTCTCGAAAGTGGCCTTGGATGTTTTTATGAGTGATCGTAGTTTTTTGCTAGTACTGATCAGAGATGCCTTCCCTTTTAGGGATTTTGCTCTATCATGTAGTAGCTTCCTCCTTCTGTTGTATAGCTTATTTATGGCTGGGGTCCACCAGACAGGATGTCTGCCTTTGGAGGAATGGATCTTGGTTTTATTTGGGATTGCATGATCCATGCATTCCTGAAGGTGTCCATAGAATGCGTTTATAAAGGATTCAGCAGATAGGGCCGTGGTTTCCACTGGCCTAGGGGCCTTGAAGGATTCCACTTTGGTTTTAAGAAATGTGAAGTTAGCTTTTGAGAAGTTCTTCACTGTGGTCTTTTGTGCTGGGGGTGGGGGCAGGATGTGGATTTCTAGTGAGATTAATTTATGGTCCGATCTTACCAGTGAGGGGTATACTTCTGGTATGGAACATTGTGTTCCCATGTTGGTGATGATCAGATCTAGTATGTTTTCCCCTCTTGTGGGAGTGGTGACCAATTGTTCCATAGCATTTGAGTTTATGAATTCTAGGAACCTCTGGGCTAGGGTGTTGGGGCTTGAGTAATGCTCCCAGTCTACGTTTGGATAGTTGAAGTCCCCCAATATGATGGTGTTTGGAGAGACGTTCATATTCTCCTGTGTCTTCAGGAAGGCTGAGTGGGGTTCCTGAGTTCGAGAGGGTGGTCTGTAGCATGCTACAAACTGAAAGGCAGTTTTGCCCACTGTTAGTTTCACATGGATGGTCTCCGATGCTTCGTGCAATGCCACTAACCTGGAGGTGTGGGTGTCCTTGATGAATATGGATACTCCCCCTCCTTTTGTGGTTCGGTCTGAGTTTTGGGGCCGAAAAGCATGATATGAGGTATAACCTGGTAGTGCTGGGGTGCTCTCGGGAGCCTTGAACCAGGTTTCCGTCACTGCACAGACATCGATGTTCTCCATACTGAGGAGGGCTATGAGAGCGTGCATCTTGAGGTTTAGACTTCTGGCGTTGAGCAGCATTACCCTTAGTTTCCTTCTACTTGTGTTGTCTAAGAAGGTGGGCTTGTCTTTTGAGCCTTGCCTAAAAAAGGCACTATGGGGGTGGCAAGAGCTTTTGCCAATATCCAAAAGCCCAGGGGTGACAGGTGCAAGCCGTCCCTTGAGAAGCAATGTGGCTTGTTGAGCATGTCATCCCATGCAGACAGATACTGGATCCCCTTTGAATGACACCAATACTTAAGCCAATTGTTGAAATTGATAATTTTGTCTTTATACTGAGGCATCATTCTTGGTGAGGGTAAGATGCTGCTTAAGGTCAGGGTCATACCGGCCTGGGCTACATGATCAGAGAGCTCCTCTATGTCTCTTTTCATGTAGTCCAGGGAGGTACGTCTCAGGTCATTCACACCAGTATGGACAATGACTGAGTCATATTTGTACTTGCTTTGGAGTGACCTGAGTGCTTGTGTTATGTGGCGGATTCTAGCGCCCGACAGGCAGCTCACTGTGACCTTTTCTTTGTTCAGCCTGGTGAGCGGGACGTCAGTGTGTCTGACTATAGAGTCACCTATTACAAGTGTATCAGGTATGTTGTTGAGCCTTAAGGGCTGTGGCTGTTTGGCACACTAACTTTGTGAGCTATGTGTTGCCTGTGTTTTGTTTTGGGGTAGTGGTCGCTTGGGTGTCTGCTTTGGAGGTCTCTGCTGTTTTGGCAGATTTTTATTTAGAGCCTCCGAGTATGCTTTTGTGTGTTTATGTGTTTGGTCTGTAGTTGTGGTAGGACTATGTGAGACTGGATTTGTGGTGTGTGTGGTTACCTTCCCCTCCTGACTGGTTACGCTAGTACTGAGTCGAGAGAGCTCAGCCTCCAGTTTGGCTATATGGTTGCATCTCTCACATATATTTGTAATTGTTGGGAGGAGGAGAGGGTTGTCTGTGTACATGAGGCAGCTGTAACATTGCCTCAAGATTCCCAGATTCACCAGCTGGACTGGAGAGGAAACCAGTAACTGACCTTTGGACATGTTAGAATAGTATAGGGAACTCCTTTGCAACTGAATCAGAAAGGACCAATAGGGGATAAAGTACTCAAGGGGAGTATATGAGGACATAGTGCTTATTTAGATTATTAGTGCTTAACTTATAGAAATTGCTTATATGAGCAAGTGCAGGGTTTTAGATTTAGAATAGAGTGTTTAATTTGAGAGTTAGAGCAGTTCCAAGGGAAAAAGTGAAGAGTAGACTTTGTGGAGCCGGAAATAGTTTAAACCCGATTAACCAGCGCTGCCCAATGCGCAAAATCGTGCAAAGCCGTGCTAAGCGATTTTTATACCAGGGAGAATGAAAGGATAGAAATTAGCCCAATATGGCCAATGAGCTACAAGTTGCTGGGCTGGGACCACTCGTATAGGGACAGATAGGCTGCTTAGAGTTCCCTCTCTCACAGTCAACAAGGAAGCCACCTAACTATTCAAGTATGATATGGGCAACACAGGCACCTTAACCACAGTCCTGGATTTAGCAAAGCCTGAAAACCGGACTAGACTAGTACAGAAAGGCGGGAAAGCAGGGAGATTATTTTTTTGTATTTTTTTCTTTTTTCACAGATAACAGAAATGCAGCAACTTAAATAACTCTAAATACACAGAGGAGGCTAGCGCACTTGAGTGTCTAGCTTACAACTATGTTACAGATATACAAGCAAAAATGACAAACAGTAACTTTTTAAAATGCAACAATGAATTTTAAGTACAGTAAGCAATGCAGATATCAGTAGGGTTCCACAGAAGCTCTGAATAACTGCGTTTTCGGAGGAATTAGCGTTTCAGGGATACAACAAGAAAGAAACAATACTTAAACACTTCCAAAGTCTCTCTTTGTCTCTCGGCCGCTTGTAGGACTCTGCAGGGCACCACGAGGAGCTTTGCTGAGCTGTATACCTTTATCCACAAACTGGGAAGGCTGCTACACTACCATAACTAAGCATACACAGCATTTCCCAAATTTCTTAAGTGCAAACTCTCTAGATACTACAGTTGTGTAAAATCTTACCATAAGGGTAGATGTCCTTGCCTTCACTACTGCAGTATTCAAAACATACGGCTTCCCCTGCCATGGAAGCCCAACATCAGGCCAGTCTACTAAAGACTCCTGTTTTTTAATGGTACGCCAAACATCACCAAATGCTTCGTATGTAACATAGGGCATAAAGGTGATGTTCAGGCCTACCAAAAACAGAACTTCTTTGACACCAGTCTGAATGTATCAGATAATACACTGTCCTACCACCAGTCCATATTTACTGAACCTGGTCTTCACAAATACAGTACCACTATACTTCACACTCATATTTGCTCCATCAGTGGTGAAATCTGACCACCTATCAGTGGCATGGACTATAAGGGCCCAAGCCCAAATGCCCACAAGCAACACTATATTCAGAGATTTTTCAAAAGCCAACCTACTGCAGTTAGCTGATAATCTAATATATTTTAAGAACCCACTCCTCTATATAGCCAGCTAGCTTATGTCAGTGCTTTTGCAGAAAGTTTGTACTCTCATCTCACAAACTGCATTCATAAGTTGGCACCAGTCTAAGACAGATACAATGTCATGTTTAAGAACAACCCCTGTGGTGGAACCCTGGTATCAACAAGCTATATGACAAAAGAAAGAAATCCTCATCTTTAGAAACAAACTGAAAACCCCATGCTCCAAAACTGAACTTAAGACATTAAAGAAGGAAATGGAGTAAAATCAAATTTACCAAAATCAGATACAAGCTCAAAATTTCCATCACTACTAAAGACAACAAGTCCTTCTTCAGCTATGTCAGGAACTTTGGAAAGCACTGCACTGAATTGCTACATAATAATACTATCCACACAAATCGGGAAGCGCTCATACTTGCAGATAGACTTGGGTCAAATTTCTCCCCTTGTATGATACTCTATCCTCACCTCCTAACCTCATGCCTAAGCAAGTCATAAAACCACTTCCTGAAACAAAAAAACACTAGATCTACGTGTCCCGGCAATATGCCAAGGTGTTTTCCTGTCAGTATGAAACACTGCCTCACCAACCCACTTCTAAATCTGTTCCAGCTCAACCTCTCAACTGGTTTCATACTGGAGGCAAGGAGAATGACTATCTTTTTCCCCACAACTGATCCTGGAAGCTATTAACCAGTAACCCTCAATAACCAAATCTGTAAGGTTGTTGAACTCATTATCAATGACATTGGCTGCCTACAGCCCCTCAACACAAACCAATCTGGGTTTGTGAAGAAAAGGTTCTCTCTGCTTAACCTAGCAGACTTCTTTGAAAAAGTTACCAAAGCACTGGATGAAGGCAAACCTGCGTGCACAAAATTTACCTTGACCTAGCCATGGTCTTGTTTACTGCCCCAAACTTGGGTGTTGTAGACAATCTAATCAGTCTAAGTGTAACCCCTTATGTAACCCATTTGGAAACAAACTGGCTCACAAACAAACAACATATCAGAACCTGGGCCAAGCTCTTCTTTTGTTACTTGGGAGTCTTCCCAAGGCTGAATGTTGGGGCTGCTCCTTTATAGAATTTAACTCTCTTACATCAAAAAAATGACTTAATGGAATGAAACTCAGCAGATGGTACAAAGAAACCCTATCAGATTGCACGCCAAAGACAGAAAGATAGAGAGGATAGCTATTAGACACCCATCATAAGGGATGCCAGCAAAACCTGCTCAACAGTCCACAGGACATCAAAGGCAATTGGAAGGACTAGCAGCTTCTGAATGAAGAAGACCTCCAGAAGCTGTACTGCCCCAGACACAGCCTACAATGAAAGAAGAGGAGGAGCCCACCATAGAATAAGTAAGAGCAGTACCAAGGCCAGTGAAGTCAGGGAATGCAACAGGCTCAGATGAGGTCACAACATATATGATCAAGATTTTGGGTAAGTAAGGTGAGAAATACATCCAGAAGGTACTTGCAGCAGTATGGAGAGAAAGGCACATCCCAGATGACTGGCGAATAAACATTGTAGAGCCAGTGTACAAGAACAGAGGGGACATTAGTAACTGTGGACAGTACAGAGCTATCAAACTCTTTGACATTAAATAAATTAACTTCCTATCTGTTGTATTGCATGAAAGTTCTGGAGACAGTGACTAATACATGAATATGCAGATCAGTAGAAAGTAAGATGGGAGATTAGCAGTCTGGCTTCATATCAGGATGCAACACAATCAAACTGATATTTGCAGTGAGACTGATAGCTGAGAAGAGGCTACAGATAAGGAAAGAGTCCAACTGGGCATTCACAGATTTGAAGAAAGTATATGACAAGGTCTCAGAAGCTATTTTGGGCAGTGCTGTGACTGTTCGAAGTCCTAGAAACATGGGTAGAATTAGTGCTGGCTATGCATAATGATCGAATGGCACAAGTACAAACAATGTTCAGAATCACAGAAGAGTTCTCACTGGGAGTGGGTGTGCAACAGGGTTCGGCTCTGAACCCATTGGTGTTTATACTGGTGATGGACTACATTAGCAAACAGGTCAGAGGAAACAGATCAACAAAGTTACTGAATGTAGATAATGTGGCATTACAGGCAGACTCTGAGCAAAATCTTCAGCAAATATGGAAACAGAATGCAAAAGTGAAGGATTAAACTGAGTACAGATCAGACAGCTGTAATGGCAGCAAATAGGAGAAATCAGAAAGATGATGAGAAATGAGATAAAAGGGAAAATAGGGGAAAAGGTAACAGCTTCACAGGTGGTGTGTAACAAAAGAATCTGAAAATTAAGGTATACAAAACAACGGTGTGACCAGTACTACTGTATGGTAGACAAATCTGGACAGTGAAGGCACAGCAGTTGAAACAGCTTAAAGTTAATGAAGATGAAGTGCCTGAGACAGGTGGTAGGATGGTGAAAAAGATGACAAAATGAAGACATCAGTACAGAAGATCAGGTACTTCCAATTGCAGAGGAGGCCAAGGAGAACAGATTATAGTGGTTCAGGTACATGTGCAGGAAAACAGAAGATAATCTGATGAAGAAGATCTGAGACAGACAGGAAGAAGTCAAGAGTAAACGACGGTGTCCAGCAAAGATATTAATGGACTGTATCCTGCTACAGTTAGGCATGTCTACTGAAGAAGGCAGGACAGCGGCATTGAATTCAGAAAGGGAGAGATGGTGATAGTTAATATGACCCCCTGACCCATGTTGATAATAGGTAAAAGGGAGTTGATGATGATGACAATGATAATGACGAGTAGGGTCATCATTAACTTCCAGAAAGACACCAAGCCCTACAAAAGGGAGTCATCAGGGACATAGGCACGTGGGAAATCCATATCTAAACCTCCCTTTTGAGGTCCTCAACAGAATTTTATGCTTCATTCCATATGTACCACCAAACACATGACCTAACCTGAAAAAGACCAACATTTTCTCACTAAGAAAATCAACAACATGATTTTCATGAGCTATGCTGACAGCAATAAAGCTGTCTCTCTCTCTTTCTCCCTCTTCTGTCTCTCACAGACAACAGGACCACCTTTAAGCTCTCTGTCTCTCTCTCTTTTCTCTGCAAACTGCTAAGGTGCAACCTATGCCTAGCATACAAGGCCCCATATGACCACATCCTTTGTTATCTCCTTTTCTACAAAACCTGTAACTCCATGAAAACTTGTACAAGCAGCCTAACTCTACTAAAAGACATAAACAGAACCTATTAACAGGACAGACACTTCTCCCAAAAAATCCCTCTAAAATAGACCACTCTTTCACATTAAACAAATTAGCTTCCCAACTATCTATAAATACAAGCTAGATGAATGCATGAATGAATGGGAAACTGTAAAGCCATCCCAGGTTGACTCCACAAACTCTTATAGAAGTGATAGCCAGTAGTGGTAATTACTATGGCTATGCTACAAAACAATCTACCTGATCAACTGCCTTGCAGTAACCTAGGTACTTACATAATATATTTGCCAGTGCACTGGAACATAATGTAAAATAATGTAAATCTCTGACACATGGAATGTAAATGAATCACATTATGCATGCATGGTAGACACCGAGGGGCTGGAGTTTACTGTTAGGTTGAGCATAACAGGTGAAGGTTTGCTACCACAAGCAGGGGATAGACTCAACCCCATCACCTATGACTGTGACTGCACTGGCATGCTGGGGGTGTATGCTAAAGACACACCACAGCTACAAGGAGGAAGCGTATGAGGACAGACATTAAGAAAATGCACACCGAAACCTATCTGAATACTGCAGAAAAGACTGGCCGCTGGTTTTCCTGGCATAGGCATGCACAGGAAGTAGTTTGCAGGCTATGCCTGGCTATGCTCTGTATTGGAGAGGATAATTTGGCAGGTATACCTGTTGAAACAGAAAATATGCACACCATCTGTGATACTATGCCAAAACCTTGCATGGCAGCTACATTTCTTGGACTGGATGGGCAGGTAAGAGAAGATGAAAACTAACATGGTATCTGTGTAAGTCCTCCATCGACTGTCAGTGCAATATGCATTCATTTAGGGCACAAGCAGAAAGCACAGCAGGACTGTGCATGACCGCCTAAATGAGTACAGTGGTTTTCTTCACTAGCAAGGAGTAGCCCCACCTACTAGACACGTGGTCATATAGTGGCATCTTTATACACAGAAACTTTTTAGGTGTTGTTTTCTTCCCCTGCTTGCTGGCCATACAGTCACCTCCTATTTGACTCATGCCCATTTTCTCCCTATGGTTGAGGGAGTCCCCTTCAGATTCCAGGCAGATATTGGTGAGTTTGGTACTCTTGCCTACATTCCTGCAGTGACAGCTATTTTGAATGTAAAGCCCTACCCCTTCCCTTGGGTTGTGATGTGGATACCTACATGACCATAGGGACCGTCTATGCTGCCTTATATCACTTCATATGGCTGACAACAGCTACCATCTCTGGCTTCTGTGGACATGCCCATGTCACTGTTCTGCACCGAGCACTAACCTTTCAACACTGTCCTTTTACTTCAGCAGCGATACAGCACCTAAACTGGCTGGGACCCAACTCCTCAGCTCAAGGGATGTTTATGCTCATGATGCTAGCAACACCATCAATAACCAGATCAGTTAAATAAATCTGGGTGGCCTGAGCCATATTCAAGGTATGTTCCCTCTATGCCACTGGTGCAGCAATTATGCACAGCAGATTCCCTATATATATCCATATTAGTCTGTGGATTTCTGAAATACAAATATTTGTGATCAAATTATATGTTTTACCTCATCATTATCAACAATGTGGGTGTTAACTTATATAAAGGGAATATCGCCTTGCAAAACAGCATTCTTAGTTTTCTTTGCATGTTCAGTGGTAAGGAAGAACACTGGACCACGGTAGTTTGTTTGCGCACTGCTTAGAATATTATGGCAGCTGCATAGTTTGATGGCTGTGTACTACTGCTATAACATTCTAATCCATATTAGTGACAGATAAAATAAATCACTGATCTATCACCTGAAGTACTACTACAAAACATTTGTAATTGTAAGACTGTCCGATTTTGCTGAATGACGACGATCTTCCTCAAATCTTTGCTATGTCCCATGTAAAGCATTTGATTTTCTCGTAAACCACTGAAGTCAATGTCAAGCATTACAGTTTAATTAAATACAAAGCTGTTAAGAACTCTATAAAAGTTGCACAAACACGTTTGTCTTCTTTTAAAATAAAAAGACTTTTTCAAATGCAACAATGTAACCTTTAGACTAGTTTTAAAGGAAAAAACTAATCACATGATCAGCATTATATCATCTTCTTAAAGGAAAATTCATTATAAAACTTCATCGTAGATAAAATCTTAATATCAACAACTAATCTACTTTACTGCATAAATTAATGACCACTGAAGAAACTATTGACATAAATGTAAACTTTACAAACTCTTTTCATCTTTTAAAAAGCCTTAGTTTTAACAAACACCTACTAGAAGAGACCTTATTAAGACCTAGTGCATGCACTGCATCAAATCGCATCTGCCAATAAAGTTCCTTCTTTTCTAAAACCAGTCCCCATGGGCCTCCTCTAGGATTAAATGGTAATTGTTCTAAAACTACAAACGTAAATTGATGCTTCAGAAAGTTTCTGATATGTTTAGATAATGCATTTGTATTTCTTTTTTTTTTTAATGAATTTCCTAGATTTGTGTTTTTTTGTACTCTCTCCTTAAGCATCAGCTCCGTTTTGCCCACATAAATGCTAGGTCATGTTGGCAGAAAGCCAAATATACCACTTCTCTACTGGAGCAACTAAATCTACTTTTTACAACAACATTTTCCTTTTTCACTTTAAATTTGTGACGCACAAGTATATTACCACAAAAAATTACATGACCCACATCTATACAAGCCAGGTTTTGTACCATGACCTGCAAGGGGTTTTACAGATTCAAGATATCTTTAAATACTAACCCCTCTCCTATAAGTAATAGTGAGTTTCTCACCCAACAATTCCCTCCACTTCTGGTTACCTTTTACGATGGTCCAATTCTTATTTAGGATCTATCTGATATTTTCCCAACTGGGAGAATAAATAGTGGCAAAACTACACTTAAAATTGCCTTCCTTGTTTTTTTCACAGTCATTAAGAGGTAAAACATCCAGGACAGTTTCTGTCCCGACAAAATGGGAACAAAGTAGTTATTAACCCTCTTTTGGACTACTTCTTCCAGTATAGCATCAATAAATACCCCAGGATAGCCCCTTCTTAAAAACCTGGATTTCAAGTTATCACCTTCTTCCAAAAAAATCTACATGGTTTGTGACCATCCTGGCCACTCGTACAAGTTACACTTTAACAACAGCCTTTTTCTGAATAGTAGGGTGAGAACTTGTAGAATAATAGAAAGGAGTTAGAATGGTTGACTTCCTATAGATTTTAGAAATCTTTGGTTGTTGTAAGCCTTCGTAAAGCAAAACACCTAAGCAGGAGATGCTCTCTTGACCTAGCTCATGTGTAAATCTTAAGAAAGTAGTAGTACTGTTAGAAAATTAGTTATTTTTTGCACATCATCTTTCCATACCGCGAATATGTAATTCAGGTAACTCGTATACAGGTACCAGGAACTGGGAAATTCACCATTAAATATGCATTTCTTTTCCCATTCTATCATGACTATATTCACATAAACGGATCTGCATGCTGATCCCATGGCTATCCATTTTTCTTGCAGGAAATATTGATTTTCAAAAATATATAGTTGTTCTACAACACCAACCTCATTAGTTCTAAAAATACTTGAATTCTATCCTGAGATAAATCACTATGGGTTTCAAGAAACTCTGTAACCCTATGCTATGTGGAATTATGGTGTACAAATCCTTGACATCTATAGTTATGAAAGTGCAGTGCTCATAAAAAAAAAAAAGTTGTTACATTTCTTTAAAAAGTCTCATGAATCCTTACATACATGTGAGATTTTTTTGCACTAACCCTTTTAGGTGGTAGTCTAAAAATTTCACTAACGGGAAATGAGAGAATTCCTTGCATCCACGATGGGATGTATTGGGGGATTATTACTGTTTCTGTATATTTTTGGTACCCCAAAGAAAGTAGGTACCATAACATTTTTGAGATTCAAATAATTGTATTCATCTTGATTACTCTGCCCCTGTGCAATGTTAAGGAGATCTTTATATAGGCTATATGTATCTCATTTTTAGAAACCTGCCTGTAGGGCTCATCAAACAGAATGTTTTACATCCTGTCTGTGTAATCCTTCTTGCTCATAATCACAACCCCTCCCCCTTTACCTGGCTTCATTATTCTTATACCAGAAGCCTTTAGCTTTTTGAGTGTTTCAAATTCCTGTTTGTTCTCGTTAGAGTTTGACAACCCCCTATTCACATTTGTGCCTATTGTGCTTCTTAAATCAGATTCAGAAATGCTCTCAAAGGCTTGCAACTCACGGTGGAGGGGTGGATTGCAAGTACCAGGTAGTTTCAAATCCAAACATTAGTCTAAGATTAAACTGTTTCAGATCTATTACGGCACAGAGAGTAATAGATGCTCCTTAATAATGCTCCTTTGCTTCTTCTCTGACATGAAGCAAAACAGCAGCACCAATCCTAAGATGAGAAACAGGCCTCAGGCTCTTTAGTGATCAACAGTCTTGTCTCAGTTGATACAGGGGTGTGTAGACTTGCTGTACATTTTCCTGGTAGATGCTTTAAATGGTAATCAGACCAATTAGGAATTTCTGACACAGACACTTGCTGCTTGACGGTGCTGTGGTGCAGCAGTAAAGTTGTCGCCTCACAGCATGAGGTTCTCTGGTTCGATTTTCCACTGGAGGGCCTTCTGTGCGGAGCCTGCATGTCCTCCCTGCATTCCTGTGGGCTTCCTCTGGGTGCTCCGGTTTCCTCCCACTTTATAAAGACATACATCTGGAACATTTCTCCCTGGGCCTCCGCTGGAAATTAGCTTAGTTCCGAGTCAGACTTTCCCGGTAAACAAAGGTTAAATAAATAAATATTAAACGATTCATGACGCTGGTCTTTTGGCTTATAACAAATGAAAAACCTTTAAATAAAAGTTCAGCATGGGACTGATCAATATCAAAAGAGCTAAGAGTGAATACTTTAAAGTCACCTGCAAAGTTCATAATGACAGTACATAATCCCAAATCAATAGTCATTCAAATCTCTCCTCAGTTCCTCCAGACTTTTTTGTTGGTCTGTCGGTATTCTTCCATCTCCCCACAGACTGCTGCAACAGTCTTACAAACTTTGCAGGTCCTCTTAATCTCTTCTTTGTAGGCATCCAGTCAGTGTATGTAGTAGCCGGTAACTGAATTTTACTCAGGCTGACATTATCTCTGGCTGCCATTTCTCAGTTTATGTTTTCACACTGGGAGAGCTGAAGTTAGGCTGTTGATCAGTACGCAGCCATCCTGAAAGTCTGTGTGCGCAACTATGTATTGGTGAAATTTCAAGGGTACTTTTACAGACAAATCACAACTCAAGATGCCTACATCTATACAGGACATTTCCAAACATGTGAGTGGAAACAACTAAAGCAGACTCTGACTATTTATGGATGAGGTATTCAGGGAGATATTCTGAGGTTAGGCTAAATAGTAGCTAATCATACAGTACTTAATACAAAGAAAGAATTTGTCAAGAACGATGAACAATGGAGATTCACCTAAGTGGCTACTACTAGTGTTGGGGTCTGCATATCTTCACTCTGCTGGGACACAATGCTCCTTTGCTTATTCTCTGATATGAAGCAAAACAGAAGCACCAATCCTAAGATGAGAAACAGGCCTTGATCAACTGTCTTGTCTCAGCTGATACATGGGGTGTGTAGACTTGTACATTTTCCTGGTAGATGCCTTAAATAGCAATCAGGCCAATTAGGAATTTCCCACACAATCACTTGCTGCTCAACTGGAGAAAGTCAAGAATCAATGCCCTTTGCTCCTCCTCTCACCAGGAGTAAAACAGTAGCATAAATTGCAAGCTAACACCTATGAAACAGTTATCAGGTTTTCTGGTGATGAGTAGTCTCCAAGAAATAATGTCCCTGTGCTCCTTCTCTCAACAGGAGCAAAAAGGAAGCACTAATCCTGAAATGACTATTGAGAACAGAGGTAGTCCGGAGGGCTTGAGTGAAGTCTGGTATCCCACCTGTGATTCAGAGGGTAACAGGACTAACAAACATAGAGTATAAAGGATTAGTCCAGATAAAATCACTTTAGCTAGCAGATCCAGGAGACCCTCTTTTGGATACTCACCCTCTCCGTGGGAGGAATAAAGACACCTTGTTAAAGTTTCCAGTAGTTTATTCAGTTAAGCAGGAGTGTGAGTATTCTGTGTCTGTGTGATGACTACTGAAAGGAAGAACGTGGGCTCTTCATGGACTAGTTGTCTTGGACCAAACATTGCAGATTTTAAGGGTAAGCTTGGATAATATCTTAAGAGTTGCAGTGTGTACTAAGCAGTTAGATATAAAAGGGGGTAACTCAAGCTTTAGCAGTCTCTGAGCTGAGCCATTAATTTTAAAAGAACAAGATACACTGGATGGGCTGGGCACTTAGTATTCTGGCTCTGTGGAATACAGTGGGATGACCAATAAATGTAAATAACTAAAGGGGAAGTGACTTCACTAAATGATAATTTTGTGCTTACTGACAGTAGCCAATGAAAGAGGAGAGGGAAGGAATTATTTGGTCAAATTAAAATAAGGGGTGCAGCATGCAATAGAAAACAGAATACAACTGAACGTAATGAAAATGCACAGCCAATGTACAAAACAGAAAAAAGCAACACAAATGACAAGAAAGCAATACAAAGAAAAACAAACTAGCCTTTCCCTCACAGCAGTCTTTGGCAGAGTCTGAGTGAATTTTTTTCAGTAAAGCCTTGAAATACTTTGTTTTACTCCTTAAATACAAGGTTTAGCTCCTAGCTCCTCCAGCAGTTCACAGAAAATTAACCTTAAGTCCATCCATCCACAACCCCTTTTCAAATTTTTACACATAGGGTTGGGTTGTCACTTCAACAGTGACAATCTAGGGCCAATTCTAATTTCTGTGTGACCCAGCTCTGATTTCTTTCCTAGTTTAAATATGCCATAGAAAGCAGAATATAATTAAAACATGGTGTAATGAAAATGACCCACAATGTACAAAATAGAAGAAAGCAATAAAGCAATACAAATTACAAGAAATCAATACAAAGAAAAACAAACTGACCTTTCCTTAACAGTAGTCTATGGCAGAGTCTGAGTGAGTTTTTCCACTAAAATAATGAAGTCTGACATGCAAATGTTATTACTATACTAACTGAGTGTAATAGGTTAGCTGGTATCTGCATATCCCCCTTGTGTTTTATAGTGTTTTCTGTGGATACTCCTGTTTTTTCCCATCTCCAAAGAAATGCAGTGGTGTGTGTGTGTGTGTGTGTGTGTGTGTGTGTGTGTGTGTGTGTGTGTGTGTGTGTGTGTGTGTGTGTGTGTGAATTTATTTAAAGAAGAAAGGAGTGGTAATCTACTTCCATCATCACCCCCTCCTGACTAGTAAACTCATAGGATCATGGAGGCTGTTCATGGAGTTGTTCTAGAAGTCAGACACAACTTTTGAGCCTGGACAGATGGATGACAGTGTAGAGGATTAAGGCAAAGCACAGATAATGAAATGTATCCAGTGGTCCAAGGTTTGACTCCGTCAGTTTGCATTTGCATATTATGATATGTTGAACAAGTCACTAACTCAGACAAACCCTCCTCGGTCACCCCTGAAAAGATGCACTAGTGTTAGTGGGTCTTAATTGTTAAACACATAAAGAAACATATACCACAAAATTCATTAAAACAGAAGATACTGGCTACACAACTGTGGTCAACTGTAAAACATTGTCACATTCTCAGTTACTACAAAACTGAAGCTCGACAGGTCTTAGGGAATTAGAATTCTCAATGTGGGTCAGCACACTGTACAAAGTCGGTTGATGTACCAGTAATTTTTGCAGCAGGCGGAAGAAAATGGGAGTTTTATAATGTTACCCATTTTTTAAAGGTGAACTACTGATACAAACATTGTTCCCACAATTACTTACCTTGTCAATATGTAACTACCAGGATGACAACAAAGATGTTAAATAATATGTTGTCTCAAATCACAAACTATGCTAGATGCCTTTTGTACGTTTGGTGGGGCTACTAAAACTCACTAATAAGGCAGAATCATGGATTCCTTTACACCTTTGTATCTAGCTGATTATGGGCTTATGTCAAAGAATTTTCTGACAGAAATTTTAACTCTACACCTCCCTAACAGCACAACATAAGCCGTCAAAGTTAGCTGTTCAGCCCTGTCAAGGAGGGTTAAGAATATCTTGTGTTTGTTATCTTATGTTGTTATCACAGTCATATAAAACAGGACAATTATTTGGCAGCCACAAAGTTACTGTATACATGATCAAGTTGCAGAACAATTTATCAGTGGAACAGGTTGGGGTGGTCACATAAAGTAGGCTTTTTATCCCTGAGCTGCAACAATTTCAGATTTATTTCCAATTAAGTGCAGGGGTAGAGCTCACATAAAGTCTGACTGACTGGAGATTTCACTAGTGCTCAGATGGAAGCTCCGTTTGAGGAAGTGGCTACTTAGCATGTGTGAAACTTAGTAAGCGACAGGGAAAACTATAAATGAAAAGAAGTGTAATTTATGCCCCCCCCCCCCCCAAAATTGAACAAAACAATATTTTAACTTATACTACAGGAAATCTCTGTGAAGCTACTATAAGTGAGACTCTTATCTAGCTAGCCATTACCAAACTTTGCAAACTCCTGTCAGTCACAAATGAGTCCGGGAACCTGCCGAAACCGTGTAGAGTAGTTAATTTCTTAACATCTACTTCAGAGGGTTAAAACACACTAACAAAACCAAGTCATCTTTCTGGTTGTCCAGTTCTGGACACTTGTTAGTTTGGTGTCAGTAACCATCAAGTTAGTCACCATTTTAGCCATCTTCAGCCCTGTAGAGTCAAATTAAGTTTCCGTATTTTCTTATTAACTACAATTAAGTCCTGAATAACTATCAAGAAGCTTAAGGAACTCTGTCCTAGATGTCTTCATTTCTCTTTAAAACAGAGTACCAAACAACGGAAAGCCACATGTTTAAAAGTTTTCCAACTTAATTTTGTACACTTATGCATGGAATTTATTGTTACTTCCGCCATGCATTCTGTGCAATGAGGTAAAGATGAGGCAGAATAGTGTAACAAATATGATTTCCTGTGCTAAATGTGATTGAAACAAGCAGACATGTACACACACATACACATAACACATACTCACACGCACACACACACACACACACACGCACACACGCACACACACACACACACACACACACACACACACACACACACACACACACACACACAATGTAAGAGACTGGCAGTGAAATAAATGCTGTACCATAACCACACAAACAAAGAAGACTGTGAATAAATGCAGCACAGTATATATACCATTTGATTAAATGTTATACGATAAATACCAGTGTGTGGGTGTGTGTATATGTATAGATAGACACACACACACACACACACACACACACACACACACACACACACACAGGTATTTATCGTATAACATTTAATCAAATGGTATATATACACTGTACTGAATTTATTCACAGTCTTCTTTCTTTGTGTGGTTATGTTACAGCATTTATTTCACTGCCAGTCTCTTAGTTTGTGTATGTGCGTGTGTGTGTCTATACATATACACACATACACATACACACACACACACACACACACACACACACACACACACACACACACACACACACACACACCACGTTATAAGCAAGTTGCTGTGCTGCATCTCAGGGGAGACTGTCTAGGGCACTGAAACCTTCATGAATAAATAAATAAAAATGACAAATGGTACTGACTTCTCTGTAGTGCACTGCTCAGCATTGTATGCAACCAGAGAGCAGCACCTGAATTAATGCACAAATTAAACAAGTGCCATAGAAAAGGCAAAGCATGCTGGCTTGTTGCCCCCAAAAGACTCTTAACAATAGCTTTTGTGAGGCAGCTTACACATTAGAAGGGCAATGAAATCTTCATACCCTGACTGCATGAGATTTTGTTCTAGGGAGTTTTTTGCCCATTCAATGGCTAAACAAAAGTATCTGCCTAGTGGGGAGCTACACAATTTAAAAGCTATTTAATTCTTAAACACAATTTTTATCCCTGTCTACAGCATTTAAAGATACACTGAAATCTTTAAATCAACACTAAAATGAATGTTTATTAAATTCAGGCAGGAAAACCATGTTACATTTTTCACTCAGAACTTATATATGCAGACTAATAAGAACAGACAACAAACAGTCAAAATTATCAGTGATATATCTATCTACCTATATATACATTTTTATATATATATATATATATATATATATATATATATATATATATATATATATATATATATACTGGTTCTGTACAGATGTCCTTTGAAAATAAGAGGTAATTGGCTACCTGATGAAATGCACGCACTCAAAATGGTAAGTGCCAACAAGCTGGAAAAAAAAAAGGCAAACCAAAAACCCTGAAAAAGAGCAAATCTTGAAGATCGCTCTTAACATTTCAAATGGTTACCGATGGAATCACCTCACTTTTTGACACATAAACAACTACTTAACAACTACTATCCAGTCTTCACTTCATTGCTTCAATGGCATACTACCAGACAGATACCTGATACAAATATAAAAGAACAAAAGTAAAACTGGAGACAGAACCCAGTAGAGCTTCTTTTCAACAGACTGGAACTCTTACCACTTTCAAAGCTACCACCATAGCCCATCTAAAATCCCACTGGCGTGGCTGAACTGCAAAATGAGTTAATTGAAATTTACTTACAACTTCCCTATCCTCAAACCAGTTAATTTAATTTTAAATTCCCAGCCTTCCTGATACTTTCCACTTACAGCAACACATTAATATCAGACACGGTGCCACTTGCACCTCCCATCAACCTTCTTTCATCTCCTGCTGTCCTCTTACTCTACAGTTTCCCCTGTTACACATCCCTTTTCTCTAACACTAAGACTCATTATTCTCACTCTTCCTACTGCTTATACTTCTGTCAGCTACTAACAACGTATTACTCCAGTTCCTAATTACTGAAAATAAATAGCCTTGTAAATTGCTATCATTTTATTTTTTCCCTCTAACGACACAGCATTTTTGCAACTATACAGTATATGATCTGCCTTATGCATTTTGTCAGTTTAGTCATGATTTGCAGATCATGAAAATGCTTGTCAAAACCAGAATATGTTTTCATACACTGCCATTTGTCTACACTGTCAGTTTTTTGAAAGCTGTATTGTTTTAGTATTTGTAATTTGTCTGAGTCTTCTTCTCTGGGTCCTTCCTGAAAATGTTTATGTTCAGCAGGGTTAACCCAAAGAACAAACTTCAAAACAAATCAACCAATTGACCAATTGCTAGCTAAATACAAATGCCACCTTTACTATCAAAGGCAGTGATAATGGTTTAATACATAGCACACACACCACCTTTAGTGCTGGAAAATCAGAAGACCATCAGTTCTACTCCCACACTACATGCTTAGATTTATTTTTCAATACTAACACTTCGATGTATCATAAAGTAAGGGTGTTGCATTCTTATGTTTGCCATCTTAAGTCTCATCTGAACTGGTTGCAGCTAAGGTGTAAAAGATGTCAGTGAACTTACTGAAACAATTGTGCCATGAGCCAGTTTCTATCTTGGTACTTCCCTAAAAAGAGGCCACTAGCTTAGTGGAACTAAGTCAAGAAACAAAGAATGAATAAATAAATAACTGACTTTCTAATGAAAGTGAGACTGTTCTTTTGACAAGCCTAAGAACTGTGAGCACAAAATATCAGAAACAGTGAAATGTGAGCTGCACTCTAAATTACGGGGAAAAAAGTAAAAAAAAAAAAAAAAAAAAAAAGCATTCCTCTGCTACTTACAAATATATGTATGCATATCTATTTATCTATCTATCTATATATATATATATATATATATATATATATATATATAATATGTGTGTGTGTGTGTGTGTGTGTGTGTATGTATGGGTCTACTTTGGCCAAAAACACATTTGGTTGAAATTCACTTGATTAAGCACACTTGACTGAAAGCTCACTCCACTGAAAAGTCATTTGGACAAAACTCATTTAATCAAAAGTTACATATGACCTTTTCCCCACTGTAGTGCGATCTTGGAGTTAGAATATAAAGTAGGGGAATGTGGGGAGGCACAGCCCCCCCACCTATTTTAAATGTCTTAAACCATAGACAAGTATATTGACAAATGCATTGAACAACTCTTTCCACAAGACAATATAAACTTAAAGTATGTGGGGGGACTACAGCCCCACACCCCCCTGTGCCCCCCACCCCCGCTTACTTTATATTCCAACTCCAGGATCGCACTACAGTCCATATATACCATATATAACTTTCAACAAAATGAGTTTCGACCAAACAAAGTAGACCTATATATATATATATATATATATATATATATATATATATATATATATATATATATGCTGGATGTACTTTGTTCACAATAATCATAATTTGCATTATGCCCACACTTACAAAGCAGCATTCTTGCCTCCACTCTCAAAAAGAAATCTCCATAACCCTAACACCATTAAATATATAAGTGATCCACACTATTCTCAAGACTGGACAGTTTCTGCTGCAGTATCAACATATGTCATAGATACATATTTGGCAAAGTGTTTAATATATTTTAAGGACTCACAGATTAAAATGAACCATCATTCCATACACAATTATACTGACAACAGTCTATACAGCACAGACCATCAGATTCTTTTTTTTTTTTTTTTTTTGAATTTGAGTAGGCATGTTTTCAGGGGAGGTCAAAGGAGAAAATCTTCAAATAAGGTAATACAGAAAGTTATACATACTTATTGCTAAAATTAACTTAATATATTCATAAAATTAAACACTTATTTATTTATTGCTTCATTGATTGCATTTGTTAACCGGGAAAGTCTACTGGGCCTAGGTGAGCCCATTTTCAGTAGAGACCCGGGGAAAAAAGCTACACATAACATTAATAGTACATACAAGAAAAAGCACAATATACAGTGTATATAAAGTCTCAATGCATGGAAATAAATATTAAACACAATGGTACAAATTATTTACAAACATTACACATCAACATTGTATACAAAATGAGGATGGAGTTAGTCAGGTAGGATACCAGTTTCGATTGTTACTTGTTGGAGTTTTGTAGGCATAAGCAGTTGAATTCAGCAAGTCAGGGCTAAGTAGTGATATTGCAAAGGGATATATTAGTGGATCAGGTCTTAGGAGGTACTATTTTGGCATAAGTATATTGCCAGAGAGAAGAGAGGTATGATCTGAGAGACTTCTTAAAGAGAGCAGGATTACTGATTGTTCTGATAGAAGGTGGGAGGGCATTCCATAGTTTTGAGGCAGTAAAAGAGTAGAGCGAGATGGTTGTTTGACATCCAAGTTTCAGTTGAAGTGAAGCATTTTGGGTAAGACGTTGTAACTCAGATATAGATGTGGCTGTAGAATCATCTACATATTGGATAACTGTGCCATGGGTAAGGGTGGTGTGGAAGTTGTTAATGAATATACTGAAAAGGAGGGGACCTAGTATAGATCCTTGAGGTACACCTGTGGTTGTGCTGAGAAAAGGTGAAGAGGAGTGTTGCCATTTGGTGGATTGTTGCCTATTGATGAGATAGTCTGAGAACCAGTTTAAGGTATGAGGTGAGTAACCTAAGTTGGTGAGTTTTGTAAGCAGAAGAATGATTTAGAGAGATCTAGGAACAGTGAGGAGACTATTTAACCGGCATCACAAGCCCTGTGTCCATAAAGGATATGAGAGCACTGCAGGTACTATGACCTGGCCTTAAGCCATGCTGTGTGGGTGAAAGTATCTGGTTTTGGACACGATAGTTTAAACGTGAATACATTTTTCTAATATTTTAGAGATGGGAGAAAGTATAACGATGGGTCAGAAATTACAGATATTAGAGATGTTGCCACCTTTATGGAGTGGAAGAACAAATGCTTTCTTCCATATGTTTGGTATACTGGACTCCTGAAAAGATCTGTTGATGAGTATGCTGATAGGATATGCAATGGAGTTTGCAGATAGTTGTAGAGATTTAGTAGGTAAATTGTCTGGTGCGTTAGTACAAGGTTTGAGTTTATGAAGTAGTTTTTTTATAGGGGAAGTTGGTATAGGTTAGAATGCGAACAGAGGAGTGTGAAGTAGGAGGTTCAGGTGGGCAGGGGTCTATAAGTGGGAAAGTAGTGGTGAGTTTAGTTATTGTGTCGATGCAATATGAATTGAAGATCAAGGCTATCTCAGTGGGAGTTTTATCTGGATTAGGGCAAGGATTGTTACTTTTACCTGGATGGAGCAGGGAATTGATTGTGCTCCAACATTTCTTTGGGTTTAGTTTGTGTTGGTCTTGAAGGTTTAGGAAGTGTTCTTTTTTATTTTTAATCAGTAATCATTTTGCCTGGTTGCTTAATTGTTTATATTGAATGAGGTCATTAGGATTTCTATTTTTTTGCCAGGGTATACAAAATTTATTCCTAGCAGACATAATTTACTTTGTGTGTTTGGTAAACCAGATTGCCTGTTTAGCCTTTACTTTTTTTAGTCGAGGTGGGGCCAAACTATTTAAAATTCTAAGAAATGTTGAATTGAAGAGTTCAACAGCCTCATGGAGTGGGTGATATCTGATCCAAACATAAGCTTTAAAATACATACACGAAGACAGTACATGAGTATTATAAATATTATTGTATAGAAAATTGTCATAACATACAAGCAAAATTATCTACACAGTTGTATCCATCTACCTATAAGCATACAAAATGCCACCTCGGATCTCCACCGAAAAGAGGACACTAGCCTAGTGGGACTAACTTGACCAAGAAATGATAAATAAAACATACAAAGATCTATAGTATTCTATGCATTGATCATTAATACCACATCTGCTGTGACTGGTAAAGCAACACTATGACAGTTTGCTGCTACTCTGCAAACATAACTAGGGCACTTCATAAACATTTGGGCTCTCTGGCCATATCTGTTAATCAAGGGTATTTTGGATATTATGTATGATAACGAAGGGATCAGGTGCTAGTTTCAATCCTAGTGGCAGGAAACTGTTGTCATCATTGTGCTGGGGGTGAGACAGGCTGGATATGGCAGCGTGCTTGGGTGCATATAGATTCCTGAAAAAAGCCTTAGAGGTCAGAGATACCAATGACCACTGCACAAAAAAAGAAAGCTACTCTTACTGAGTTGTAAGATACTACTGGAGGCACTGTACACTACTATTAATTTCAGAATGACTTCTGTAAAACTCTTGCCAAACTTTACCTGGGATTACTTATTTTGTCTGTTCTTAAGTGTTTATGTTACTGGAGTTGTAGGGTAGAACAGAGAATAGTGATGACTCATGTCTTTATCTTAACATAATGCCATTATTTCAATGGCAATGCATTACTGATTCTCAATAAGCACCTTTGAAACATTCAGCATAATTTGCTGAAGCGCTTCAGCTTCCTTAAGATTAAACATTTCTTGAAAGCACAGCAATCTGTGAACAGGCATCTGAGCCTTTGTAATGACCACGATGGTTGCAGAGCTCTAATGAGCTCTGTTTTAAAAATGCACTTTATCTGCTCTAACTTTAGCTATAAGCAGGAATTCCAGGGAAGAGTCATGGCAACACTTACTCTTTGATATCTCAGTAAAGCTCATGAATTTATATGCTTCTCTGTTGGCCAAGACCTCTCTTTGTTTACTACCCTGCTGAGTTTTTGCCAGAGCAAATGCATTAACCTACATTCTCAATGCAACTAGCTATGCCCTTTTCCTAGTGGTTTATTTTAGTGAATATAAGGTAATTGTTCACTGATCTGAAATGTAACTACCAAGTGATCCATAATTACTATGGTTGACATTGGTTAAATGATGTTGGCTGAAGCTAAAACCAGGCTCTTTTAACCTTTCTGTAATGAAACAACTCCAGTTTGAAACAGGATTCCCTTTCTAATTATTCGCTTTCAATGAAAGTACTACACACAAATGAAGTTTCTACGAAATCCAATGGTTCTGTTTTTTTCAGCAGGCACCCTGGAAAACCAAGAAATCTCACTGCACACAATGACTGAGAAAAAGCTAAATTAAGGTAGCATCTTCTACAGACATCTGTATATACATGTGGCTTTAGATAAGACATCCAGCTTATCATATTTTAGTAAATCCAAAATCTTAATAGACACTCTTCAAAACCAGTTTTCTAGATAAAATACATTTTTATACTGTTAATCACTGAAATGTATCACTCTAACAATGAAAAACACAATTTTTCCTGTAACATTCAACACTGTTTTCTATTTACATTAACTAGCATATGAAACCTGCATTTTTATTGATGTAAATGATATTTTGGTAGGAAAACATCTTAAAATATCAGGAACAGACAGTAATGAGAAGACAAAAAAAGAAGTTATGTATTCAGCATAGCGTTCCATGTGTGTTGTCCATCTCGCCTTCATTCTTAAATGGTTGGGTTTGGAAATTATCCTTGGTTCCGACTTGGACTTGTACAAAGCTCGAGGTCTTTTACTAGCTAGTGGCTGAAAACCCTATCCCATCATGCTCTAGGAAAGCTCCCCAGATCTTGTTTGCTGATATAAAAAAGTACTAAATAAACTATGGAATACCTTAAAGAGCAATCAAGAAGGTCAGAGAACATTATTTATTTTTTATTTATTTATTTAACATTTGTTGACCGGAAATGTCCGACTAGGTTCCACAGAGCCTGTTTTCAGCGAAGGCCCGGGGAAAAATGCTCCAGATGCATGTCTTTGGAATGTGGGAGGAAACTGGAGTACCTGGAGGAAACCCACGTGAACACAGGGAGAATATGCAAACTCCACACAGAAGGCACCCCAGCCGAGAATTGAACCGGAGAACCTCTTGCTGTGAGGCGACAACGTTAACCGCTGCATCACTGCGTCACCCAATTAATTAATTAATTGCCAAATGTATCCACTTGGTCCTTCAGGAGCCAAAGGCTGTGTGTAGGGAGGGGTAATGTAAGAATGAAGTTGAGATGGACAACACACATGGAACGTTATGGTGAGTATATAACTTCTTTATGTGATGATGTCCTATCCTGCCTTCATTCCCTAGCACCATCTTTCTTGGGTGGCTCAAAGGAGAATATTCTTCGGAACAATGGCCCTGTTCCTGGAGGCCAAATCCACTTTGTAATATGTGATACGGGTATGAGGCTTTGTCCATGTTGCTGCAGCACAAATGGTATAAATGGAAGTCTCACCAGGAAGGCAGAAGAGGTTGCTATGGCTCTTCTAGAATGACCTTTTACTTTACGGAAGAGTTCTTTGTTTCGAATTGGTAAGTAAAGGTAATACAATCTGATAGCCATTTCGAAAGTGTGACTTTCTTAGAGTCTGAAAATTATACAAATAATTTGTCAGATTTTCTGAAGTCCTTTGTCCTATGTAAGTAGAAACATAATTGTCTATGTGCATCTAGTTGATGTAGCATATATTCTGCCCTGTTGCCATAGTTGGGGAAAAAAATTGGTAGTTCTATGGATTGGTTCAAATTAGATTCTGAGCACACTTTGGGTAGAAAGAATGTGTTTGTTCATAGGGATACTCTGTCTTTGTGGAAATGCATGTAGGGGGGCTTTATAGACAATGCGTGTAGCTCTGAAATTCTTCTAGCAGAAGTAATGGTTATCAAAAGAATTGTCTTCCAAGTCAAATACTTGAGATCACAGGATGATGCAGGTTCAAAAGGGGGAAGAATTTTTAAGACATAATTCAGGTCCCATGCTGCTGGAGGGGCTTTAATGGGTGGTGTTAATAAAATAGTGCCTTTAACAAACTCCTTGCAAAGTCTGTGGGACATCACATCTGGGCCTGCTTCACCTAGATGGAAATTACATATCGCAGCTAACTGAACTTGAATAGTAGCTGCAGCTGCACCTTCATTAAATAGCTTTGCTAAGAATTCAAGAATGGAAGCTACTGGGGTAGAGAAGGGGTCAATGTGATTATTCAAGGCCCAACAAGAAAATCTTTTCCATTTTCTCACATATAACTTTCTCGTTGA